>NW_006921664.1:1958934-2005917 GCF_000298275.1 Orycteropus afer afer | reverse complement strand
CCAGCCACTCCTCGGAAGGAAGGTTGGGCAATCCTACTTCCGTAGTGATACTGCCTCGGAAACCCAAGGAGGGGTCGCTATGAGTCGGGGCCGACTCAACGGCATATAACAACAAGAACAACAACATGTTCAAAGTTTTATACCTCAGATGGTGTCAGTTTGTGTTGGTAGTATGTTTCTAGAAATCTATCCATTTCTTCTAGATTTTAAAATTTGTTTGAGTACAGTTCTTTGTAGTATTCTGTTATTGTTTTTATTTCACTAGGTTCTGTGACATCACCTATTTCACTTCTTACTCATGTTATTTGCATCTTCTTTTCCTTTGTTAAATTTGCCAGTGATTTGTCAATTTTGCTGATCCTTCAAAGAACCAACTTCTTGTCTTGTTGAACTTTTCTATTGTTTTTTTGTTTCATTTATTTCTGTTCAAATCTTTATTATTTACTTTCTTCTGGAGACTATAGGCTGTTTTTGCTATTCTTTTTCTAATTGTTGGAGATGTTGAGTTAAGGCGTTGATTTTGGTTCTTGCTTATTTATTTATTTACTTTGATTTTTGTGTTTATTGCTATAAATTTTCCTCTGAGTACTACTTTTATTGTGTTTCCCAAATTTTTGTGAGTTGTGTTTCCATTCCTGTTTGATTCAAGGATTTTTTATTTCATTTATTACCCATTAATTTTTAAGCAGGTTGTTATTCAGTTTCTGTGGAGTTGCTTTTTTTCCTTGATCTTCCTGTTGTTGATTTATAATTCTTTAGCATTTTTATCTGAGAAGATGCTTTGCAGTATTTTGATGTTTTTAAATTGATGGAGGCTTGTCTTGTGAACTAACATATGGTCTATTCTGGAGAATGTTCCATGTGCACTGAAAAAGATTGTATATTGTGCTGCTGTTGGGATGGAATGTTCTGTATAAATCTGTAAGGTGTAGTTGTCAGATTGTGTTGTTTAGATTTTGTATACCTTTGTTGAATTTCTCTGTAGTTGTTCCATCCTTCTCAAAAATGGTGTATTAAAGTCTCCTACTCTTATTATAAGGAGCTCTAGTAGCACAGTGCCTCAGGCATCTGACTGCTAACCAGAAGGTTGATGGTTCAAATCTAACAGCCATTCTGTGGAAGCAAGACTGGGCAATCTACTTCTGTAAAGAGTTACTACCTCAGAAACCCAATGGGGGTCGCTATGAGTTGGAATCGACTTGAGGGCAGTGTTTTATTTTTCACTCTTTTTATGGAGTTGTCTATTTCTCTTTTCAATTCTGTCAAAATTTGATTTATGTACTTTGGGGCTGTTTCATGGGGTGTATATATATTTATTATCATTATATCCTCTTGTTTGATTAACTCTTTATTCATTATATAATGTCCTTTCTTATCTTGTGTGTGTGTGTGTGTGTGCAGGTTTTTGCCTTAAAGTCTGTTTTGTCAGAAATCCATATTTCTACTCCAGCTCTTACTCAGTTGCCATATGCTTGATTTATCTTTTTCCATCCTTCAATTTTTATTTTATTTTCATCTTTGTGTCTTATGTGTGTCTCATGTAGACAACATATTAATGATTCATGTTTTCTTATCCATTCTGCAACTCTCTATCTCTTACTTAGTGCATTTAATCCATTTATATTCAGTGAAATTATCGGTAGTTTTGAATTTACTGCTGTCATTGTGCATGTGTGTGTGTGTTTGTGTGTGTGATGTTGATAGTTTCTTTGTTTAATATACTTTTAGTCCTGAGTTCATTTTATTTATTTATTTTCTTCTCTTTTTTTGTTGTTATTTTTTTCATGTTTACTGAAACTATGATTTTCTTCTTTTTTATTTTGTTGAGGTTTTATTAATTTTCTTCAAGATTACCATGTAATTTATTATTTCTCCAAGTTGAAAGCATCTTTATATCTATCTTTATATCCTCTTTACTACTTCTCCATTGGAAAATTCTGTAACTATGTAATTCCCCCCCCCCCCCCCTTTGGCTTTGTAGTTATTATTATCTACAAGTTGACATCTCTGGGTTCCCTATTTTCATTTCTAAGTTTATTTTATTTTTGATAATTCTATAGCTGGGTGGGTATTCAGGTGATGTTTTGTGTGTATTAATCTCTGGTTATTGTCTGCTATTGTTGCTTTTCTGTCTGATAGACTCTGTTGATCATTTCTTGTAAAGTTGGTCTTGTTTTTGCAAATTCCCTTAATTTGTTTACTTAGGAATGCCCTAATTTCACCATTATATCTGATGGACAGTTTTGCTGGATATATAATTCTTGATCAGGCAATTTTTGTTTCTGGATTTTATATATATCCACCCATTGCCTTCTTGCCTTCATGTTTTCTCTCAAGATATCAGAGCTTAGTCTTACTGGCTTTTTTGTAAGTAACTTTTCATTTTTCCTTAGTTGCTTTCAGTACTCTTTCTTTGTTTTTGGTTTTGGAAAGTTTGATTATGTTATATCATGGTGATTTTCTTTTGTAGTCTATCCTATTGGGGATTCATTGAGTTTTTTTTTTTTTAAATGCATATCTTCTCATCTTTCATGATATTAGGGACATTTTGTTCCTACAAATCTGTGGCAATTTTTTCAGTGATTTTTTTTTTTTTTTTTTGTCTCTTCCTCTTCTGGAATTATGATCACATGTAAGTTATACTTCTTGATTGTGTCTCACCTAATTCTTATGATTTCATCTTCTTCTTTTGTTTTTTTGTTCTTTTTTCTGATTGTTCCTCTAACAGATTAGTATAAAGTGATCTGTTCTCAATCTTGCCAATTCTGTTTTCTATTGATTTAATTCTACTCCTTTATCCTTCCACTGTATTATCTATTCCCAAAATTATAGTATTTATCTTGTTTACTTCTATTTGCTGTTTATTTATGGTTTCTAATTTTCCACTTATTTTGTCAATTTGTTCTTGTATTTTTTCTTTGGGATTTTTCTAGATTCTTATTTGTGTTTTCCTTGATTTTGTCTACGATTTCCTCAAACTTTCTCTTAAGCCATGAGGTTATCTAAATATAATTCTTTTGAATTCCTTATGAGGTTGCTCCAAGAGAAATTCTTCCTCTAAATTTTCTGACTCTTTATTTTGGTTACTTGTTTGAGCTATCTTGTCCTTTCTCTCTCTCTCTCTCTCTCTCTCGTGTGTGATCTGAAGTTGTCCATTTTGTCTAAGTGTTGTTGTATTAATTTGTGGATTGTATGTGGTTTTCTTTACCCCAATTTTTTGTTTTATTTTATTTTAATATATTCAGGCAAACAGACAGCTTTGTTACTCTGGTCAGTAGTTTTCCAGCATGAGAACACTCACCATTAGTGGCCAGGTGTATTTTTTAGTGAATTAGAATATGTGTATGAGTCTGTGATCTCTTATTGCATAGAGTAGGTGAGGCCAGGCTGGGTGGGTGTTGGTGACTGTCATCAATCAAGTGGTGCTGATGTGGGTGGTGTTACTTGCCCAGTGGTGGGTCAGTAGATGTGATGGATATACCTGGGTAAGGTCACTAGCTCCTAACTCTCTTATTGGCTAACCACCGATGTTGATGCTTATGCAGTTCTGGGAAACAGAGCCAGTTATCTTATTCTTGCTCTGATTGCAATGCTGCTTGCAATAATTCAAAATGGCAATTTATTACTTTTTCTTCAATGTTTTTATTCAGTCTCTTCCTATCATTGACATTTGATCTACTTCTTTATCCTTTCCTATTGAATTTTTGTGAACCAGGTTTGTCATCCATAGTCATTTCCCTTGCTTACTTGAGTCTGTATTGTAGAGGGTCTCAAAAGTGTATCTGCCTCATCTGCCTTCCTGGATCCTCCCCAATATTATTTGCATTTATGTATATATAGATTTAAAACTTTTGAATGCTGAAGTTGTTTTATGAAAAGAATCCCCTTTTCTTTCTCAGTAAATATCATTAATAATTGGTTGTAATTGGCACTGGATTCATGGCCTTCCATTGGTTAAATATCTGTATCCTAGATCCATGCAGAATTAGAGACTAGTTCTCTCTTAGCAGATGTGAAAAAAAAATTTGGTTTGCACACAATAAACCTCCATGGACACAATCTGGTCACTCTGCTGGTGTGAAGTGCCCTGCTGCTCTATCTTTAATATCAGGGATGACTGTCATTCATGATTTCAGCTTACAGCTTTCCCTTTTTTCATACAGAGGAGAGTTGAACTTTATACACCAATAGAAAGATTACAAAGAAGCATGAATGAAACATCTTCATGATTTATAGTAAGTTCTAATTACTTTAATCTCATTCTTTTGTGTCTGTCGTCTCTTGTTATAATTTATGTACAAGCTTTGTGGCATAATGATATCTTGGTATTAGTTTTCCAAGACTTTTTTTTTTTTTTTTTTGATGAAAGGCAGACATATCTTTCCTATGGCAAATAGCCAAAGTCTTTGTGTGCTAAGGCAGGATTTTCTAGATTCTCTGGCATAGTAATTGCAAATAAATTTTTTTCAGGGTATAATTTGCCTTTTACTTTTGTTTACAGTTTGTTTATCCAACTTTTTAAATTGTGTGCAATGTATTGTATAAGACTGCTTTTGTTCTCTTTATCTATCTTCATCAATTGTTGACAGTTGTAGGATTCTCTATAGAAACAGAATCAGTGTGATATATCTGTATGTCTCTTTCTCTCCATTCTGTATGTCTAACTTCTATCTATCAATCAATCTATCTATCTACTTATCTGACATCTGTTGTTGTTGTTGTTGTTGTGATGTGCCCTCGAGTCAGACCCGACTCATAGCAACCCCTCCTTGGGTTTCTGAGGCAATATCACTATGGAAGTCGATTGCCCCATCTTCCTTCCAAGGAGTGGCTGGTGGGTTTGAACCTCCAGACTTCTGGTTAGCAGTCAAGTGCCTTGGGCACTATGCTACCAGAGCTCCTATCTGACATCTATCTATCAAAAATTTACTCCAAGAATTGGCACATGCCATTGTGGGTGGCTGGCAAGTTCAAACTTCATAGTTCAAAAGATAGGCTGGAAACTCCTGCAGGTTTCCATCCCAAAATCTGTATGTTAGGTGATAAGAAGAGTAGAATAAGAGTGTTTTGGAAAAAAAAAAAAGGTCTATTTATAGTCTGGATGCAGAACACACCCTAAGGAAATGCCCATTTTGCTCTTAAGTTCTTCAAAAGATTGATTGAGCCTCTCCTACCTTCTGGAGGATGATCTGCTTTACTTGAGGGAAACTGACTTAATAACTTTAGACCAGCAACTAGACTAGTGTTTTACCAAACAAGTGGATACCATAGCCTAGTCAAGTTGATGTATAAAATTAACCATCACATTAACATTTTTCCATATTTTTCTCTCTTTCTCTATACTTCCCTTAACTATTCAGAAAAAAAGTTGCATAAATCATGAAATATCACGTCTAAATACTTCATCATGTTTTTCTAAAAATATTGAATTTTCTGCATAATCACAAACCATTGCTATATCTAATAAAATTAACAATAATCTTATAGTATCACCTAATTTCCAGCCCAATATAGTAAATTTTTGACATATACACATTCACATGTTTAAGTTATCAAAGCTTTTAACATCCTTTAAGGTTTTTTTTTAATAATATGCTTTAAAAAACTTCTGTACTTTAAGAATTTAAAGTATTTTGTTATATTTAGTTTCATTCTTACCCTTAAGTGATATTTTTCCATTTGAGTTTCAGATCTATCTAGAATTCATTTTGATAAATGTTCTAAGGGAAAAAATAAATCAAATTTTATTTATTTTCCATACTGTTAGATGATTATCTCAGCACAATCCATCAATCCATATTTCCCCCACTTATTAAAAATGACACCTTTATAATTTACAAGAATCCATTATATACTGGGTCTTATTCCACTACTCTGTCTATTCCTGGGGTAGTGATGCATGGTTGCAATTGTTATAGCTCTGTCCTGAATTTTAATATTAGACTGTAAAAGTCTCCATTATACTAATTCCAAAAATTCCTGGTCTGTTTCTCTTTATCCCTCTGGCTACCTCAACCTGGCTTTGTTATGCTTTCACTTAGTGACTAAAAAACCTGTTATTTTTTAGTTGATTTTAACTAATGACAACCTCACATGTATCAGAGTGGAACTGTGCTTCATAATGTTTTCAATGGCTGGTTGTTCAAAGTATATCACTGGGTCCTTTTTCCAAATTGCTTATGGGTGGACAAGAAACACCAACCTTTCTGTTAACAGTTAAGAACGTTAACAGTTTGTACCATTCCAGGAATAAAACATGTCAGTAACATCCCCAACTCAGAATATTAGAAACATCCTCACTCATTGTGACAACTAAGATTTCTCCCATATCCCAAAATGTGGTCCCTAGGGGATCAAGGGGTCCCATTGGAGATCACTTAGGCATCATTTCCTTAAGAAATATCTTGAGATTAAGTGAATATTCCTGATCCATGTGCCAAAGTAGATTTGAACTTGCTTCAAAAAAATTTTTTCATCCCATATTTGTCTTGCTCACTATGGCATAGTGTCTGCCAGTTGTTGCGTGCTCAATAAATATTTGTTAAATGGCTAATGAATAGCATAATCAGATATAAATTGTATTGGGAAAATAATTAACCATGACAGCAAAAGCTTATACTATCTACAAATAAGAAATGTGTGAGAATAAAACAAAAAACAGAAACAACCTACAATTTTAAAAAATGAAATAAGGTTTGATTAAATTATGAAAAACAAATTGTTTATGGCTTAAAAGACTAGCTATTATAAAGACATTACTTTCATTTGAACTAAATAATTTATTGTTTTAATGTGATAGGAATCTAAAACCCATTTTTAAAACTTGATTCAATAATTCTAAACGTCCTCTGGAAATAAAACAAACAAACAGAAAAACAATTATAGATGAGATTAGCCAAGGCCATATCTAATAGTTAGAACACTAAGATGGTAGGGCAAGAACCAACGACAGAATATTGTAATAAAACAGCCCCAAAATAGACCAGGTATACACAAGTATTATATATGAAACAAATTCAGTACAAGTCTTTGGAAAAACTGGCCATGTATTTGGATGAAAAAACAAAACAAAACACAGATTCTAATCTTATATCATACAATAAAAAAATTTAATATGGAATAAAGGATTAAGTATAGAAAATAAATTAAAAAATTACTTACAGCCCACCTCTTGCATGATGTCTTTTTGCAGAGACTGATAACTTCAGATAACACGATCTAAGTACTTGAGATGAAGTTTCATCATCCTTGCTTCTAAAGAGCTTTCTAGCTGTACATCCTCCAAATTAGATTTGTTAGTTCTCTGGTGGTCCTTGATACACTCAATATTCTTCATCATTGCCACAATTAAAATGAATGAATTTTCCTTCAGATTTCCTTAATCATTGTCTAGCTTTCACATGCATACAGGGTGATTGAAAATACCATGGGTTGGGTCAGGAATATCTTAGTTCTCAAGGTGACATTTTTGCTGTTTAACACTTTAAAGAGCTGTTTTGCAGCATATTTGCCCAATGCAGTATGTTGTCTGACTTCGGCTTCCATAAGTATTTGTTGTGGATCCAAGTAAAGTGCCATCCTTGACAACTTAAATCTTTTCTTTGTTTATCATTATGTTGCTTTTGGTTCAATTGTGAAGATTTTTGTTTACTTTATGTTGAAGTGTAATCCATACTAACGGTTGTGGTCTTTGATCTTCATCAGTATGTGCTTCAGGTTCTCTTCACTTTCATCAAACAGGGGAAGATTGATGCCAAGACACATGGAGATCTCTCAGGTATGCCCCAGATATGGAAAGGAAATAATGACCTTCCCCTACAGCCAACAGAGAGAGAAATTCTTCCCTTATACCTGGCACTGTGAATTCAGACTTTTAACCTCAAAAAAAGTAAGGGAATAAATTTCTGTTTGTTAAAGCCATCCATTGTGATATTCTCTTATAGCAGCATTAGATAACTAAGACAGAATTTGGTACCAGCATACTGATGTGCTACTCTAGCAGATACCTAAAATGTAAAAGTGGTTTTGAAATTGGGTGAGGAGTAGAGGCTGGAAGCGTTTTAAGAGTAAAAGCCTAAATTACCTTGAAGAGACTGTCATTGGAATTATGGATGTCAAAGGATTTCCACTGAGACCTCAGAAGGAAGTGAAGAGAGCTGTAACACTGGAGATGATGCAGATTGTGGGAAGTAATGTCAGAGAAATGGCAGCAGCAGAACCAGTATATTGGTGCAAGATGGCTTGGGAGCTAGCCCATGGAGTGAGCTAGCTGAATGCCTTTTGACAGGAGGCTTCCTGGAAGAGTAGGGTGCCTGTAGTCACTTGTTGATGGAGTTAGGCTTGCAGAACCACAGAACGAGAGAACTGAGTGCCTTTGGGCTGAGATTTACTGATGGAGTAGGGTGCCATAGGGTACCTATCAGCAGAGCTAAAATACTTTGTAACACTTGCCCAAGCAGGGCAGAGGCTGGGTCAATCGATGGTCCTGAGGAGCTGAGAGGCCAATGAACCAGAAAGCAGAAGCTAAAGAGGCAAGGAAGATGGAAAGCAGAGCTGCCTCAGAACTATGACCTCTGGGGTCTCAAAGGGTGGAACAATGGCTTGTTGAGTCTCAAAGAGTGAGTTTCAAAGAGTCATATTTTCACTAACTAGATTCTGGAATGTGGGGATGCTATTCACCGTGCCCGGGGGATAGGGCCAGTTCCACTTCCCAAAGCTGATGCGAGAGGACTACCATGCCCAAGGGGCAGAAAATGGGGTCTCCCAGGTTCAAGGGAGTGAGGTCACCACTGAGACAGACTAGGAACACCAAGCTGCCCAAAACAAGGAAGGAAAGTTGCTATTTCAGTGTGTCTGGGATGTGGAGCTGAATCCCAGGGGTGAGGAGCCCCACCAAGAATCCAAAGAGCATGGCTAACACCTAGAGTCTGGAGGGTGGGGCAGTGACCTAAATGATCTCAAAGAACAAAGGGTTCTTTTCAAGACTTGAGAGATAATGTAAATTGTTGTGTTGGGTTTTGGACTTTTTTGGTGCCCATCAACCCTTATTTCCCTCTGATATCTCATACTTATAATGGAAATGTCTGCTGTGTGCCTGTTGAACCACTGTACTTTGTCTTCATAGTTTTCTTTTTTGTTTTGATAAGGTTTACTAATTTTCTTTGATGTTACCCTGTAATTTATTATTGTCTTCAAATTAAAATAACCTACTCTATCTTGATATCATCTCAACTACCTCTCCATTTGGAAGTTCTGTAACTACATCATTTATTCCCACTTTTAATTTGTAGTTATCATCATTTACAAATTGACATCTCTATTTTCCTATTTTCATTCTTGTAGATTTGTTTTATTTTTCATACTTCCATATTGATACTGATATTTTTCTGATTTTCTTCTAATATTGTGTGTTTTAATCTCAGGTTATCATCTGCTGTTATTGGTTCTTTGCCCAAAGAAATTCCTTTCACATTTCTTGTAAGGTTGATTTGATTTTAACAAATTATCTTAGTTTTTGTTTTTCTGAAAATGTCCTAATTTCTATTGTACGTGATAGAAAATTTTGCTGGATATGCAATTCTTGGTTGGTAACTTTTTTTTTTTTTTTTTTTTTTTTTTTAATTTCTGGGTTTTATATCTGTCATCCCATTACTTTCTTGCCTGCATTGTTTCTGCTAAAAAATCAGAGCTTATTTCTATTGGTTCTTCTTTGTAGGTAACTTTTCACTTTTCCTATGCTATCAGGATTCTTTCTTTGTTTTTGTTTTAGAAAAATTGATTATGATATGTGTTAGTGATTTTCTTTTCATAAACTTATTTTGGTTAATTTGGTTAATAAATTTGGTTTATAAACTTATTTGGTTAATAAACTTATTTGGGTTAATTAAGCTTCTTAAATGCATATCTTGCATACTTCATCGTTTAGGGAAGTTTCTTCAAACAAACCTTTGACAATTTTCTTGAAGTATTTATTTCTTTATTATTATTATTATTATTATTATTATTATTTTGTCTCTTCCTGTTCTGGAATTCCAGTCAAATATAAGTTATTCCTGTTGATGCTGTCCCACATGATTTTTAGATTTTCTTCATTATTTTTTTATTCTTTTTTCTGATTGTTCTTCTAATAGATTAATACTAAAAGATTTGTTTTCAATCTAATCCTGTCTTTCATTTGTTCAATTCTACTCCTTTGTCCTTCCATTATCTATTTCTGAAATATTATTATTAATCTGGATTTTTCTTTTCTGTTTTTGTGTAGTTTTTACTTTCCATTTATTTTGTCAATTTGTACTTTTTTTTTCCTTAATTCTTCTAGAGTTTTGTCTGTTCTTGATTTTTGTCTATGGTTTCATTGAAATTTCTCTCAATCTTTTGAAGGTAGCTAAATATAATTCTTTTGAATTCCTCATCACGTAATTCCAATAGCATTTCTTCCTCTGGAGCATCTTCTGACCCTGTAGTTTTGCCACTTGTTTGAGCCACCTTGGCCTATTTTGTATGTGTGTGTGTGTGTGTGTGTGCATGATTTGAAGTTATCTGTTATCTATAAGACGTTATATTGTTATTGTATTGATTTGTTGATTGTATACTGGTTTGCTTCACCCTGATTTTTGTTCTATTTTAATATATCTGGGCAACAGGACACACATTTAGTCTTGTCACTAGTTTGGCAGAACGGGCATTTCACCAGCCTTCAGGTGGAATTGTTAGTGGTTGGGACTGTGGATATGAGTCTCTGATCACTATTTGTGCAGGGCAGCTGAGGGAAGTCTGGAAAAGTGTTTGCTGCTGTCTGTCATCATTGATCCAGTGGTGATAGAGTAGATGGTGGTACTCACTCAGTGGGTAGTGCAGCAGGTGTGTTGCATATGTCTGGGAAGGAGCACTGGCTCTTGACTACTGAAGAAAGATGGAAAGAAAATAATAAAATGGAGGGGGAGATAATAAGAAAAAAAGGATAAAATAAGAGTGGCACAAGAGGTGATATGTATGGGGACAGAAAAAGAGAAAGAAAAAAAAAAGAAGAAAGAAAAACAAATAAAACAAAACAAAACCCAAATGTGACTCAAAATAGGTGCAAGTGCTAGCCACTAAACATGGTTGTGGTAAAAGTGTTGTACTTGTTCCATAGAAATATGCATTACCAAATACAGAGGACCAGGTGAGCACTACTGAATGCAGAAGTGGCAGGGAGTAGACATTCACTCAGACAGATTGAAAAAGAAAAAGAAGAAGAAGAGAAGAAAAGGATGCAGAAAAGGAAGAAACAAAACAAAACAAAAAACAAGGTGGGAGGGTGGATAGGGAAAAACTGAGTAAAAAGAGAAAATTAAAATAAAAAAGAGGAAAAAAAAAAAAAGAACTGGCACAAGCATTAACTTCCCAACTTAAGTACAACATGAACATGGAGCTCATTCTAGGGAAGTGAGCTGCCATCCACTATCTACAGAAGGTGTGTGTGGGTGCTGTGGAACATGGAAAAGGGTGGTGGGAACCTGACTTGTGGGATCAAAAAAAAAATGGTTTGGAAAGGAAGATAGAAAGAAAAGAGGTGGAAGAGGAAGACAAAAAGAAAAGAAAGAAGATTCAAACAAGGAGTGAAAGGGGAGAACTAAGAAAAAAGAAAAAAGCAACACAGTATTAGGAAAAGTGTTAGCCACACATAGTGTCATAGGAACACAGTACTCAATCCATAGAATGAACACATTGACTAGGGAGGTATGGGGGTGGGCACTGCTGATCAGGTGGGTGCAAGGGGAAGGGCACCTGCTCTGTGGGATCCAAAAAAAAAGAAAGAAAGCAAAAGGTCAAGGGAAGCAGATTTAAAAAAAAGGAAAGGAAAAAAAGAAGGGGAGAAAGAGGTAAGAACTAAGAAACATAAACGAACAAAAGAAGCAGCACAATGCTGGCAGTGGAGAGCACTGCATGACATGTAAAATGTCATAGCACACATGACATGTAAAATCCCTCTTTCAAGTTTGTCTCTGTCACTAAATAATGAGCTGTACGAAAAGAGGAGCCTATTTGTCACGTTCACTCATGTATCTTCATTGCCTAGCATTGTGCTCAACATCAAATAAACACCCCATGAACATACTTTAATGAGTGAATGGGAAACTATACAAAAGATCTGAACAAAATATACTAAGATGCTATCACTGTACTTATCAAACCCCTGACCCTTTAAACTGAGTGTTGGTACACTGAATTTTATTTAATTGTTCCTTTGCTTCCAAAAATTGAGGGGGTATTTACTGTATTATTTTTTATAATTAGAATTAAAATCACATACTTTTAAAATTTAAGAAAGACATCTAACAAAAATTACTGTACAAATTTTTCAATGACATTTTATAATCTTTAAGAGAAAGCCTAAATTCCGTAGCAAATCTCCATGAGGCCCTCATGGTCTAGCCCTTAATTTTTTCTCATCTTTTACTATCAGTATCAAGATGTAGTATAGACCAAGCTCTGTCTTCAAAAAGTCCTGAATTCCATTCCTAGTTCTACCATTTAGTAGTTGAATGACTTTAACAAAGTTGCTTAATTTATTGCTGCCTCATTTTCTTGATCTGTAAAGTGGGTATAATAACAGCATCTATAGATAGGAGCTCTGATGGCATAGTGCCTAAGGCATTTGACTGCTAACCAGAAGGCTGGTGGTTCATACCCACCAGCCATTCTTCAGAAGAGAGAATGAGTAATCTACTCTGTAGAGATACCACCTGAGAAACCCAAGGAGGGGTTGCTATGAGTTTAATCGACTCGACAACAGTGAGTTTGGTATGGTTTTATGTCATAGATATGTGTGAGCACTAATGAACATTAATGCTTGGTGTAATGGTGGTCAATAAATGTTAGTTTCCATTTAAATAATTTAGATGATGACTAAATAGCAAAATCTCTATTTAAAAGCAGAAAAGTAAAATAAATGTCTTTTATGTGTATAGGATTATGTGTATGTGTATGGGTTTGCATGTGCCCATAAACATTTCTTAAAATTATTAATCCTCTTATTTAATTGTGGTAACTCTAGATTTCTACAGATTTCTGTAGTATCTACAATCTTGGGTTAAGAAGCACACTGGGATCTGATGGCCTAACACTTATGGACAGGATATAACTATATTTATATATGTTGTTGTTGTTTTTATGTGCCATTGAGTTGGACCCAACTCATAGCGACCCTTCCTTGGGTTTCCAAGGCAGTATCACTATGGAAGTAGATTGCCCCATCTTCCTTCTAAGGAGTGGCTGGTGGGTTTGAACCGCCAGCCTTCTGGTTAGCAGTCAAATGCCTTAGGCACTACGCCACCAGAGCACCCATATTTATATATATTATATATTAAATACATACTTATTTAATGGGAAGGCAGTGGTGGTTAAGTGGTAGAATTCTCACCTTCCATGCAGGAGACCTGTGTTCAATTTCAGGCCAATGTAACTCACATGCAGCCACCACCTGTCTGTCAGTGGAGGCTTAAGTGTTGCTATGATACTGAATAGTTTTCAACAGAGCTTCCAGACTAGGAAGAAAGGTCTGGTGATCTATTTCTGAAAGTCGTCGTATAGATCTCAACAGTCTGATCCGCAACTGATAATGACAATGGCACAGGACCAAGTAGGACCAGGCAGTGTTTTGTTCTGTTGTGCATGAGGTTGTCATGAATCATGGGGCTGACTTGGTGGCATCTAGCAACAACCACCACCTTCATTATAAA
Source organism: Orycteropus afer afer (assembly GCF_000298275.1). NCBI lineage: Eukaryota > Metazoa > Chordata > Mammalia > Tubulidentata > Orycteropodidae > Orycteropus > Orycteropus afer. The sequence goes on along the minus strand of NW_006921664.1, from coordinate 1,992,193 downwards.
TAGCAGGTTTTAACGTAGATTCTACGAAATAATCACTTGGAATTGGCACCAAAAATTAAAGTATGTTAATAAATGTCTGTCAATAACATTGTCTTTTTTGGTGATCTATGTGCCATTTTCTAATTGTACCACCTTCTCTCAGGCTCATGAGGCTGCTATTTTCACTTTAGGTCTACTTGCATTTTGGAATTCAGATCAAGTGCCCTTTATTTCATGATTTCTCCTGTTAGGTGTCCCTGTGTTTCATTGGAACCCTTGGCTTTTCTCTATGTCAACACTTATTTAATTAATTATAATAATCAGCTTATTTATACTACACATCCTTATATAGATTTAAATATCCTGTATATCTGGAACTATGTCTAAATTTTTCTTTCAATATCTACAATAATTTCTGATATTTAATAAGTGCATGAGGCAAGTTAGTTTGGGGCACAGGATAACTAATGAATGGTTGTGGAAAGGGATTAGGTATTGAGTGGGTGTGGATAGGGGTTTAGGCAGTGATGGATTACACAATAAGCAAGGTAAACATAGGCTTATTTACACATACTTACTAATCTGCAGTGAACAATTTCACGTTTTTCTACCACATTAAAGATTCTGATTTTAGGTATGGCTGACATCTGTCTCTCCCAACCTGACAGCACTTTCTTACAGAATATGAGTCTCTTTTCAAGTTTACAAACCCTGACAGGGACAGAGTACCCAGTGTTTTGGTTCTCTAGTGCTGCTTTAACAGACATACCATAAATCTATGGCTTCAATAAAGAGAGATTTATTCTCTTACAGTTTAGAAGTCTTTGTTCAAAGTGCTGGCTCTAGGGGCTAGGTGAAGGCCCATCCACCTTGGACTCCAGCTCGCCTCCTGTTCCAGGCCCACTATAGCCAGAGACTTTTGCTGACTCAGGAAGCTGCTGGCAGCTGAGGCTGATGAACCCAAGATTGACAAGTGAAATGGCACAGTCCCAAGATTAGCAAGCACATGGCAGGCCACTAGTTCAAGTCCAGAAATAGTCCCAAGATCAACAGGTGACATGGCAGGCTACTGATGACTTGGCCAAATGCAGGATCCAGATGTGCCAAGAAGCTTGAGACCTTTCTTAAAACGTTTCTTCATAGACTGGAAGCAAGCTACATCCCATCACAGCAGATTCTGTCATGGTGCTTGTCACACCACAGTCAATCTCATCATAGAGAATAACTGTATCCAGCTGGCCAGCCCAGCTAAGTTGACAGACAGCTTTAACTACCACACTCAGTAAGCTAAGTAAGCCTCAGCTTACTTGTGCTTGCTTACTAATCTGTATGAACAGTTTCATGTGGTGAGAAATATGTGAAACTGTTCACTACAGATTAGTAAGTAAGCATAAGTAAGTCCCAGCTTACCTTGTTTATTGGGAAATATGCTGCTGTATGTCGTATGGGTTGGAAGGTAGGAAATGAATGAGTATGAGGCAGAATGTAGACAGAGTGTGAGTGTGGAGTAGAGGTAAATAGAGAGTTGTATAGGAATTGGCTTAGGTAGTGACATTTGACTGCTAACCAGTAGTCTGGTGGTTCAAACCCACTAGCTACTCCTTGGAAGGAAAGCTGGGAAAAATCTGCTTCCATAGAGATATTGCCTCGGAAACCCAAGGAGGGGTCGCTATGAGTGGAAATCAACTCAACGGCAGTGAGTTTGGTTTTTTGAGTGATTCTGAGTGTGGAAGGAGAATAGGTATCTAGTGTGTATGAGGCAGAGTATAGATAGAATATGAGTATGGGCCAAGGGGTATGTAAGTGAGTGAGTTACGTATCATCCAGAAGTTTTGTAGAACTTCTGGTGGCATAGTGCCTAAGGCATTTGACTGCTAACCAGAAGGCTGGTGCACCAATCCTCAGAAGGAAGATTTGGCAATCTACTTCCGTAGAGATACTCCTTTGGAAACCCAAGGAGGGGTTGCTATGAGTTGGGATCAACTTGATGGCAGTGTTTTTTTTTTTTTTTTTTTTAACCAATGTGGACGGGTATTATCTAAACAGCTGAAGGCCTTAAGAGCAAAAAGAGAGTATTCTTTAGACTATAATTTGCCTCTAGACTAAAAGTAAATATTTTGTCAAAATCTACTCACTATTCACTTTTCTTGGCACCTGACCTACGACTTTGGGCTTGTCAGCTTCACACAATTGCATGAGCTATTCCTTAAAATCTCTCTCTTTCGCCTATTGGTTCTGTTTCTCTAGAGAACCCTTAATAATACAGACCTGGACCTAGATCTCAGACATAGACTTGGACCTGAACCTGAACGTGGCCTTGTATGTTGGATCTTGACCTTGGCCCTGGAGTTGACATGGAATTTAGATCTGTCATTAGATCTAGTCTGTGGACCTGTACCTTGGACCCAGTTTTCTAACTTGGACCTATAGTTTGGACCAGAAACTTTTATATGAATCTGGACTTAACTTTGGACATGTTCTTTGGATTTAGACTATAGACATGGACCTGGTCTTTAAGCCTGTACCTGAATATCGAATTTTGTTTTGGAACTTTGTTCCTGAAGTTTGGACCTGAACTTTGAACATGGACCTTTTATTTGAATCTCACCTCACAAACTGGCCTTTATTCTTTGACCATGACCTAGACTTTAGGTCTGGCCTTGGAATTTGAGACTTGAAATCATACCTCAAACACGGACCTAAATTTGCCCAGGAACCTTTTATTTGCTTTTGGTCATAGAACTTGAAGCTAGATATAGACCTTAGGCATGGACATCTTAATTTGGACTTATACCTGGACCTTGGAACTGTACCTCAAAATAGCTCTCATTTCTGTACATGGGTGTAACCTTGTACCTGGAACATGGACTCGGACCTTGATCCTGAAGCTAGGCTGCAGATCTGACCTCAAATCTGAACCTTGGATCTTGGCTTGTTCCTGGACTTTGAAATTGGAAGTAGGATATACATTTTGCCTGGACTTTGGAACTGGACTAGAATCTGAGGCTGGCTCTGAACAATTGTTCAGGATTATGGACTTGACCTTATACCTGGAATTTGGATATTGATCTCAACCTTGTCTCTGGTTCTTGGACCTTGGTATTGGGCCTAGTTCTTTGATCTGAAGTTTGACTTCAGACCAGGTCTTTGGACCTGCAATTTATATTTGGCTTTTACCTTTATCTTACACTTGACCTTGGACCTGGACACTAGATATGGATTTGTATCACTGGACAATTACCTTACTTACTAGTGGTAATTTTTTCTAGACCTGGGTCTTGGGCATTGGAGCATGAACCAGACTAAGATCAGCACTAGATCTGGACTTTATACCTGGACCTTAAATCTTGATATTTGGCCTTGATTTACTTTATAGAACTAAACTGCCATTAGGGCTGGACATTGGTCATAGACCTGGGTCTTAAGTCTTGGCCTGGGACTTTTGTATTGAATATGGGACCTTAATTTGACCTGCATTTTGAACAGAATTGAAACTGTACCTTGACCTGAATATGGAACTTAAGATGTTTGAATTTGACAATGAATGTTTTCACTGAACTTCAGACCTGGGTTTGACATGGATATTGAACAAATTCAGGTATAATGTCAAAGAAAAATGTCAAGATCTAAATTCCAGGTCCAAGATCTTGGTCCAGAGTCAATGTCCAGCTTCAAGTTTCAGGTTCATCTCTTTGGTCTAAGCCCACAAATTAAGATCTAGTTCCAAGGTTCTGGTATAAAATATAAGGTCCAGGTAGATTCAGATCAAAAGTCCAAGTCCAAGGTTGAAGTCCAGGAACATGTTTTAGGTTTAAGGTCATATTCAAGGAATTGGAGAAACTCAGGTCCAAGGCTTGAGTCCTAGCTTCATGGTCCACTCCTATTGTCAAAGTCCGTGTCCACACCAAGGTCATAATTCCAAGTCCAAAGTTCAGTTATGAGGATACAGGTCAAGATCTAAAGTTCAATTCAAAAGTTCAGGTTGAAGTCCAGGTCCAAGGCTCAGGGCCAAATATCAAGTTTGAAGTTCAAGTAAAAAATCAAGTTCCTGGTCCATGACTGAGGTTTAGGAATGAGGGCTAGGTATAAATTTCATGTCCAGAGTCATGTCCAGATCCAGATCAAAGGTTCAATGGTCTCATCCAATGTTTTTGAAATGTATTATTTGTGAAAAGATACTCAGGTTCTCACACTGCTTGTAAAGGAATCTACTTATTTAGAAATTTAAGATTACTCTAGGCAGTATTTGTGAACAGGATTATAGAGTTACATATTACTCTGAAAAGTAGCTTCTTATTGTTAGAGCAAATTAAAGTGAATCCAATGAGTATTTGTGCAGATGAGCCCATAATCACACATTGTTCTCAAATATACCTTACTAATGTTGATTTCAACCAAATCAAGAAGAATCAAAGCAGTATTTGCAAAAACAAGCAGTATAAGCATGAACAAGTTCAACAGCATACTTTGGTCTCAAAAGTAAATTCTTAATGGAAGTTGGAGGAAATCTAGATGAAACTAGAGTAAATAATCAAGAAGAAACCAAGTACAAGAAGAAAGCCAGATCAAGTCAAACATTTCTCTCTAAAGAAGCATCTCATTTCCTGTTTGAATAAATAGAGATGAAGATAAGATTTGTATGAAAAAAAAAATCACAAACACATTTTTCCTCAACGATTGCACTGAGAGTTAGAGACAATTAAGATGGATCAAAGCAGCATTGTGAAAACAAGAAGTATATCTATGAACACAGTATTACATATTTTTCTTCAATATATGTTCTTAAGGCAGTCTAGATGCAACCTAGCCTACATGAGCAACAAGTAAATAAAAAAGCTCAGAATTAGACATGTCCCTCTAAAATTTCTTTGTGCCTGTTAGGAAAGTTTCATGTGGGCAAACAAAATCAGAAATTCACTGTCTTAGACTGTGTTTTCTAGAAAAGCAAACCAGTGAAGCTTTTCTAGCTTTTTCTATCTAACTGTCTGTCTATTTATCTGTCTATCAGCCTGTCTGTCTGTCTAGGATTTATCTCAAGGAAATTGCTCACATGGTTGTAGAGGTTAGTAAGTCCAAAGTCTGTGGGTCAGACAGCTGGCTGGAGTCTTCTCCTGACTCATGTAGCTGCAGGGGCTGTTGAACCCAAGACTGGCAATACAGCAAGCTGCTGGCTGTAGTGGTTGATGAATCCAAGATTGCCAGGTAAGATGGCTGGCTTCTAACTCACAGGCTGTGAAGGCAACATGGTTTGTTCAAGTATAAAGAGCCAGAGGTAAGATGATGAGATGAACCAGCTACAAGATCCAGAAGAAGCAAAAAGTCGGAGAGCTTTCCAGAATGCCAATGCATATTGGATGCAGGCCACATCCTGGAGGAAACTCCCTTTCAACTGATTGACTGTTCATAGCATGCCTCATCATGGAGATGATTACACTATATCAGACTCATCATGTGGGATGCCTACATCATAACTGCCAAACCACTGAGAATCATGGCCCAGCCAAGTTGATACACAACCTTAACCATCACACTCATTTTAATCTCAAATGTGTTTTCTCACTGTCAGAACAAATTAATCTGAGAAACTTTTGTGGAAAGATGTAGTATAAAAGCAAACAACTCAGTCTCTGTCACTCTTCTCCAAAGTAACTTCTTATTGGCTATTAGAATAAACTGAGAGAAAAAACTCAGAAACATTTGTCTCAATGACACTTTCTTCCTGTAAGTAAGAAAAGTTAAAGAGAGTTTAAGTAGTAAGTATGAAAACAAGTTTAGATTTACACAGTACCTCCTTATTGTGAGTTAGAGAAAATTTAGGTGAAAATAGTGTGTGTGTGTACAAACTGGTATTATAAGAAAAAAATTGAGCTCAGAACCAAACCTTGGTTTCTAATATAAATTCATATTGAATGATAGGATGTGTCAAGGTTAAAGTCAGCTGCAACTATACAAAATACTGAGAAATAAGCTTTCTAATTAATTATACTTTATTTGACCTGTACAACTTTGACTTGAATTTGGACATGGAACATGGGCATTGACATTGACATTAAATCTAGACTTTGAACCTGGATTTATCCATTTCCTTGGACTTGACATTAGACCTGGTCTTCAATCAGGACTTTGAATATGAAATTTATACCTAGACCTTGTTTTTGGATCTGGACCTTGGACCTTCATGTTGAGGATCTTGGAAATGACTTTAGACCATTTACTTGGTCATGGAACTAATCTTTGGACCTAAATCTTGGACTTTGAGCACTAGGCTTCAGCTTGGATCTCTAATATAATCCTAGACATGATCTTGGCCCTGAAACTTAGACATTATTTGGGAGTGGACCTTGACCTGAACCTCAACCTCGTCATAGATTTTGATCCTGTTCCTCTGACATGAATTTGTTCTGGAACTTAAACCTAAACCAACTGGAACTGTATCTTTGTTTTACCTTTGACCTAGATCTCTAAACTTGCATGTGGACTTCAGACTCAAAAATCAGATCTAGACCTGACACTAACTTTGGACATGGATATTGGACCTGGAACTTAGACCTGTATTTGCCTATTTCTTTATTTTTCAAGGACCTTGACTTTGGACCTCCATCTTAGATCTATGCACTATACCTACATTTGCATCTTGGCCTTGGACCTAGAATTTGACTTGGATCTTGGATGTCAATGTTAAAGTTTGTATATGAACCTTGGACCTGATCCCAAAATAAGAACAGGACCTTAGATTTGGACTTCTAATCTTGGACCTGACCTTGAATTTAGAGCAGGACTTTGGACCTGGACCTTGGAAGTGGACCTCTAAATTCATATTTGGACCTCAGATTTGAACTTCTGACCTGGACCTTAACAAGGCTATGGGTGTTATCTCTAAGTTGAACTTTAGCCCTCAGCATAAAGCTTGGACTGGATTTTATGTCTTGCACCTGGACTTTGATAAAAGAATTCAGACCTCATTTCTGGGCCTCAAACCTAGGGATATTTCTTGGACCTACACCTCAGAATGCTAGAACTGGAACATACATATAAATAGCTATCCTTAGAAGTATACCTAGACCTGACAAGTAGACTAAGACTTAGACAAGGGAACTTAGACCTGGATTTCAGACATGGACTTAAACCTCAGAATTCAATGTGGAGCATGAGCTAGGATTTTGACTCTGTACTTGGATAGACTTCAACACTGTCCAGATGTTTGGACCTGACTTTTTTACCTGGTCCTTTGTCATAGACATAGACGTTGACCTTGGACAAAGACCTTCAAAGTCTGCCTTGGATCTCATATCTGGTAGATTTAGACATAAACTAGGACCTGAAACTTGGACCTGGAGCTCCATCTTTGACCTATGTGTACCTGGACCTATGTGTACCTGGACCTTAACTAGATGTTAAACAAAAATCTGTAATTGATTTGATCATTCAAGTCCCACCCTTCCCTCTTTACCTCTTGCCCCCACATTTTGGCAAGCTGCTAAGAAATCCCTGATTCTCCCTCACTTGGAACTAGCAAGAAATTGAAACAACACAAGCTCTGGCCCATGCATGGAAACTCTTACCCTGGCTCCTCCCTTAACCACCATAAATCCTCAAGCCACTGCCTTTCTTTTCTCTCTATTTTCAAACTAGCCAGGGACCCTCCCCTGCTCTCCCTAGAAGACCTTACCTCATGAATAACAAAACATTTTCACACCTTTTTGGTGCATGCATGTCATCATTAGTCTTGACATTTAAACAAGCTTTCTGCATGGGATTGATCCTGACTTTACACAAGAAAACCATAAGACAAGGCAAAATTTCCAGTTCAGACTTAAAGGTACACCACCTGGGTCTAAGATCCAGCACGAATTTCAAACCCAAAATCCCAGAGAAATTCAGGTTTATGGCCTACATAACCTTTCAGGTCCCAGTTCAGGACAGTGTATAAGGTTGTTTTCTAGGTCTGAGATTTGATGTTCAGTTCCAAGGTTTAGATTGCAGGCCCAAAGTTCAATTGAAATGTTCATATATATATATATATATATATATATCAAGATCCAGGTCCAAGATCCAAGTCAAAGATTCATGTTCAGGTTCAATTCCCATGACTCAGGTCATAGCAAGATTCAAAATCCAGATGTAGGTACAATTTCCAGGTCTAAAATCAAGTCCAAAGAACAAGTGAAGATCTAGAGTCCAGTTTCAAGTGTGACATCCATGTTTAAGATCCAGTTCCAAGTACAAGGATGTCTTGATTCTATAGTTCTTCTATAACAGAAATATCACAAGTGAATGGCTTAACAAAAGAAATGTATTCTCTTACAGTTTAGGAGACTAGAAGTCTGATTTCAGAGTGCCAGCTCTAAGGGCTTGGTGAAAGCCCCTTGACATTGGGATTTAGTTCTGCCTTTAATTCCAGGCCCAAAAGAGCTGGCAGCTTTTTCTAACTCACTACTGGCTGTTGAGGGTAGCAAACCCAAGGTCCACAGGTAAAATGGCACAATTGCTGTGAAGGCAACAATTCCAAGATTGACAGGCAATATGCTGCCATGTTCACATATATATCAAGTTCAAGTCCAGGAACTGGAGGTGAAGACTCAGCCAAATACAGGATCCAAAAGTGCCAAAAAGCTTGAGACCTTTCCCAAAGCTTCTCCTGATACACTAGAAGCAGGCCACACCCCAAAGGCAGCTCCCTTTCCACTGATTAACCTCTCACAGCAGATTCCACTATAGCGGTAATTATAATCTGATCATGGAGAATAAGGGCATACAGCTGTCAAGGCACTCAGAACCATGCCCTAGCCAAGTTGACACACAACCTTAATTACTACAAAGAGGTAGGCAAACAATCCAGATTTGATGTTTATGTCCAAAGTGTGTCACAAAAACTAATTTCTACTTCCAAGGTCCAGGTCCAGAACTAGTTGAAGGTTCAGATCTGAAGTACAGGTGCAATGTCTATGAAAAAGTTTGGTCTAGGTCCAGTTCAAAGATCAAGGCTGAAATCTAAGTCTGAAATAAGTGAACCTGTTCCTGTGTCCAGCATTAAAGTCCAGGTCCAGTGCAGAAGTCAAAGATCTAGACCCAGAGTCCTGGGGAAAGGTTCACGGCCAATATACAGATCCCAGACAAAGTTCTGTCTCTAAGGTCATATTCAATGTCTTGGACAATTCTAGTTGCCAGGACCAGGTCCAACATCCATATGCATTCACTACATACCTACTTGTTATCTATATCCTATGTCACATTCCCCCTTAAAAACTATACCATGTGCCAAACTCACTACCTAACCACTCACTATCTACAATTCATTTCACATTTACTCATTACCTACTTGCCTATATGACCCTTTTAACCAATCACTAGAGGGTTGTAGGATTAGAGGTAGTTACTCTAATGCTACACAGTCATTATATTCCCACTGTCTCATACCAATTCACTTTTAACTCCTGTACCCACAGCTACTCTTTACCTACATTTCTACTCATACCTACTCACTACCTAACCCCTAATTTTTTTCATTCATTAACTATCCTTGTCCTCCACAAACTCACTAACTACCCCTCTTCACCTCATTCACTTATCCCTTGCTCAGTATTCACTCACTACCTAACTCCATTCCACACTGATTCACTCCCTACCCAGACCCCTATACCCATTTTTTACCTGTACTAACTCCATATCCACTCCCTACCCTCTTTCTAACTCCTGCTTCATACCTACTCACTACCAACTCATTCATTTGCTATTCCTCACTTCTTGCTCACTCACTATCTCCCAACCTTACTCACTCAGTAACAGTTTCCTTCACTATACCACTCACTACCAACCCCTACCCCACATCTTAGTACCTACCTCTGCCCAAGCACATTCACTACCTATCCCCTGCAACACATAACTCACAATTTATCCGAACTACCTAGTGGGTAATTATTTACTTATTTAATCACTGTATCAATCTATCCATCCATCTATCTGTATATACATCTATCTTCTTTAGAATTTTAATGGGAAGTTAAAAAAGGGAGAGTCTACTTATCTTCTTAAACCAGGACTCCCATATTGTATTTATTTATTTAAAATTGCTTGGAAGTGAACCATGGAGGATTTTGCATGTTAGAGGAAATGTTTCACACTCTAGAACTACCATCTTTCTTTTCTTATCCTATGTGGTTCTCATGCACATACACTTGGTGTGTGGGCAGAACCATGCTCATGATTTGCTGAAACATATTGTAGCCACAATTTTTAAATAGTAAGAAAACTTTAATAACCCCATTTTCAATATGATTTAGTGTTAGAAAATGTTCTTTTGTCATGTTAACTATGTTGAAAACAGATGGTTCAAAAATCTTGTTTAAATATTGGTTATTTCTTTGCTCTATCTTAAGTCATATTATTAAAGTGTATTATTAATAATTATTCAGAGTTCTGATTTTAATTATAAGAAAGCAGATGAAAAGAAGGAGGCCTGGTGGCACACTGGTTAAGTGCTTGGCTGCTAACCTGAAAGTTAGCAGTTTGAACCCACCCAGCTGCTTTATGAAAGAAAGACCTGGTAGTCTGCTCCAGTAAAGATTACAGCCTAGAAAATCTTATGAGACAGTTCTACCCTGTCACATGGGGTTACTATGAGTCAAAATCGACTTGATAGACTCTAACAACAAAAAGAAGAATTGAGGTCATCTTTCTCTACTGCTCTAATAATTGAAGTTGTTTTAAAGCAGACATTAAAAATAGACGTTTCTTTAATTTCTTTCTCCTGGCTAACTGTTCTACAATAAATTTACATATTTTTCATTTCTTTCTTTCCTGCAGTCTCTCTTGGACTTTGGAAAATAAAATGTAGACACTTTTGCTGAAGGAGATGCAAAATAATAGACTACAGTTTATCAGGACAACTGTCTTCTGTAAAATCTCTTCTATTCACTCCCTCTTTCTTACAGATTGTGCAATGTTGACTTGGTGAAGGGATTTCTTTTTAACATTATTTATATAAAAGTGTTTACTTTTAAGAAGAGGGCAAGACATTGTATTTCTGATTCCCATGCAGCAGTTTCTCTGCAAGAGATAATAAAATACTTATATTTAGAGAAATAAGTCCTGAGTCCCCTAAACAGAGCCACAGATTTCATAAAATTAGCTTTATTTAAAAGGTGTAGTCATTTTCAGAAGGATTTACTCAATATAACTTTAATGCTAGTGATTTAGTATATCAAGTGTGTAAAACACAAGCTGAAATCTTGTTTTCAAGTTAAGGGGAATTGGTTCTCTTTATACTTTTCTAAATAACATAACGTAAGCCCTCAAATTTGACAAAATAAATCAGAGTTGGTTGCTTTATTCTGCACCTGTTTGGAATCTATGTGTCCAACAGTTTTGTGATTCAATGATTCATTCATCCGCTTCTTAATTCATTTGTGACATATCTCCTTCAAGGTTTTGTCCTTGAGTTCTTGTAAGCATTGCCACTTCAGGTGCCTCATAGCTCTTCAACTACTCACCCACATCATATTGATTAAAAACTGAAATTATGTCCTTTAAATTGTTCTGAATAATGGTATTGCACAAAACAGGTCTAGAGATCACATTTTCACATTGCTTATAATTATTTTTGGTCTATAATCTACAAAGAATACACAGTTATACCAATTTATGAAAATGTACACTTCCAAACCACATAAACCTCTTGAATTATTTAAAAATGATTATTGAAGTAATATTTTTAGTTAAGTTTACATAGTGTTAAGATAACAAAGACAGTAAATTAAGTTTTTATATTTATCTTAGAAAGTTAGAACTTAGAGACAAGAAGTTGTACGACTAACACACTCCGTCCAATCCCTCTACAACAGAGACCCAGAAAAAACAGATAAAACCGTTATAAATAATGACTTCCTCTCCACTAAATGAACATAAAGAATTAGATCGGGCACTGATTGTACAGGAAAAACACAGATTGGACAGTAAAACAGAGTGAAGTCAGTGGCTGGTGAAAGAGAAGTGTCTGGGATCAGCCGAAACATGTTGATTTGAACTACAGAGACATCAGATACTGACAAGGAGAGAGGAAAAAAAAAAATTCAGGGAATCCATACAGCAATAATGATATAGTATAAACAGATGGTGGCATAGTGCCTAAGGCATTTGACTGCTAACCAGAAGCCTGGTGGTTCAAACCCACCAGCCACTCCTTGGAAGGAAGATTGGGCAATCTACGTCTGTAGAGATACCACCTTGGAAACCCTAGGAGGGGTCACTATGAGTTGGGACTGACTTGACAGAAGTGAGTTTGGTTTTGGTTTACAGACTGATGGGAAGGAATTCAAGGTGAGCAAAAGATGTATGGGAGCTGGGAAAGGAATGTGCAGGGAAGTGGGTCAGATTTACAGTGGCACATGTGGCTGTGGAGAAAGGAATGCAAAAGGGAACGAAATAACACTACTGATGGAAACTAGACTTTTGGCCTGGTGAAAGGCCTCCACTGGCAGGGAGTGGTTGAAGAAACTGGGCTTGGAACAATCTCTTGCTTGATTGAGTCAAGGTAAGAGGTGGATAAACAGACCAGAAATGAGCCACACCCATGCCAGTGAATGGAGATTGGAGGGATATGCTCTCTGGCCTAATAAACTCACATTTTCCCCTGTATATTGGACTAAATACTCTTTCCACCGCCACAGACTCAGTTGACTAGAGAAGCACCACCATTACCTGCTCTGATCCCTGGACACCACTACCTCTAGCAGACTGCGTCAGGGGCTGAAGCTCTCCTGCTGGATGCAGGGAGATCTTCACACTGAACACAAGAGGAAAACATTTGCAGCCTCCTCTTGCAGGCATCCCAATTGTGCCAGGCACTTCCCACCTCTGCAAACAGAAAGACCTGTGGATGGGGTGGTTGGAGAAGATAGTATCAGGAGTCCTTTTACTAAAGTCTGGGTGGAAGCTGGGTAAATGGTGGTGTGTGCCCACAGAAGTGTTAGATACATGATAGTAAATGATGACTGGTGAGCCACTTTCTCTCCTCAAAAAGCACAGCTTCTCTGAGAACAGGGGCAAAACCTCTCTGCACCACCACCAAGTCAGTGGCCAGAGATTTTCCATAGCAACCCCCACCCCAACGAGTAACCCAGTCCAAATAGATGGACCCAGTGTAGTAGTTAAGGTTGTTGTCAAGTTGGCTGAGCCCAGTTGAGTGGCTGGGTAGCTGGAGGTAGTTTTTTCCATGATGAGACTGGCAATCAACTCAATGGTGGAACCTGCTCTTCAATCTCCCATGATTGATTATTCTAAGGAGTATACTTACCTGGTGTAAATGTTCACCTTATATGCTTGTCTACTGTTTGGCTGGAAGCCACAGGAGTGAGTCCAATACCAGACACAAGGGATGACAAGTGGCCATAGTATCTGGGATCTCACAAGTTTCTGTTCTTGTTATGTGCCACCGAGTTGGCTCTGACTCATAGTGACCCTATGTACAACAGAACAAAACACTGCCCGGTCCTGTGCCAGCCTCTTGATACTTGTTGCAGCCACTGTGTCAATCCATTTACATAAGGGTCTTTCCTGTTTTCATTTACTGTCCACTTTACCAAGCATGATATCCCTCTCCAGAGAATGATCCATTCTGACAACATGACCAAAGTAGGTGAGACTAAGTCTGTCCATTCTTGGTTCCGAGGAGCATTCCAGCTGCACTTCTTCCAGGACAGATTTGTTAGTTCTTCTGGAAGTCCATGGTACTTTCAGTATTCTTAGCCAACACTACAACTCCAAAGCGTCCACTCTTCTTCTGTTTTCCTTATTCATTGTCCAGCTTTCACATGCATATGAGGTGACTGAAAACACCATGGCTTGGGTTCAGTACACCTTAGTCTTCAAAGAAACATCTTTACTCTTCAGCACTTAAAGAGGTCTTTTGTAGCAGATTTACTCAGTGCAGTGTGTCTCCTGATTTCTTGACTGCTGCTTCCATTGGTGTTGACTGTGTAGCCAAGCAATATGAAATTTTTGAGAACTTCAATCTTCTCTGCATTTATTTTGTTGCTGCTTATTGGTCCAGTTGAGAAGATTTTTGTTTTCTTTATGTTGAAGTGTAATCCATACTGCAGACTGTAGTCTTTAATCTTCATCAGTGAGTGCTTCAAATCATCTTCACTTTCAGCAAGGACAGTTGTGTTGTCTGCATATTACATGTTGTTAATGAGTCTTCTTCCAATCCTGATGCCACATTCTTCTTCATATAGTCCAGCTTCTCAGACTATTTGCTCAGCATACAGATTGAACAAGTATGGTGAAAGGATACAACCCTGATGCATCCCCTTCTTGATTTTAAATTATGCAGCATCCCCTTGTTCGAATGACAGCCTCCTGGTGTATATACAGGTTCTTCATGAGCACAATTAAGTGTTCTGAAGTACCCATTCTTCTCAATGTTATCCATAATTTGTTATGATCCACACAGTCGAATGCTTTTACATAGTCAATAGAACACAAGTAAACAACTTTCTGGTATTTGCTTTCAGCCAAGATCCATAAGACATCAGCCATGATATTCCTTGTTCCACTGTCCTTTTCTGAATCCAGCTTGCATTTCCGGAAGATCCCTCTCAATATACTGCTGTAATCATTTTTGAATTACCTTCAGCAAGATTTTACTTACACATGATATTAATTCCTACTATTCAATAATTTCCACAATCTGTGGGATCACCTTTCTTTGGAATGGGTACAAATATTAATTTCTTCCAGTCAGTTAACCAGGTAGCTGTCTCCAAATTTCTTGGCATAGATGAGTAAATGCCTTCAGTGTGGCATCCATTTGTTGAAACATCTCAGTGGATATTCCATCAATTCCTGGAGCTTGTGTTTTGCTGGTTTCTTTAGTGCAGATTCAACTTCTTCCCTCAATACCATTGTTTTTTGATCATATGCCACCTCTTGAAATAGATGAATATCGATCTTTGTATTTCCTTCACCTTCTTTTGATGTTTCCTGCATCAATCAATATTTTGCCCATAGAATCTAACAATATTGTAAATTGAGGCTTGAATGTTTCCTTCATTTCTTTCAGCTTGAGAAATGCAGAACGTGTTCTTCCCTTTTGGCTTTTTAACTCCAGGTCTTTGCACATTTCATTGTAATAATTGACTTTTTCCTCTTGAGCTGCTCTTTGAAATCTTCTGTTCAGCTCTTTTTTTGTGTGTGTCATTTCTCCCACTTGATTTAGGTACTCTCCATTCAAGAACAAGTTTTAGAGTCTCCTCTGACACCTATTTTGGTCTTTCCTTCCTTTCCTATCTTTTTAATAACCTTTTGCTCTGTTCATATGTGATATTCTTGATCTCATCCCACAATTCATCTGGTTTTCAGTCATTGCTGTTCAATATATCATATCTATTCTTTAGGTGGTCTCTAAATTCAGGTGGGATATAATCAAGGTCATATTTTAGCTCTTGTGGACTTGTTTTAATTGTCTTCAGCTTCAACTTGAACTTGCACATGAGCAACTGATGGTCTGTTCCACAGTCAGCTCCTGGCCTTGTTTTGGCTGAAGATATTGAGCTTCTCAATTGCCTTTTTCCACAGATGTAGTCAATCTGATTCCTGTGTATTCCATCTGGTGAAGTCCATGCATATAGACACAGTTTACGTTGTTGAAAGAAGGCATTTGAAGTGAATAATTTGTTGGTCTTGTAAAATTCTATCATGCAATCTTCAGCATTATTTTTATCACCAAGTCCATATTTTCCAACTATTGGTGATTTTTGTTTGTTTCCAACTTTTGCAATCCAATCCCCAGTGCTAATCAACACATCTTAAGTGCATATTCAGTCCATTTAAGACTGCAGAAGTTGATAAAAATCTTCAATTTCCTCCTCTTTGGCTTTGGTGGTTGGTGAATAAATTTGAATAATAGTAGTATTATATACTGCTGTAACCACTTTTGAATTATCTTCAGCAAGATTTTACTTACATATGATATTATTAGTAGTTTTGGTGGTGTATTGTTCAATAATTTCCACATTCTGTGGGATCACCTTTCTTTGGAATGGGTACAAATATGAATCTCTTCCAGTCAGTTAACCAGGTAGCTCTCTTCCAAATTTCTTGGCATAGACAAGTAAATTTGAATAATAGTAGTATTGACTGGTCTTCCTTGTAAATATATGGATATTATCCTATCACTGACAGCATTGTACTTCTAGGTAGATCTTGAAACATTCCTTGTGACGATGAATGCTATACCATTCCTCTTCAACTTGGCATTCCCAGAATAGTAGATCTTATGGTTGTGTGATTCAAAATGGTCAAAACCAGTCCATTCCAGCTCACTAATGCCCAGGATATCAATCTTTATGCATTCCCGTTCATGTTTAACAACTTGCAATTTTCCAAGATTCATATTTTGTTTGTTCCATGTTCTGATTATTAATGGATATTTGCAGCTGTTTCTTCCCATTTTGAGTTGTGCCAGATCAGTAAATGGAGGTCTTGAAAGCTTTACTCCATCCATGTCATTAAGGTAGACTCTACTTTGAGGAGGCAGCTCTTCCCTAGTCATATTTTGAGTGCCTTCCCACTTGAGGGACTCATCTTCTTGCACAATATTGGACAATATTTTAGGGCTATTCATATTGTTTTCTGGTAATATGTCAGACAATGTTTCACTGCTAATCATAAGGTTTTCACTGACCAATTCTTTGAGACTGGATGGTTACTTTGGAAGTTCCATTGAAACTTGTCTATTGTGGGTGACCCTGCTGGTATTTGATATACCAGTGGCATAGCCTCCAGCCTCACAGCAAAACACAAGCCACCACAGTATGACAAACTGACAGATGAGTGGTCTGTATCAGACCAGTAAGCCTGTTTTTTTTAATGATTTTGAGTTTTGTTCCACATTTTTCTCCTGCTCTAAGATCCAGGATCTCTTGCACTGCTCCTTTTCCCAGTGATTGACAGTGGTAGCCAGGCACCATCCAGTTCTTCTGGTCTCACTGTGAGGCAGGCTGAGGTTGGCATGGTCCACTAGTCCCTTGGACTATTTGTTTCCATGCATCTTTCATTTTCTTCATTTTTCTTTGATCTGGATGAGGAGAGACCAATTGTTTCATCAAATTGGTCACTCACAGGCTTTTAAGACCACAGTCACCACTTACCAAAGTAGAATGTAGAATAATGTTTTTGTGTATATGTTATGTCAATTGAGCTTGATGTCCCCTGTGACCATGGTCCCACACCCACAGGTCCAACAACTCATTCCTTTAGGGTGGTTGGCTTTGGATACAAACACGTATGTAGAAATATTGTCTGTCAAACTTCTATATGGTCATGGGTATATTCCCTTTTGCCTAGACACATCTCATCATTCAGCCTGTCTACCTATGTATTTACCCATAGATTAATGTTTGTTAACATTGATAATGCAGTATTGTATATGTAAAAGTATTTATATCTGTTGTCTGTACCTCTCGTACACCTCTCTGTGTCTTCCTCTCCCTTAGTGCTATTGTGTTGGTCACTCATTTTTGGTATATTGCCTTTCCCTTCTCCCAAATCAATACTTGACTCTTATCTATGTAGCTATTTTCTCTCTCCTCTCTTCCCATCCCTGGAAACCAATAAAACTATTTCTTTCCATATATAAACCTTTCCTTGACTTTTAGGAATAGTGTACTAATACAATATTTGTCCTTTGGTGATGAACTTATTTTACTCAGCATAATGTCCTCCAAGTTCATTCACGTTCAGAGGTGTTTTGTGGATTCTACATTATTGTCTAGTGTTGAATAGTATTCTGTTGTGTGTATTTACCATAGTTTGGTTATCCATCCCTCTGTTGATGGAATAGTGCTGCAATGAACATGGGGGTATGTATGTCTATTCATGTCCTGGCTCTCACTTCTTTAGGATATATACCTAGAAATGATATTGCTGGATCCAATGGTATTTCTATTTACAACTTTTTAAGTAATCGCCATACTGATTTCCACAGTGGTTATATCATTTTACAGTCCCATCAGCAGTGTATGAGGGTCCCAATCTCTGTCCGTGCTAGCATTTGTTATGTTCTGTCTTGTTGAACTTTGCTATTACTGCTGTGGTGAGATGACATCTCATGGGTGTTTTGATTGGTATCTCTGTGATGGCTAGTGATCACAAATATTTCTTTATGTGCTTGTTGGTTACCTGAATATCTTCTTTGGTGAAGTGTCTAGTCATGTTTTCAGTAGATTTTTGAATTGGATTGTTTATCTTTTTGATGTGGAGGTGTTGGAGCTTTCTATAAATTTTAGAGATAAGTCCCTTGTCAGATATGTCATTACCATATATTTTTTTCCCCAATCTGTGGGTTCTCTTTTTACTCTTTTGGAGAAGTCTTTTGATTCACATAAGAATTCATTTTTCAGAAGGTCCCAATCATCTAGTTTAAATTGTACTGTTTGTGACTTTTGAGTTATGTTTGATAGTCAATTTATAACATAAACTAAGGTTCCCTAAATTTGCCCCTGTGTTTTCTTTGATGAACTTTACAGTTTTAAGCTTCATATTTAAGTCTTTGATCTATCTGGAGTTCTTTTTTGTGTATGGTGTGAGATATGGATTTTGTTTCATTTTTCTGCAAATGGATATTCAGTTTTGCTAGCACCATTTTATAAAGAGATTTTCTTGCCCTTTTAATGGGTTCTTGTCCCTTGTCAAAGGAGCTCTAGTGGCAGAGTGCCTAAGGCATGTGACTGCTAACCAGAAGGCTGGAGGTTCAAACCCACCAGCACTCCTCAGAAGGAAGGTTGGGTAATCTACTTCCGTAGTGATACCACCTCAGAAACCCAAGGAGGGGTCGCTATGAGTTGGATCCAACTCCACGGCAGTGGGTTTAGTCTTGGTTTTGGGTCCCTTGTCAAAAATCAGCTGTCTGTAGGTGGATGGATGTTTCTGTGAATTCTCAATTCTGTTCCATTGGTCTATGTGTCTATCATTTTACTAATAACAGGCTTTTGTGACTACTGTGACTATATAGTAGGTTTTGAGAAGGGTAAGTGTGAGACTTCCTACTTTGTTTTTCAGTAGTGCCTTGTTTATCTGTGCTCTCTTCTCTTTGTGTATAAAAGTATTGATTGTTTTTTCCATGTTCTTAAAGAATATTGATGGAACTTGGATCGGGATTGCATTGACTCTATAGATTGCTTTGAGTACTATTAATATTTTCATGATATTGAATCTTCCTATACATGACCATGGCATATTCTTCCTTTTATATAGGTCTCTTACTGTTTTTTGTAGTAGTGTTTTGTAGTTTTCTTTGTATAGATCTTTTGTGTTCCTGGTAAGATTTATTCCCAAGTATTTTATTTTTTTGTAGCTATTGTAAATGGTATTGTTTTCCTTATTTGCTTTTCAGACATCTCTTTATTGATGTAGAAGAACCCAATGGACTCTATGTTGATCTTGTATCCTGCCACTATGTTGAATCTTTCAATTAGTTCCAGGAGTTTTCTCGCTGAGTCTCTTTTTTTCCCTTTACATAGTCTCATGTCGTCTGGAAAGAGAGACAGTTTTATTTCTTCATTGTCAATTTGGACGCATTTTATTTCTCTGTCTTGTTGTATTGCCCTGGCTAGGACTTCCAATACAATGCTGAATAGAAGAGTGATAGAGGGCATTATTGTCTTGTTCCCATTTGCCAGGGGAATGCTTTCTACCTCTCTGTATGAGAATAAATTTGGCTGTACATTTTCATATATGCCCTTCATTATGTTGAGAAAGTTCCCTTCTATTCGTATTGTTCTGAGAGTTGTCATCAGGAATGAGTGTTGGGTTTTATCAAATGCCTTTTCTGCATCAATTGATAGGATTATGTGGTTCTTTTCCTTTATTTTACTTGTGTGTTGGATTACATTGATTGCTTTTCTAATGTTGAACCATTCTTGCATACTAAATATGAATTCCACTTGCTCAGGATGTATTATTTTTTGGTATGTTGTTGGAGTATATTGTCTAGGGATATTGGCCTGTAGTTTTCCTTTCTAGTGGTGTCTTTGCCTGGCTTTGGTATCAGGGTTATACTTGTTTCATAAAATTAATTTGGGAGGATTCCATCCTTTCCTGTGTTCTGGAATAATTTGTGTAGGATTGGTGTCAGCATTTCTCTGAAGGTTTGGTGGAATTCTCCAGTAAAACCATCTAGGACAGGACTTTTTTTGTTGTTGGTATTTTTTTTTATGACCTGCTCAATTTCTTTTGTTATGGGTCTGTTCAAATTTTCTGCCAGTCTGTTTTAGTTTAGGCAAGTAGCGTGTTTCCATAAATCTGTCCATTTGTTTCTTATAGGTTTTCAAATTTGTTAGTGTACAGTTCTTCATACTATCCTGATATTATCCTTTTTTGTTTTGGTTGATTGAGTTGTGACATCACTCATTTCATTTTTTATTTGTGTTATTTGCATCTTCTCTTTTTCCTTTGTCAAGTTTGCCAGTGGTTTGTTGTTTTGATTAAGCTTTTCAAAGAATTAACTTCTATTCTTGTTGAATTTTAAAATATTGTCCTTCTATTTTCTGTTTCATTTATTTCTCCTAGAATCTTCATTATTTCTTTTCTTCTGGTGACTAGTATTATTTTTCTTCTCTTTTTCTAAATGTTGGACATGTTGAATTAAGGTGCTGATTTTGGCTCTTTCATCTTTTATGATGTGTGCATTTATTGCTATAAATAGCCCTCTGCTCACTACTTTTGCTGTGATCCAAAGATTTTAGTATGTTTTGTTTTTATTCTCATTTGATTCAAGGAAATTATTAATTTCCTTTTTTATTTTTCCTATTACCAAGTAGTTTTTAAGGAGGATGTTATTCAATTTCCATGTCTTTGCTCTTTTTCCATTGATCTTCCTATCACTGATTTCTAACCTTATAGCATTGTGACCTTATAGACCTGTAGAGCTCTACAAGGTCAAGTTGGTTGATTGTATTTTTTACTTCTTCTCTGTGTCTGTTGGGTTTCTTTCTAGCTATTCTATCTTTTATTGAAAGTGGTTAATTGAAACTGCCTACAATTACTATGGAATCATCTATTTGTCTCTTTGATTCTGTTAAAATCTGATTAATATATTTTAGGGTTTTTTCATTGGTTGTGTAAATATTTATTATAGAATATCCTCTTTTTCATTTGATTCTTTTCATTATATAATATCCTTCCTTGTCTGTTATGGTTGTTTTTATCTTAAAATCTATTTTATAGGAATTAATATTGCCACTCCCACTCATTTTTGATTGCTATTTGCTTGACATATCTTTCTCCAACCTTTGATTTTTAATCTATTTTTGTCTTTGTGTCTATGGTGAGTGTCTAGTGGATAGTATATTGTTGGGTCATGTTTTCTTAACCAGTCTGCAACTCTTCATCTCTTGAGTGGTGCGTTTAATCTATTTACATTCTCTTTAATTATTGACAAGTATGAATTTATTGCTGTCATTTTGTTACATGTTTTTTCATGGTGTTGTTGATTGCTTTGTTCCATATAATCTGTGCTGAGCTCATTTTGTCCATGAACCATGTTATCCTTTTTTTTTTTTTTTTTTAGCTATTATTTTAGTCTTTGTTAAATATATTTGTGTGTCTTCTTTTTTACTTTTATGTGAAAGTTTGTTATTTTATTTGGTAATCTGTGATTTATAATTTTCTTCCCAAGTTTAGAATAATCTGTTCTATCTTGTCATTCTCTTGACTTTATCACCATTTGGAAGTTCTGTATGTATACTATTTATTCCTCTCTTTGATTTGTAGCTGTCCTCTTTTACCGATTTATGCCTCTGATTCCTGTTAACAATCTTGTAAGTTTATTTTACTTTGAACACTTTTATAACTGGGTTGGTTTCTGAGTTATGCTGGCATGTGTGTTAATTATGATTTGCTGTCTGCTGTTGTTGGTTCTCTGTCTGAAAGTCTCCTTTTAATATTTCTTGTAAGGTTGATCTGATTTTAGCAAATTCCCTTCATTTCTGTTTATCTGAAAATGTCCTAATTTCACCATCATAGTTGAGGGACAGTTTTGCTGGGTATATAATTCTTGGTTGGCATTTTTTTTTTTCAGGGTTTTATACATATTATTCCATTGCTTTCTCACCTGTGTGGTTTTTGCTGAGAAATCAGAGCTTAATCCTACTGGTTGCCCTTTGTACGTAACTTTTGTTTTTCCCATGCTGCTTTCAGGGCTCTGTCTTTGGTTTTGGTGAGTTTGATTATGATATGTGTCAGTAATTACCTTTTGGGGTCTATCTTGCTTGGGCTTCATTGAACTTCTTGAGTGAGTATCTTCTCATCTTTTACCATATTAGAGAAATTCTCTTCCCACAAATCTTCAACAAGTTTCTCTGTCTTTTTATTTGTCTAATTGTCTATTCCTGTTCTGGCATTCTGATTACATGTAAGCTATTCCACATGAATCTTAGGCTTTCTTCATTTTGTTTTGATCTTTTTTTTTTCTGATTTCTCCCTTGACAATGTAGTATTATGGTATTTTCCTTTAATCTCATTAATTCTGCTTTCCATTGATTTGATTCTACTATTTTACCCATTCAGTGTGTTGTCTATTTCTGAAATCTTGGTATTAATCTTCTGGATTTCTATTTGTTGTTTTTGTGTTGTTTCCAATTTTTCATTTGTCAGTCATTCTTGTATTGTTTTCCTAAGTTGTTTGAGAGTTTTTTTTTTTTCTGTGTTTTCCTTAATTTTATCAGTGTTGTCCCTGATCTCTCTCTCAATCCATTGAAGGTACCTAAATATAATTCTTTTGAATTTTGTATCAGTGAGTTCCAATGCTGCTTCTTCCTCAGGAGGTTTTCTGAGTCTGCATTCTGGGCCCTTGTTTGTACTACTTTATCTTGCTTCTTTGTGTGGACTGGATTGGTCAGTTGTCTCCAAGACACTGTGATGTTATATTTATTTTAATTGGTTATTGTATTTTGGTATGATTCACTTTTTTTTCTTTACTTTCTTTTGATATATCTCAGTGAGTAGAGTAATGTGCTCCTCTATTCACTAATTGTCAGCAGGCACTTGACTCCTGCCTCCTGGTGGGTGTGATAGAGAATGCAAGCATGTACATAGATCTCTGTTAGCTGTTCTTGAAGAGCAATTGAGTATGTGTTGAGCTGGTATTGGCCACTATCTGTCATTGGTCAGTTGGAGCAGAAGGAATTGGTGACTCTCACTTAGTGGGTGGGGCCACAGGAGGTGTGGGTATCCTTGTGTTGTGTTGGCATGATTGCTGTTTCCCACCCAGTTGAACAAAAAAAGAAAAAGAAAAACTAGAATAATTAAAACAAGAGAATATAAAACACAACCTGCATAAACAAACATGGAGAATCACACACAAAAAAAGGGAAAGGCAATAAATGAGAAAAAAAATTTAAAAAAAGAGAAAAGAAAGTTAAAGAGGGGGAAAAAAAACAGCCTGCAATGCATTTTTGGTTCTCTAATACTTCTGTAATAGACATACCAAAAATGTATGGCTTTAACAAACAGGAGTTAATTCTCTTATATTTTAGGAGGCTAGAAGTCTGAGTTCAAGTGCCAGCTCTAGGGGGTGGATGAAGGCCCCTTGACATTGGGCTTCAGCTCTGCTTCTTGCTCCTGGCCCACTGGAGCTTGAGATGTCTCTTAACTCAAACAGCTACTGACTCCTGAGGCTGACAAACCCAAGGTCAACAGGTAAAATGGCACAGTCCCAAGATTATCAAGCAACATGGAAGACCACTAGTTCAAGTCCAGAAACAGTCCTCAGATCAGCAGACAAGACAGCAGTCTGCTGAATGAAGACTCTAGCCTACATTCAGGGTCTAAGAGTACCAAAAAGCTCAAGTCCTTTCTCAAAGTGTCCTCTTATATACTGGAAACAGATCACATCCTTAAGGCAGCTACTCAGTGGCTCACAGTAGATTACACCATGGAGTTGATTACCAGTCTCATCATGGGATATCACTACATCCAGCTGCCCAGCCACCCCAAACCAGGCCTAGCAAAGTTTACACATAACCTTACCTACTACAGAGGGGAATAAGGAAAATGACAAGAGTAACAAATGATAATGAAAAAATGAGAAAATTACAAAAAGAAAACAAAGGATGTAAAGAAGAAAAGAAAGAAAAAAGAAGGGAACCAGGAAAAGGGAGAACAAAAAAAACAGAAACAAGATTAAAGAAAGGGAAAGAGAAAAAAAAATAAAGAAAGAAAGGAAGAAAGGATAAAGAAAAAAAAAAGAATAATTTAAGAACAAACAACAACAAAAATGGAGGTGATCAGGGAAACCAGGCTCTGTCATTGCACACAGACAAAGATGGAGCCTGTCCAGAAGATGAGATGAGGTGGGAGATAGCCACATGTCCATTCACCAAGAGGATGTGGGATATAAGAGTGAAAAGGAGAATATCACACCTTTCTAGTCATCAGCCCCCAGTGAGGTTTCTTATGCTGTCTTCAGCAAGTGGAACCTATTCTTAGGTTGTTTCCTGGATTGGAACATCACTTGGAAATATTAAAAATGGTTGTACTGCTTGCAAATATTCATAATGGTTCTGCCTTCAACATAGCCAACATTCCACAGCTCTGTTTGTCTCCTTATTTGCTGTTTTCCTTTTTAGTCATCAGCCACCAGTGCAGTTGCCCATGCATTTCTTGTCAAGCAGAGCTCATTCTTAGGTTGCTGCATGGATCAGAATGTCACTTGTAAATATTCAAATTGGCTGTGCCATCAGGACAGCCAAATGCTCACAGCTCCATTTGTCTCCTTATTCATTGTTTACATTCAGGTCCTTCTAAATCCACTTCTTTATCCTTCCCTTCAAACCTCAGAGTTCTAGGATTATCTTCTGCATCTGTTTCAATTGGTTTCTCATTTCTTTGTTATAGAAGTTCTGTGTAGCTTGTCTGCCTATTCCATTATTTTGCTGGAAATCTCCCTTTTTGTATATTTTTTTTTATCTTTTATCCTTTATTTTTTTCTTCATCTCATCCAATTGGAGGAGGCCATTTATTCTCCACCTGTCAGCTCTGTCTACTGCACAGACTACCTCATGCAATGGATGAGCACTACTGCCTGCTCCTACACAACTGGGTCAATGACAGATGGTGGACAATAGCTGCATATCACAACTTCAGATCCTCCTCACAACAACAGTGACCCACATCCACAATCCCACCAGATATCCCATTAACCTAAAGAAAACTGAAGAGTGCTCTAGTGCTGACCAGCTAACAACTAAAGACACACATCTGCCAAACACATCCAGGCAATGAAACAAAGCAAAACAAAACAAAACAAACAAACAAACAAAAAAAACAGGGTGAAACAAACCAACACATAACTAACAAATAAGGACAACAACTTGAAAATTTCTCAGAGATAACAGACAACTTCAGTTCAAACAAAGAAATAGGATGAGATAGCTGAAGCAAGTGACCAAAATAAAGAACTAGGAAATCTCCCTGTGGAGGTGATGGAATTACCTGAAAAGGAATCATATATTTAATTTGATATACATACATATATATTATACATATATATATATATATATCCTACTAAGAGCTCAGGGAAACCATAAAAAGAAGCAAGGAAAACACAGACAAGAATTTAGAAAAATCATACAAGTGCATAACCACAAAATAAATAGAAAATTACAAATCATACAGAAACAGCAGTTAGAAATCCAGAACATGAACACTGAAATTGTGGAGATAGATAATACATTGGAAGGACAAATGAGTAGAATTGAACTGGCTGAAGAATGTGTAACCCAGGTAGAAGGCAATCCCTTGAGACCAACTTATATGAGGAAAAATCAGGAAAATAGAATGAAGAAAACCCAACAGTTATATGGAATGGTATCCAAAGAGCTAGCATATGCCTGATTGGCATTCCAGTGCAAGAGGAGGCAAAAAAAAGAAGAAAGAAAGAAAGAGAAAGAGAGAGAGAGAGAGTGAGAGAGAGAGAGAGAAAGAAAGAAAGAAAGGAAAGAGGGGGGGAGAAAGAGAGGGAGAGAGGGAAGGAAGGAAGGAAGGAAGAATATAAGACTTGCTAGCAGAAAACTTCCCCAATGTCATTAAAGATGAAAAGATATCCATATAAGAAGCTCAATGAACGCCAAATAGGATAGACCTCAAGGGAGAGTCCCCAAGAAACATTATAATCAAATTTTCCAAAATGAAGAACAAAGAAATAATTTTGAGAGCAGCTTGGGAAAAAAGAAATGTTGCCTACAAAGGGCAACCAATAAGATGAAGCTCTGATTTCTTAGCAGAAACCAGGCAGACAAGAAGTCAATGAGATGACTCCACAAAAGTTTAAAGGAAAACAATCCCAACTAAGAAATATACATATCTAACAAAACTGTCCCTAAAATATGATAGTGAAATTAGTACATTCCCATACAAACATAACTTAAGGGAATTTGCAAAAACCAGACCAACCCTACAAGAAATGCTAAAGGGAGACCTTGCAGCAGAAAACCAACAATGGAAGACAACAGCTTAAGATGAAAACACATGACAATACCACCCAGAAAACAGCCCAGGAAAAAATTTCTTACTTCTAAAATAAGCTAACAAATTGGAAAATAGAGAACAGCAGAGTCAATCTGTAAATGACCCCAAATACAAAGCAGATACAGAGAATAAATGGTATAATTATACAATTCCAGGAGCTCTGGTGGCCTAGTGCCTAAGGCACTGCTAACCAGAAGCCTGGAAGTTCAAACCCATCAGCCACTCCTCAGAAGGAAGGTTGGGCAATTTATTTCCATAGTGATACTGCCTTGGAAAGCCAAGGAGGTGTTGCTATGAATCGGATCTGACTTGATGGCAGTGTGCTGCTGTACTTATACAACTTCAATATGGAGATTAATTCAGGACAATATCAACATAGAACAGACTGTTCCAAAGTTAGGGAGATAAGAATTTACTATAGGGTAACCACAAAGAAAATTAGTAAGCCTTCTAACCAAAAGAAAAAAGAAGAAAATCACAAGGACTTAGTACACACAAAATCAGCAATAATAAAGAAAAGACAAAGAAAGCATGATAAAGCACAAAAAATATTGGAACAAAGAAACAACCAATACCACAACAAAAAACACAAAAGAATGACTACAGTAAATTCATACGTATCATTAATTACATTAAATGTGAATAGATTAATTGCACTAGTCAAGAGGAAGAGAGTGGCAGATTGAATAAGAAAATAAGACCCATCAATATGCTGCCTACAAAAGACTCACCTTAGACCCAAAGATAAAAATACATTAAAAATCAAGAGATGGAGAAAATATATAAAGTTAATGGCCAGCAAAAAACAGCAGGAGTGGCAATATTAATTTCAAATAAAATAGACTCCAAGGCCAAATCTAGCATAAGGGACAAGGAAGGGCATTATATGATATTATAAGGGTCAATTGACCAAAGGACATAACCATAATAAATATCTATGCATCCAATGAAAGAGTACCAAAATACATAAAGCAAACACTAAATAAATTGAAAGAAGGGGTAGACAATTCCACAATAGTAGTAGGAGACTTTAACACACCACTTTTGATGAAGGATAGAACAACTAGAAAAAAACTCAGCAAAGACACAGAAGATCTCCACAACACAATAAACCAACTTTACCTCAGAGGCTTATGAAGAACACTCCACCCAGCAAACACACAATACACATTCTTGTCTAGTGCACATGGATCATTCTCAAGAATAGACCATATGTTAATGTAAAAAACAAGCCTCAATACATTTAAAAATATCAAAATACTTCATTGCATCTGTTTGGATCACAACACTATGAGATTAGAAATCAATGATAGGAGAAGCAGGGGAAAAAAATCAAATACATGAAAATGGAATGACACAATACTCAAGAACCACTAGGTAACAGAATAAGTAAAGTGTAAAAGAAGACAAACAAAATTCCTAGAAACAAATGGGGATGAAAAGACAGCATACCAAAACCATTTGAACAGAGCAAAAACAGTCCTCAGATGTCAGTTTATAGCAGTAAATGCACATATCAAAAAAGGGGGAAAAAAAAAATCAACACCTTAACCCAACAATTCCAACAATTGGAAATTGAGCATCAAAGTCTGCAGTCTCTAGAAGAAAGGACATAATAAAGATCAGAGCAGAAATAAATGAAGCAGAAAACAGAAGAACAATAGAAAAAAAAATCAACAAAACTAGAAGTTTGTTCTTTGAAAAGATTAATAAAATGACAAACTACTGGGAAATTTAACTAAGGAAAACAAAGAGAAGATGAAAATAGCAGAAATAAGTGAAATGGGTCACATCACAACAGACCCAACCAAAATAAAAAGGATAACAACATAATACTATGAAGAAGTGTACTCCAAAAATTAAAAAAACCTGGAGGAAAAGAACAAATTCCTAGAAACACAAGGCCTACCTAAAGTAACACAGACTGCGGTAGAAAATGTGAATGTTGTTGCTGTTGTTGATACATGTTAAAGGAATAAATTGAGCAGGTCACGAAAAAAACTCCCCACAAAAAGAAGTCATGGCCTAGATAAGTTCACTGGAGGATTCTATTAAATGTTCAGAGAAGGGCTGACACTTATCCTTCTCAAACTATTCCAGAGCACAGAAAAAGATGGCATACTCCTAAACTCATTCTATGAATATGAAGCCTGCTACCAAAACCAGGCAAAGACACCATTAAAAAGGAAAAGTACAAACCACTATCTCTCATGAATGCAGATACAAAAATCTGCAACAATATCCTAGCCATTAGACTCCAACAATGAAAGTGTGTGACCTGATCAATATCACTAAGGAAAAGGAAGACATAAAGAAGTGCACAGGAGGTACAAACAATAAAGGTAAACACTACCATATCCACAATATTGCTTTATTAATAATAGTGAACACTAATCTATGGGTGGATACATAGGTAGACAGACAAGAATATCAGGTATGGGTAGGGTAACAGAAATATACCCATGGCCATACATTGCTTGGGTAGATGATATTCCTACATGCACATTTGTGTGTGCTATAAAAAATGTCCATATGAACTACAGAGCTAATAGTGAATAGAGTTAGGATAATGTCTTAGCCACAGTTAAGCTCTTTGAGGGACTCAGTTGCTGGGCATGCGGGCTTTGGACCATGATCATTGGGACATCAAGCTCAATTGGTACAACATAGTACACAAAAATGCTGTTGTATGTCCTGTTTTGGTGAGTAGTGACTGAGGTGTTAAAAGCTTGCACTTGGCCATCTGAGATGCAGCTACTGGTCTCTCCTCATCCAGAGCAAAAAAAAAAAAAAAAAATCAAAGACCAATGGAAACAATTAGTTTAAAGGACTAGCGGACCATGGGAACTTCAGCTATACAATCCTGAGACCAATAGAATTAGATGATGCCCTGCTACCACTGCCAAAGGAGCTCTGGTAGCATAGTGCCTAAGGCACTTGACTGCTAACCAGAAGGCTGGCAGTTCAAACCCACCAGCCACTCCTCGGAAGGAAGATGGGGCAATATACTTCCATAGTGATACTGCCTTGGAGACCCAAGGAGGGGTCAGTGTGAGTCGGGTCCGACTTGATGGCAAATAACAGAACAACAACAAACTACTGTCAACTACTTGGGAAAGGAACAAAATTGGAGATCCTGGTTAAAGTGGAATAACATTTAAAAAACATAAAAAGATCAGGATTACTGGTTAGATAGAGATTGGTGAAACCATAGAGTATGGTTTGTAGTCATCCTTTGGGCCTGGAATTGGACCACTTCTCTGACTTAACTTTCAGCCCAATAATTGACAGGTGTATGAGCTAAACAACTGTACCA
Organism: Orycteropus afer afer; assembly: GCF_000298275.1. Taxonomy (NCBI): domain Eukaryota; kingdom Metazoa; phylum Chordata; class Mammalia; order Tubulidentata; family Orycteropodidae; genus Orycteropus; species Orycteropus afer. Next base: position 1,962,375 of record NW_006921664.1, on the reverse strand, counting down.
GGGAGATGCAAGCCTTAGAATAATCAACCATGGAAGATAAGAAGGGCAGCATTTGCACAGGTGGAAAGCTAGGGGTCAGGAATGCATAGACAAAACAGATATGGGGAAAGGGTAACCACAGGGAGGAAGTGAGAATAGAGTTGTTACATTGTAAAGATCGTAATCAGTGTCACAACACAAAATCTGTATGAACTGTTGAATGTAAAATGAATCAGGTTTGTAAAATTTCATCCAAATCACAATATAAAGTTAAAAAAAAGGCAAAGTGAGAACTTATTTACTTGGATGTAGGATAACCAACCATCCTGGTTTTCTTTAGACTGTTGTTCCTGTTAGCTGCTGTCTATGCAACCCCCACTGGCCATAGTGACCTTAAGTACAAAGGAACTAAAGGCTGCCCTGTCCTGAGCCTGAGAGTTTAAGTTAATTCTACCACTACTGTCTCCTTTCTCCATCTATCCCTTCCCCAGCATTTTCCTTAAGGAACTAGTTCTCAAATCAATGCTGAAATAGACCAGAAATTAAATTAAGATCCTCCGTTGCCATTGAGTTGACTGATTCATGGCAAATCTATACATGGTAGAGTAGAATTGTGCTCCATAGCTTTTTTCTTTCTTTTTTACCATAATTCATTAAACAATTTTTCTCTTATATATTTATATTTTTCTCATATTATTTATAGATTTCTCAAAATCAAGTTTTGAGGTCAAGAGTAAAAAGAATGTTGTTGGTATTTATTTGCACAGTGTCTTCTTAGGGCTGCCATAACAAAATGCCACAAAATGGGTGGCTTTAAAGAATATAAATTTGTTTTCTATCCATTCTGGAGGCTGAAAACCAAAATGAGACTCTCTTGATAGAGTTTTCAAAGGCTGATTTTTGGAAGTAGATTGCCAGGTCTTTCTTACATGGTGCGTCTGAGTAGAACTGAATTCTAACATTTCAGTCAGCAGCAAGAAGGTTAACTGTTTACACAACCCTGGGACTCCACACATCTAGTAAGACCTAAATTTAATTTTGCTAATTATGGGGTTAGCTCTAGTCATCAGTGTGGCATTTGGCACAGCAGTGTTTATTCTTTTTCCCCTTTCCTTGTTGTTAGGTGCCGTCAAGTCATTTCCGACTCATAGCGACCCCACGCACAGCAGAACGAAACACTGCCTGATCCCATGCCAGCTCCATGATCCCTGCTATACTTGAGCCCATCATCGAAGCCACCATGTCAATCCATCTCGTTGAAGGCCTCCTCTTCTTTCGTCGACCCCCACCCTACCAAGCATGACATCCTTCTCCAGGGAATGGTCCTTTCTGACAACATGACCAAAATAGGTGAGATGAAGTCTGGCCATTTTGGCTTCCAAGGAGCATTTCTTCCTCCACGACAGATCTGTTAGTTCTTTTAGCAGTCCATGGTACTTTCAGCATTCTTTGCCAGCACCACAACTCAAAAGCATCAACTTTCTTCGATCTTCCTTATTCATTGTCCAGCTCTCACATGCATACAAAGTGATTGAAAATATCATGGCTTGTGTCAGGTGCACCTTAGTCCTCAAGGAGACATCCTTGCTCCTCAGCACTTGAAATATTTCCTTCCCTGTTGATCTTCCCAATGCTACACATCGTCTAATGTTCTGACTGCTGCTTCCATTGGCATTGATTATAGAACCAAGCAACGTGAATTCTTTGACAACCTCAGTCTTCTCTCCATTTATTGTGATGCTGCTCACTGGTCCTGTTGTGAGGATTTTTGTTTCCCCTTTCCTATTTAGATTAAAATCTTAATTTGATTCTACCTTTTTGACTGGACCTAAATTTTTGTCTATTTACTTAACAATCCAGATTCCTGTTGGAACTAGAAAAAAAAAAAAAAAAACTGTTAACATCACCTAGCTTGTCCAAGCCCTAAAACCTTATATAATTCTTGCTAATAGTTCTGTTAATCAAAAATTTACACCTCCTTCCTGGACTCCTAGTATGTCTGTTTTTGGCTATTGTTTTACTGTTGCTGTACCAATCCCAGAATCCATGGTGAGTATTTCCATCTGGTTTCAATTAGTTCCGACACTTTGAATTTCTCCTTCCTTAATTTGTCACTGAACCTCTTTCTCTACCTCAGCGATTCTCAAACTTCCATGTGCAGAAGAATTTCCTGGAGAGCTTTTCAACACATAGTTTTTTGGGCTTCGTCTTAGTGGATCTGATTCAATAGCTCACAGAGAGACCCATGAGTCTGCGTTTCTAACAACTCGCCAGTGAAACTGATGTTTCCGATTCAGGAACACACTTGGGAATCAATGTTTTGAATCAAATGTCCAGAAGAAAGAACACCCTCAGCTAGGCTGGTTTTCTCCTTGCTACTCCTTGCCCCACCAACACACAAAATAGTTGCTGTAGAGTCCACTTTGACTCATGGTGACCCCATGTGTTTTAAAGTAGAACTGTCCTCCATAATGTTTTCAAAGGCTGTGACCTTGCTGTGGGTTGGAATCAATTCGATTGCAATAGGTTTTGCTTCTTTTTGTTTTGATCTTTATAGTAATGGATCACCAGGCCTTTCTTCTGAGGTGCCTCAGGGTGAATTTGAACCATTTGTGCTACCCAGAGACTCTAGTTTTATTCCTAACCTAGTCCAGTCCTAACTTCTTTCCTTGTCGTCAGTTCATTTAACTGCTGGCAGAAAGGTTGGAATGACCGATATGATGCTGACATTTCCCCTTTATTAAATCTTTTTACTGAGTATATCATAGTCTATTTCAATTTTTAATTTTTACTCAAATGAGAAGTACACATTTAACAGATTAAGCCAGAAGCTGAAATAGATTTAAATGCAATTTTACTGAGTCTCACAATGTGAAGTAGGACAAAATATAGAAATGTATCCTGAATATCTTCTGGTCCTGTGGCAAACTCTCAATTGCTTTGGTGGATTGAATTTGAATTTAATAAAATAGTTATACATAAGTATCATGAAGTATTTTTATTTCCTCTCTCAACTGGAATTTTCAGAGTATGTATAAGATAGAGAAAAAATAGTGCAAAGCTAACATTATGCAATGAAGGCATGTATTACTAAAAGTAATCTCATATTATTTTATTTGTAATGTTGTCAGCTATGGGGAACTTTAGCCACACTCCTATCAGCAGAGAAAGACAGGAAACAGCTATGAGTCTTGCTGAGGTAGGATTTTTTGTATCTCTTCCTGAGGATGGATAAATAGGACTTTGATGACTTCGGATTTTTCTTTCATGGTTCATATGGTTGGAATGTATTTATAGAACAGCTGTTAAAAAGACTTAAAATTAGGAAAAGAGATGATTTATTAATTGATTCATATTTCTGATGTAAAACATACAAAATGTTCTCTAAATATCATTAATCTAGACATTAAAGGAGGAAATATTTACTAAATAACTCTTAGGACAAAGAAGAAATAAAAAAGA
>NW_006921664.1:1941542-1958784 GCF_000298275.1 Orycteropus afer afer | reverse complement strand
GGAGTGGCTGGTGGGTTTGAACTGCCAGCCTTTTGGTTAGCAGTCAAGTGCCTTAGGTAGTATGCTACCAGAGCTCCTACAAAATATATATATTATAAAATATAAATATAAGCTTATTGAAAAAATGAAATTAATGTGAGAACTAATAAAAACTTACAGGATTTGGTCAAACTTTGAAGACTAAAATGCTTTTGTATTCAAATAAAAGTATACATAATATTTCAGTAACTTAGAAAAAGAATAGCGAATTCTAGTCAAATATAGTGAGTCTATTCTGTGTCCTTAACCCTAAATAATAATAGATAAAATATCAAAAGCAAAAATGAGGAGCAGTGCTGATGGCAAAAGTTTCTGGACTTTGGATGTGGGTACAGATAATGGTGGGTGTTTAGAACCTATTGGGTAAAGAGGAATACCAGGAAGAACCTAAGACGAGGTTCTGCAGCTGAAATCACAGCTTGAAGCCGGAGTGAGAGGCGAGCTTTCTTGCTCATGAAAAGAAGACAGAAAACATAAATATTATATTTAGTTTTAAATCAAGTAAATATTAATATTATAAAACAATATTGAATTATGTTTAATGTCAGCAAATATTAATACATTAATAATTAACAGCTAATACACTAATATAATTTAAATACTCACCGCTGTTGAATCAGATCCGACTCATAGTGACCCCTCCTTGGGTTTCTGAGACAGTATCTCTACAGAAGTAGATTACCCAATATTTCTTCGGAGGAGTGGCTGGTGGGTTTGAACCACTAGCTTTCTGGTTAGCAGTCAAATGCACTACACCACCAGAGATCCTATAATTTACATATAAAATATAAATAAATCTATAGGAAGATTTTGTCCTACGTAAACATCTGGACAAAGGTATAACTTCATGCCCACAATGCAGCAAGCTGCCCACTTGCTTGGTGACCATTATCCACAGCATCAGTATGGACCAGAAGTGCCAAAACTGGTGTCTGGGGCCAAGTGGAGGCAAATGCAAAATTTCTAGATAGAAAGAGGTAAACAGAGACAACAAGGAAGGAAGAGAAAAGTAAAAGCAAAACAAATAAACCTTTATCTCAATACAAGACTGCAAAAATGTATAAAATGCATAAAAATTTAATGATAAAAGAAATCACCCAAAGCTAACAATGAGAATATTAAATTTACTCCAGAAAAATGGATTATATGGAGTAGTTTGACAAATATTTGCAATGATTATATTTAAGATGCTAGAACAGTTATATATAGGAATGTTGTTGTTAGTTGCTGATGTGTAGATTACGATTTATGGTCACCTCATGTGTGCAGAGTAGAACTGCTCCATACAGTTTTTAAGAATATGACCTTTGGGATGCAGATCACCAGACTTGTTTTCTGAGGTACCTCTTGGTGAATTCAAACCTCTAGCCTTTTGGGTAGTTGTTGAGAACTTAACCAGTTGATTGCTCAGGGACTTCTTCATAAGTAACATCAATTGCCGTCTAGTCAATTCTAACTCATAATGACCATATGGGACAGAGTAGAACCTTCCCATAGGGTTTCCAAGACTATAATCTTTATAGGAGCAGACTGCCACATCATTCTACCCTTGGGACAATTGGTGAGTTTGAATCACCCATCTTTCAGTTAGCAGCTGAATGCTTTAACCATTGTGCTACCAGGGCTCCTTTCATGAAAGAATACCCAGAAACTAAACTCACTGTCATCGAGTTGATTCTGACTCATAGAGACAATGTTATGTGGTTGTTGTTATTTGCCGTGGAGTCGGACCGACTCATAGCGACCCCTCCTTGGGTTTCTGAGGCAGAAGCTCAAGGGTATCACCACGGAAGTGGCTTGCCCAAACTTCCTTCTGAGGAGTGGCTGGTGGATTTGAACCTCCAGCCTTCTGGTTAGCAGTCAAGTGCCTTAGGCACTAACCTACCAGAGCCCACTGCCATCGAGTTGATTCTGATACATAGTGACCCCCACTGGGTTCCCAACACTCTAAATTTTTATGGAAGTAGACTGCCTCATATTTCTCCCAAGGAGTGGCTGATGGGTTGGAACCCTTAATGTTTTGGTTAGCAGTCAGAATATTTTAACCATTGTACTACTAGGGCTCCTTCATATAGGAATGTTGTTGTTGTTGTTATGTGCTGTTGAATCGGACCCGATTCACAGCGACCCCTCCTTGCGTTTCCGAGGCAATATCACTACGGAAGTAGATAGCCCCATCTTTCTTCCGGGCAGTGGCTGGTGGGTTTGAACCGTCAGCCTTCTGGTTAGCAGTCAAGTGCCTTAGGCACTACACTACCAGAGCTCCCTCATATAGGAATAGCACCTATGATATGTGAATAATAATATGTTCAAAATACAAAAATTAAAGTAAAAGCAAGGAGATATAAAGAAGAACCAATTAAAATCTTAAAACTAAAACAGTTTAAATATTTCAAGTAGGATAGATTTTAGACTAGACATAAATGGACAGCAAAATAGTGACCTGAGAGACAGTACTGAGAATTTGTCTCAGAATGCTACTGTAAAAACATAGCTTAGAGACATGGTAAATGGATTTAGAATCTTTCCCATTTATTTGATGAGAGTTCTAGAAGAAGAGAATAGAAGGAACTATGAAGAATCAATGTTTTAAGAGATAATTTTTCAGAATGAAAACAGATTTGAGTCTGCAGATCAACAGAGCAGACTAAGCTCTTCAAGCTAGGTAAGTAAAAAACAAACTCCCACCAAGATACATTACAGTAAACAGCAAGGATATCTATCTATCTATCTATCTTATCTATCTATCTGAAGTGCATGCAGGAAGAAAAGACTGAAAATATAAAAAGGATGAACATTGCACTGACAGCAACAATGTTTTTGGTAGTTGCTGTTGAGTCAGCTCTAATTTATGATGACTTCATGTAAAATAGAATGAAATGTTGCCCCATCCTGTGCCATCTTAAGTTCATTGTTGCAGCTACTGTGTATTTTGAATGTCTTCTAACCTAGGGGGACCATCTCCCAGCACTATATCAGATAATATTCTGTTGTGATCCATTGGGTTTTCATCAGCTAATTTTTAGAAGTAGATCACCAGGCCTTTCTTCCTAGTCTGTCTTAGTCTAGGAGCCCTGCTGAAAGCTGCCCATCATGGGTGACCCAGCTGGTATTTGAAATACTGGTGGCACAGCTTCCATCATCAAAGGAACTTGTGATTCATCACAGTACAAGTTTACAGAACAAATTTACAGATGGGTGGTGAACAGCAACAATAAACCACAAAGCCAAACCTGTTGTGATAAAGCAGATTGTGACTTGTGGCAACCCCATATGTTACAGAGTAGATCTGCTTCATGGAGTTTTCTTAGCTGTAATGTTTACAAAAGCTGATTGCCAAGCCTTTTATTCATGTTGTGGCTGGGTGGGTTTGAACAATAAACCTTTAAGTTAGTTGTTGTTGTTGTTGTTAGGTTCCATCGAGTCATCTATGACTCATAGAGACTCTATGCACAGCAGAACAAAACACTGCCCAATCCTGCACCAGCTCCACAATCTTCCTATACTTGAACCCATTGCTGCTGCCACTGTGTCAATCCATCTCGTTGAGGGCTTACCCCTTTTTCATCGACCCTCCACCTTACTAAGCATGACATCCTTCTCCAGTGAATGGTCCCTTCTGACAACGTGACCAAAGTATGTGAGATGAAGTCTGGTCATTCTCACTTCCAAGGAGCATTCCAGCTGCACTTCCTCCAGGACATATTTGTTAGTTCTTTTAGCAGTCCATGGTACTTTCAGCATTCTTCACCAACACCACAACTCAAAAGCATCGACTCTTCTTTGGTCTTCCTTATTCATTGTTCAGCTCTTACATGCATGAGGTGATTGAAAATATCATGGCTTGTGTCAAGCATACCTTAATCCTCAAGGCTCAAGGGGACATCTTTGCTCTTCAGTACTTGAAAGAGGTCCTTTGCAGCTGATTTGCCCCATGCTATACATCTTCTGATGTCCTGACTGCTGTTTCCATTGACGTCAATTGTTGTTGTTGTTGTTGTTAAGTGCCGTCGAGTCATTTCCGACTCATAGCGACCCCATGCACAGCAGAACGAAACACTGCCCGATCCCGCACCAGCCCCACAATCCCTGCTATACTCGAGCCCATCATCGCAGCCACTGTATCAATCCATCTCGTTGAAGGCCTCCCCCTCTTTCGTCGACCCTCCACCTTACTAAGCATGACATCCTTCTCCAGTGAATGGTCCCTTCTGACAACGTGACCAAAGTATGTGAGATGAAGTCTGGTCATTCTCACTTCCAAGGAGCATTCCAGCTGCACTTCCTCCAGGACATATTTGTTAGTTCTTTTAGCAGTCCATGGTACTTTCAGCATTCTTCACCAACACCACAACTCAAAAGCATCGACTCTTCTTTGGTCTTCCTTATTCATTGTTCAGCTCTTACATGCATGAGGTGATTGGAAATATCATGGCTTGTGTCAGGCGCACCTTAGTCCTCAATGAGATATCCTTGCTCCTCAGCACTTGAAACAGTTCCTTCGCAGTTGACTTTCCCAATGCTACACGATGTCTAATGTCCTGACTGCTGCTTCCGTTGGCATCGATTGTAGAACCAAGCAATGTGAATTCCTTGACAACCTCAATCAGAATCAACTAGATGGCAGTGAGATTGAGGGGATATACTTGATATAACCTGTTTTTCAGACAAGCCCAACTTAATGATGCAAATTTACTTATCTCCCTCTTTCCTGTTAAACCCTTTTCAGTGAAAAAAAATTCTTTTTCTTTCTCAAAATGATCAGGTCCATGATGTTTCCCAGAACTCTTAGGTTAATGAAAAGTTCTATGGGCACTTTTAAACATGAAATACATTTTCAAAGCAGTACCTAGTCTGCATGGACCATCATAGTCAAAGCTCCTCGTTTCATTCAAAGTTACACCACTGTCACTCCTCCCAACTAAGATTCTGGGAAGAGGGGTATTGTGTAAAAGAACAGGAAAAATTTACTTAACTTGTTGGAAGATGGCTTTGTGCTTCTTGGGTCTGAGAAGCATTTGCAGCTGACTCTGACTAGCACAGATCCTACTCGTACATTTGTTTTATTTGGGCACCTTCCTCGAGTGATATGCCTTTCTCCATGTCTCCATTTACTCAACAGCCCTCTGATCCCTAACAATCTAGTAGCCCACTTTCAGCTTCTGGCTGATGAGATCCCATTGCCCATCCAGGAGGATGTATCTGATGGGAAGTCAGAGGACTTCAGCCAGTTCTCTCATGATGTCACTCACTTTTAGGCAATAGTTGTGTTTCCCTTTGCCCAGACAAACTCTGGGAGTGGCGGCTGCTTCTAATGTAGTGACTTACCCCTCAACTTTCCCATCAACAGCTAATCTGCTTATTTTGAGCTCTTCAAATTTCACAGTCAGGCTTCAGAAGCCAGCCCACTGTGTTCACCACACTTCACAGTTCCATAGTAACTCTCCAAGTCAGCCAACCAGAGTTCTATATGAGGAATTGAGGACACTTTTCTCATAATTGCACTTGGTGGGGAATGGACACCAAGCACAGAACTCTCTGAAGATATTGCTCCTCTCCACTGCTCCTCACATAATTTTAAATAGGTTTAGATGCCATCCAACTATTTCTGAGCTACTTCCTTTTAAAAGATATACATCGGAAAGAGTTGTTTGTCTTACAATTACTTTCTACCTTGGTATCTCTATCAAATTTTCCTGTTGAACATCCTATTGTACCAACTCAATCGTCATTGCAGAGTAAGGGCAAAATAGAGACATTTTTCAGATATAAAAAGACTAAGAGGCTTGACAACCTTCAGATCTTGCTCAAAAATAATGAGAAATGTATTTCAGCAAAAGGAAAAAAAGGAAGAAGAAATTAGAAGGAAGGTATGGATATAATGAGTGTAGAAATTAATAAACTTCTAGGGTAAGTTTAATAAGCTATTATATTCTCTTTAGTTTTTGTTTTATCAAAGTGATACAGGCACATAATTTAAAGAGTCAAATAGTTCTACTGGGTTTTATTATTATTTTAAACCCAATTCTTCTCTCACTTTCTGGACCATAGACACTTTCTTTTTAATCCTATTCAGTAACTTTGTTTTTCAAAACCAAATATACACTATGAACTCACAAACTGAAATTTCCAGCTGAGACTATTTTCCTAAACTCTGAAATGTATATCTGGCTGTCGATCTGTCAACTGCATTTATATGTCTAACACATATCTCAAACTTAGAAAGTTCACAACTGAACTCCTGATTTCTCTCTGCAAATATTCATCTCTCTCAGTATTCCTCAAATCTACAAAGACAATTTTAATCTACTGGGTGGTCAGACTTACAATAAAAATCTGTCTTGTGTGTGTGTGTGTGTATGCAAATCCTACATCAAATCCTGTTGGCTAGACATATCTCCAGAGTCTCTCCATTTCCAGCATTGCCGCACAGTTCTCTTTATTCTCTTGTTCTCACTCTATTCCTATCACACTGGCCTTCCTGCTCTTCCTTGAGCATGCCCTGTACTCGTCCACTCAGGACCTTGGCACTTGCTGTTGCCTCCACCTGAAACATCCTTCCATGCAGTTACGCTCATGACTTGTTCTGTGCTGAGTAAGTGCTGCCTTACCAGTAAGGCTCTTTCTGACCACTACATAAGAAAGACCACTGTGCCTGGCATCACTCACTTTCTCTTCCCTTACTTTCTTCATTTATACTCACTATTTATCACCACCTGACTATCTCTCTCTATTTATCTATACCTGCATCTGTATTTGTATCTGCCTCATCTGTATCTGTATCTACATCCATATCTATATTTAAGATATACACACAGACACATTTATATTAATATATGTATATTTATGCAAATACATAGTTTTTCATTTGTTTTTGCTTATGAATTTACAAAACGTCTTTTCTCAGACAAGTGTTTCATAAGAGCAGGGACTTTGTTCTGTTTCACTACTACACCTGGAATAGTGCCTGGAAAGTAGTAGGGGTTTGATACATTTGTTTTTTAGGTTTCATTGAGGTATAAAATACATCCGTAAACTGCATAAACTTAAAGTGTATAGTTTAATAAATTTTTACACATATGTACACCTATGTAACTGCCACCAGAGCAGGATATAGAGCATTTCCATCACACCAGAAGGTTCTCTCGCTTCTCTTTCCAGATAATATTCCCTTCACAAGGCAACCATCAATCTTACTTCTGTCATCACATATTTCTGTCACCACCTGCTCTTGAACTGCATATGAATGGAACCAAACAATTTGTGTCTGTCATCTTCTGCTCAATATTTTCTCTGTGAGATTCACCCATGTTGTTGCTATACCACTAGTACATTAGTTCGTTCTTCTTCTTCTTCTCCTCCTCCTTCTTCTTCTTCTTCTTTTTCTTCTTCCTCTTCTCTCTCTCTCTCTCTCTCTCTCTCTCTCTCTGTCTCTTTTTCTTGCTGGAAATTATTCTATTGCATGAATATACCATGGTATTTTCTAAATATTTTCAGCCTGATGGAAATTTGAGTTGTTTCCATATCTTGTCAAATAAGTTGCCCTGAATGTCCTTTTATACAGCATTTGCTATACCTTTCCACTCATTTCTCTTGAGTATATATCTAGGACAGAACTGCAATGTCTTGGAATAGCCATATGTTTGTTTATTGAACACTGCCAGTTTTCCAAAGTGGTTAAACCAGTTTACACTAACATCAACAGTGGCTGCTGATTATTTTCCCCTCACTTTTCTACCTTGGGTATACCAGAAAAGAGAAATTGCTTGTCTGATTGGAGGTCATCACTATAACATTCTAGGAAAGAAACTATTCTGTTTTTATCCAGACCAAATTTGAACTAACATCATCAGAACTGATGACTCCCTCACTATGGATGTCTGCTCATTACAAGAAGGCTACAGTATAGGTGACTCTCTCTCTCTCATGTTTCAACAAAATCTTCAACTGAATCCAGTCTTGATCAATTGTCCCAAAGAGAAGTTGTCTGTCAAAAATTTAGTCAGCTTTCAGCTATTGATGGGAGCTCTGGTGGCATAGTGCCTAAGGCATTTGACTGCTAACCAGAAGGCTGGCAGTTCAAACCCACCAACCACTCTTCAGAAGGAAGATTGGGCAATCTACTTCTGTAGAGATACTGTCTCGGAAACCCAAGAAGGGGTCACTATGAGTCAAATTAACTTGACAGCTGTGGTTTTTTGTTTTTTGTTTTTTTTTGGTTTTCAGCTATTGATAGCCTTACTCAGTGAGTCCTGGGAATTCCTTTGGGAAGTTTGATCATCAGAGCACATAAATGGGGTATCAAGAGCTTTTCTCTTGAACTATTTGCATTTTGCACTTACTAGACAACTGATGATAAAAAATTCTCAACAGTTGCCCTGCCACATACACCATATTACCAAGTACTGTAAAGGTCCCCACTGTGAGAGATTTTCTCATTCAGAAAGTTTACAGCTCTTTTGCCTCAAAGTTATTGTTAGCAGAGAGAATCTAGCCACAGAAATGCAGCAGTCCCTGAGTAAAATCCAGTCCCACCAGTGGATACCATTCAAGTTATGGAATGAAGTGATGGTGATGGTAGTGGTGATAGTTGGGGAATCATCTACTAAAATAACTGTAGTTATATTGTATGTGGGGATTCCTTCACTCAAATACACACTCACAGTTCCTTCAACCCTATACAGGGACCCCAGGCATGTCTTGTGGCCTTACTAGAAAAACCCACTCCCATTGGATCAATTCTGACTCACAGCAACCCTATAAAACAGAGTAGAACTGTCCCCATAGAGTTTCTAAACTTTAAATCTTTATGGAAGCAGACTGTCTCATCTTTCTCCCACAGAACAGCTGGTGGGTTTGAACCACCCAACTTTTGTTTATTAGTTGAAGACTTTAACTACTATGCCACCAGAGATCTTGCCAGCAAAGAGCCCTGTCAATGTGCTTTTCCTCCAGTGCTCCCACTTTGCCTCGAGTCAGATGCAGTCTTGATTCTGGAGGCACATTGGAAAGACATACAAAGGAGAATCACAGCAGAACAGGATCAACAAGGAAAGAGCAGGCAGAAAGAAAGACACAAACAACAATAGTGGACTAGCTTCACTGTAATGCCCTAGTGGTCTTGCCCATAGGTCACACAGGGAAGGCTTAGCCACAGCTGCACCTAAGTCTTGGCAGAAAATCCTGTGGTCTCACTAGAACAATAGAGAGATGAGTAGAGTTATGAGGACCTGTCAAAAACTATTGCTTACCTGCAGGAGGCTGTTCCTTATCTGCATCCCTGGTTGCAGTAAAGCAAGGATGTTCCCCTTCTTGACCTTTATGGCACAGCTGCAGGCTATAAAACATCTAGGTTGCAGTTTAGAGTTCTTTTTATGGTTGAATTGTTTTTCCTCAAAATATGTGCTCAACTCCTAGTCCTTATAACTGTGCATGTGATTCTGTTTGGGAATACAATATTTGTTGTGTTATGTTAATGTGATCATACCAGTGTAGGGTGAATCCTAAACACAATCCACTTTATACTCTAAAAAGACCAGAATAGATCCAAAGGCACACACAGGGAGAAGGCAGATGCCAAGAAACAACAAACAATACCAAAGAGTGCCAAGGATTGCTGATAGACACCAGAAACTAAGAGAAGCTCACCAAAAGAATTGATTTGGAGTTTTAACCTCCAGAATTGTGAGAAAATAAATTTATCCTCTTTAAAGCCATTACTTGTGGTATTCTGTTATGACAGCACTAGATAACTAAGAATGTTGGCCCCTCAGTAGTGAAGAGACCCACCACCCATGTTGCTTGTCACCTGGATCCTCTGGTTTGGTGTTTTCCTGTGGAATCAGGAATGGGAGGAACTAATACCAGGTTGGATGCTTTTGCTATAAATAATAATCCCTGTGAGTCCTTGTTGGCTCTTTATTGGACAAATTTATGGAAGCTTGTCAAGCTTACCTAACAGATGCAGTGAGCATTCGTTTGGCCCTGTTCATTCCACACCACTGTGTAGAGACTGATTGTCTCCTTGGCAGTAACTTGGATCAGTTGAAGAAGCATAATCTCCAGAAGCAGAGACAAATTTATGGTAACTCAAGTGCCAACTTACTACACCTTTCTGAGCCTAACTCTCTTGTTTGTTAAAAGGGGATTGTAATGCCTATAGTTCATGGTAACTGTGAGAAAGGAGTGTGATATTAAACTGATTGTGCTTAGGAAAAATTAATAAATTAACAATTTCAAGTGTGGAACAGGGAGTCAAATGACTTGAGATTGTAGTGGGGCAAATGATTTTTCTAAAAGGATGCAAAATGTAAAGTGAAACTTGAAAATATATTCTAACTTAACGATAATCATATCTACTCTGGTGGCTCAGTGCCTAAGGCATTTGACTGCTAAGGAAAAGGCTGATGGTTCAAACCTACCAGCCACTCCTCAGAAGGAAGACGAGGCAATCTACTTCCATAGAGATACCGCCTCAGAAATCCAATGTGGTTGCTGTGAGTTGGATCCAACTCAACAGCAGTGGTTTTGGTTTATAGGTTTGGTTTATAGGTGGTTTATATCATTTTTATACTATATTTTTTGTTACTAAGTAAGTGACAAGATACTCAGCTGTTGCTTAATTTACATTTTTGGTAATTATTAACAATTTGTATTTTATGTTATATTTATTATTTGTAAAACTTTATTCAATTTTATGTTAAATATTTTTATCATTTTCCAAAGATCCAATGGCATGTTGATGTATAAAGATCCAATGAAAATATGAAATTAAATAACTTAAATCATATGACTATTTCTCAATTGTAATATTTAAAACATACTTTTATAGTCTGATGTTTGTTTTTTCTTTTCCCTCTATAGTTTGCAAAATATTTTACACTCAAATATGCTGGTTTATCCCTTTGTGATTCCTTCTATTGCTTCAAACCTAAGATTGCTCTAATAATACAGTCTGATAAATATTCTACTGTATTGCTTATAGATTTTCTGTTTAGATTTTTAAAGCTTTAATGTTTGTTTGATTCAGAAATTACTTTGGAGTGACTTTAAATATTTTTACACAATTTCTAGGCATTAAAAATACTATCTTATTAAATGGTATTTCAGTATATACTTGTTCTTGACATCTTATTAACATGAAATGATACATTTTAATATTTAATTGTACTATTTATAACCTCTACATTTCTATGATTCTGTCAAATGACCAATTTTAAAAATTATATTTCCTTTTATAGCTTTATATTTTCTTCATTATTTAAGTGTCATTGGAGAAATTTGGTAATATCTGAAATGCTTCTTTATAGAAGCAAAAATAAAAATAACATACATTCCAATAACAATTATAATCAATATGTTGGTAATTTTTTCAAAATGTTTAATTCATACTTTTCTTGTGTATTTGAGATTTTATGTATTATACTCATGCATTTTTCTTTAGTATAATATCAGACACATATGTATTTCTTTTCACAAATATTATCGTCAAAGCTCATTATTAGCCACAAAATATTTTATCACATAGATGTACTATAATGAATTCAATCATTATTTAAATTTAGATATTTAATTTCCCACAAATTTTGCTTTTGTGAATAAAAATATGAGCATTTTATTCAATATTGTTTATACTTCCAATAATTTCCATTGGGTAAAATATTTGAAGTGGGATTATGTACTTAAAAGTTATGGATGTTTTTAGATTCTCAAAACATAAGAATTCTCAAGTCTTTTAGTTCTGGACAGAATTAAAAGGTGGTACAAATTCACTTATTTAAAATTATGCATTTTAAATATCAAAATGCTGTTGTTATTGTTATGTGCCGTGGAGTCAGCCCCGACTCATAGCAACCCCTCCTTGGGTTTCCGAGGCAGTATCACTACGGAAGTAGGATTGCCCAACCTTCCTTCCGAGGAGTGGCTGGTGGGTTTGAACCGCCAGCCGTCTGGTTAGCAGGCAAGTGTCTTAACCACTATGCTACCAGAGCTAGATACAGAAAAATGAAGAACCAAAGAGATCTAGGAAAGGAGCACAATGAATGTGCTAATGTACATTTTACAGCTGGCTGGGGGGGGGGGCAAGTATGTATTATATACGAGCATAATTATTTATATATTTTCTTGTTACATAGGGTGTGTAACATTTGATTTACAAATGATAATAAAGTGTAAAGTATTATCGATTGTGAATTCTAAATAGTTAATAATTCTGACAGAATACTTTCACTGATATCTGCTGTAATTCAAAAGCTCACTGCCCTCAGTTGGATCTGACTCATAGTGACCCCTCCTTGGGTTTCCGAGGCAGTATCTCTACCAAAGCAGATTGCCCAGCCTGCCTTCTGAGGCGTGGCTGGTGGGTTTGAACCACCAGCCTTCTGGTTAGCAGTCAAATGCCTTAGGCACTATGCCATCAGAGTTCCTTTTTTAAAAATCTGTAGACAACCTGTTGTTGCAATTATTGAGTGAGTGTTGTTCCATTGAATGCTGGTTGTTATTTTCATTTAACTTAATAAGGTGGACAAAAGTGAAACAACAAAAATCTGCAGTGGGACTTTATCCTTTCATAAATGATATGAGCAATTTGTTAGCTGCATTGGATAATATTCTTCCAGTATTTTAAAACTAACTCATGTGGTTGTTAGAATAATTTGGTTCCATATTTCTGTGTGTACATGTGTGTGTGTTCACTGTGATTATTCTCTTTGTTGTATCTTCTTTTTTATTTTTAATAATTTATTTTGGTATTTAGAAAAATTTATATTTGTCTTCTAGTAGAAGTTTCCTATATAATGCAATTAATTTCCTTTAACATTCTACTATCACATCTTATTAGGAACCTTGGGGACATAAGTGTTAAGAGCTGAGCTGCTAACTGAAAAGTCTGAAGTTTGAAGTCATCAGTGGCTCCAAGGGAGAAAATACCAGGTGACCTGTTCCCATAAAGATTACAGCCTTGGAAATTCTTTGGGGGCAGGTCTACTCTGCCATAAAGATGACTGTGAGTTGGAATAGAGTTGATGGCACCCAACAACATCTCATCTATCAGTTTTTATAGGTATCATTAGGTTGGAACATATTACCTATACAACAATTAATTATATTATTCTACTTTCCTCTTTCTTCTCCCATTTTAATCTTCATTCTTACAACATTTAAGTATAATATTCCTCTACCACTGTAGCAATTGGTAGAATTCTCACCTTCCATGCAGGAGACCTAGGTTTGATTCTTGGCTGATGAACCTCTAATACAGCCACCACCCATATGTTAGTGGATGCTTGCATACTGTTATGATGCTGAATAGGTTTTAGCAGAGATTCCAGATTAAGATGGACTAGGAAGAAAGGCCTGGCAATCAAATTGCAAAAATCAGCCAATGAAAACTCATGTATCGAAACAAATTAATACCCAAATGATCATGGAGATGATGTAGAACCCAGCAGGTTTCATTTAGTTGTGCATGGGGACATAATGATGTGGTGGCAACTTGAAAGCAGCCAATGACAACAAAAATTCTTCTGCCCAGGATTGTTAGTGTTCTTTTCCATTTCTTTCTTTCCCTTCACTGTCTTGCTTCCAAAAGGCACCACCCTTTTTCAATAGTGATCCTCACTCAGAAGCACTGCTTCTCTTCAGCTGTCTTCTAGTTCCACTCACTTTTCAAGTCCTTTTTCTGTAGCTAATAGCATGATCCACCAAATCTTGCTCCACATTCAATATTTTGTCATTTATTGTAGGATTTTCTCTCTTGTGTGATTTTTTTTTTTTTTTCCTGTTTTTCTAAATCCTCCATAAGGAGCCCTAGTTGGTTAAGGGCTCATCAAAGGTTAAATGCTCAGCAGCTAACTTAAAGTTTGACAGTTCCAACCTACCCAGCAGTTGTGCAGGAGAAAAACCTAGCAATCTGCTTCCATGAAGATTATAGCCAAGAAAATTCTATGGGGCAGTTGTCCTTTGTCACATGGGATCACCATGAGTTAAAATCAACTTGACAGTACCTAGCAAGCCCTCCATGCTTCTCTACTCCTCTATAATATCTCTTGAGTCATCTTCCTCTAATGTTCACACTTATGAGCTTACTGGTACTAGAAGCTCTGTTGGAGTTTGGAATTTGGTTTAAAGATTATGATAATCTCTATCCCAGTAATGCTCAGCATGAGGTATGGCTCATGTGTGATTTTAATTGCTCATGGGTGGGAAGACTTGAAATCAGGCAGCTGTCATTTTCTTTCAGATCTGGAAGATAAGTAAATATGGTATTTGTTGAACAATTTCTTCACACTCTGGGATATCTATTATGTCCACTGGACTTTCTGGGCTTCCATTGTTGTTGTTGTTGTGATGTGCCATTGAGTCATCTCCGACTCATAGTGACCCCTCCGTGGGTTTCCGAGGTGGTATCTCTATGGAAGTAGATTGCCCAATCTTCCTTCCTAGGAGTGGCTGTTGGTTTTGAACTGCAAACGTGGTTAGAATTCAAGTGCCTGGACTTTCCATATTAGCCCTGATATTCTTTCCTTTGCTAATTTTAGTCTTTGTTGCTATTTTGTCCTCCATCTTGATAATTCCTTAGACTTTATTTTCAAACTCTTCTACTGAATTTCTTGTTTATCTTCTGTATTTTTAATTTTGAAGATCTTTGTCTTGTTCCTCTTTCCCTTTGATCAGAGAATATGATTCTTCTTGTTGTTCATAATCTATTTTTCATCTTCCTGAGTTCAATTACGATTTTTTGAAGCTTTTTCTGTGGTCTTTGAGCTGTCTCTCTTTTCTCCACTTTTCCATTTTAGTTTCTAGCCATCTAACCTTAATCTAAGTCACTGTTCACTATTGTTTCTTGCCTTGTTTATGGCAATAACCTCATATCAATCCATTCCAATTGGGACAAAAGTAGCTACTGTAGATATTTCAAATAGAGAAAATGTTACACAGAGAATGGCTTGCACATAATGGAATAATTGAGAAGTCAAAGAGGATTGTGAGGAAACTTTGTTAGAGGTGGGCATATAACTGGATGGATAGGATGAAATGTCCAGATTATAAAACCAGTGTTGTACAGGAGAACATAGAGTCATGGTGGCAGCATGGTGGGAGCTGCCAGCACAGAAAAATTGCTACCTGAAACAGAGAAATAGGGAGATAAATCCCCAGTTTCTCCCCTCAGCCTATCCTCCCATCTTTCCAGAAAACTTTCCTGGTTAAACCATGGGACGTAATCAGAAACAATCCCACCCCTTCTTTGCTCTGCTCTGAATCTGAAAGAACTACAAATCCCAGAATGCCTATTTCTTCCTCTTGTGCTATAGAGCATAGCAGAAATGGCCAAGAATTGGATCTGGGAGAAAAGGCTTTTCTGTTCACATCAGCACGAATGATCCTTCAAATAATGCAAGTCAAGTTCTCTCTTTCCTCTACTCAAAACTCTCAAGTGGCCTCGCATCTCATTCACAGAGAATTCATAGTGTTTGTCATTAATCACCAAAGGACCACACATGACCTGTACCACAGTGCCTCTCAGACCCTCCTCCTACAACTCTCCTTCTTACATTCCTCTTGCCTTACTGGTTTCCTTACCTTTTCTTGAACTTTCTCATACAAAATAGAACAAAATAGAAACTCCTCCACTCTGATAGTGTTTATCCCCATTACCTTGCTTTATTTTTCTCTACAATACTCAAGTCAACTTCCATATTACATATTTGTTAGTTCTTTTATTTACTTTTTTTATTTTGTCATTTCCTCACAAGAATTTAAGTCAATCAAGATTGGAATTTTGTTTTATTTATTACTTTATCTATAGCATCTAGAACAATATTTAGAATATAGTGAAACCAAAAAAACCCCAACTCACTGCTCTCAAGTTGGATCTGACCATAGTGACCCCTCCTTGGGTTTCCAAGGCGGTATCCCTATGGAAGGAGATCACCCAACCTTCTTTCTGAGGAGTGGCTTGTGGGATTGAACCCTCAGGCTTCTGGTTAGCAGTCAAATGCCTTAGTCATGATGGTTTTGGTGATATAGTTGTTAAAATGCTTGGCTGCTAAGAAAAAAGGCCTGCGCTCCAGTAGAGATGTGAGGGGGTGGGGCTGCCATGCCCAAGAGGGAGAGGAACAGGAATGGGCCCTCCAGGCCAAGGGGGTGAGGTTGTCACTTAGAGTAACTAGGGGATGGGTGCCACCCAGTGGAGGAGATCTGTACAGATGCCAAGTTGACAAGGGGTGGAATTGTGGTAGTTCAGTTTGTGTGTCAACTTGGCTGGACCTGGTTGAGTGGCTGGAGAGCAAGTAGTAGTTATCTGCCATGATGACACTGGTAAACAACTCCATGGTGGGATCTACTACAAGCAGCTGAGTAGCTGCCTTTGGGATGTGGTCTGCTTTCTGTATATAAGGAGAAGCCTTGGAAATCCAAGCATATGGCATGCTTGGACCCTGCATGTAGCTTTGTCATTGTTCATCATCAGTCTGCCATGCTTTGCCAACCTTGGGACTTACAATGGACTTGAATTAATGGCCTGCCATGTGGTTTGGTAACATCGGGACTGTGCCTTTTTACTTGCCAACCTTGGGCTTCTCAGCCTCAGCAGCCAGCAGCTGATGAGTGAAGAAATGTCTCTCATTCCAGTGGGCCGGGAGCAAGAGGCAGAGCTGGACTCCAAAGTTGAAGGGCTTTCACCTAGCCCCTAGAGCCTGGTGCTTTCAACTTGGACTGTAAGAGAACAAACTTCTGTTTGTTAAGGCCATCACATTTGTGGTATATTCTTGTCAGAGCAGTACTAGGTAACCAGAACAATAAACTTTTTTCAAATTATTACTCTACCATTAACATAAACTCACTGCCCTCTCTTCACAACATTAGAGTTGTGATGCTTGGTATCTTTCTAAAATCATTTGGAACTATTCATTTCCTGGCCTGTACCAAGCCACACAAAAAAAAATTATGCCCCAGTCATCCTCTAAAATGACAAAAATCCTTCCCTCAAGTTAATATGTGTCTACCTTCTAGTTGTTAGGTGCCATCGAGTCGCCTCCAACTAGTAGCGACCACATGTACAACAGAAAGAAGCACTGCCTGTTCCTGTACCAGCCACACAATCCTTGCTATACCTGAGCCCATCATTGCAGCCACTGTGTCAATCCACCTCCTTGAGGACTTTCCCCTCTTTCGATGACCCTCCACTTTGCCAAGCATGATATCC
>NW_006921664.1:1933467-1937032 GCF_000298275.1 Orycteropus afer afer | reverse complement strand
ACTCCATCTTCTGATTTCTTGACTCCTCCTTTCATTGGTGTTGATTGTGGAAACAAGTTGTGAGACTATGTCTCTATATAACCACCCTGTATGTAACCATTTTAAGTATGTAGCCATTTTGCAATATGCCTTAGCATTT
Source organism: Orycteropus afer afer (assembly GCF_000298275.1). NCBI lineage: Eukaryota > Metazoa > Chordata > Mammalia > Tubulidentata > Orycteropodidae > Orycteropus > Orycteropus afer. The sequence continues at coordinate 1,936,893 of NW_006921664.1, read as the reverse complement.
ACTTCACGCTTTAGTGCTTTAGTTGCTGGAAAAACCACAAGAAGTCCTGACTACCCCCACCTCATCGATACTCCCAAGCATACTCCTTAGCAACAACTAATCAGTAAATAGCCAGAAAATACCTTACCTAAAATAGTTAGAAATGGCAGTTTGTGGCTTTGGCCCACAAGACAGAGCCAATCAAGTAGGAACAACTAGCAACTTGGAAAATGTCAACCAATCCTGTAATTTTCTGATTGAAACGTCCTCATTTCTGCCGTAACCCCTATAAAAACCCTGTTACCCCTGAGTTCGGGGCTTTCAATCCTGAACCGCTGTGTCGGTGACGGTTGAGGGTCTGAGCTCGAGCTTGAATAAACAACCCCTATGCTTTTGCAGTGGAATTGGTTCCTTAGTGGTTTTTGGGGATTCAAAATCTGAGTGCAACAAAGTAATATGAAATCTTTAACTTTAATCTTTTCTCCATTTATTATGATGCTGCTTATTGGTCTAGTTGTGAGGATTTTTGTTTTCTTTATGTTGAGATGTAATCCATACTGCAGACTGTTGTCTTTAATCTTCGTTAGCAAATGCTTCAAGTCATCATCACTTTCAGCAAGCAAAGTTGTATTGTCTTCATATCATGGGTGTTAATGAGTCTTCCTTCAATCCTGATGCTGTGTTCTTCTTCACCTTCTAGTTAATGATTTAACTAAGGGATTTACAATAAAGACAATATATAATAAGAGGTAAGTGAGCACAAAATTATTAAGGCAAAGTAAGACACTGGGAAGAGCACAAGTTAAAATAAATAATAAATAAAATGAGAATAACTTGAATTATATCTACATAATAAAAGGAAAAATGCAGTTGACTCTCCCTATTACAATTTAATGTCTTATTAACAACCAAGTTGATTTTTTACTTTTCTTATGCACAAAATATTATCTTACTCATCACATTACTTTTAGTATTTTGTGTTTCAGTCAACATTTTTGTAAAGCTGACCATGTATATTGATTATTTTTCTAAATAAACAAATATTGATCTGTAGCATAATTTTAATGTTATAGTATTATATTTTAAGGACATATTTATTTTATGGATACATTATTTATGTAATTTATTTGAATCATTTCCTACTATTTGTTGTTGCTGTTATTTGCCACCTTGTTGGCCCCCGACTCATAGAGAACCCTCCTTGGGTTTCTGAGGCAGTATCATTATGGAAGTAGGAATGCCCAACCTTCCTTCCGAGGAGTGGCTGGTGGGTTTGAACCACCAGCCTTCTGGTTAGCAGTCAAGTGCCTTAGGCACTATGCTACCAGAGCTCCTAGTATTAGGACATTGCTTCTATTTATTTTCTCCTAATGATAGATAGTATTGCCATGACCAGTCCTTTTTAAACATCCTTTAAAAATATTTCTAATTATTTTCTTTAAAAAAAATTCTTAAAAAGGAAATTGCTGGATCAGAACATGTGTTTAGTTTTTAATTTCAATTATCAAATTGACTTCCAAAAAGGCTGCACTGACTTGTAAATTGGAGAGATAATTTGCTTTTTAAGAAACTGATACTATAGTCTAGGAGCTCTGGTGGCATAGTGCCTAAGGCATTTGACCCCTAACCAGAAGGTGGGTGGTTCAAACCCACCACCCACTCTTCAGAAGGAAGGTTGGGTGATCTACTTCTGTGGTGATACCACCTTGAAAACCCAAGGAGGGGTGGCTATGAGTCAAATCTGACTGCACGGCAGTGCATTTGGTTTGGTTTGGACATACTACAGTAGCACAACTTAATTATGTTCCGTGAATACCGAGTAAAGAGTAGTATCTTTCCAAAATAGATAAGGTTGTGAAAGTACCACCAATATAGCATATCTTAAGCATACACTGGGGAGGGGTTGCTTTCGTAGCTATTCATTTGTTGCCTGTGGATGATGGTCAAAGTAAACTGGAGTGCCTGATTTCAAGAGGTGTGGAACTATGTTGGGAGGCAGTTGTTGTTGTTATGTGCTGTGGAGTCGAACCCAACTCATAGAGACCCCTTCTTGGGTTATCGAGGCAGTATCACTACGGAAGTAGATTGCCTAACCTTCCTTCCGAGGAGTCGCTGGTGGGTTTGTACCGCCAGTCTTCTGGTTAGCAGTCAAGTGCCTTAGGCACTATGCTACCAGAACTCCCTTGTTGGGAGACAGAGACCAACTCATAAAAAGTAAACATGGTCATCATAATAGAAAGTGGGGCCAGAGTGTTTATCAGAATGACCTGACCTGAAGAGATCACTAGAGCTGTACTTGCCATCACATCCCTGATTAATATTTATTACATTTTAATGATTTGAGTGTAGTTTTGTTAATCATTATTTCATTAGTAGAATGAGAGTATCCAGTATCTTAGACAGCCATGAGTGGTACTTATGCATTTTAGTCTTAGCCAGAATATTTTCTCCACTTGATAAAGTGTTCTTGGCTCATCTCCTTATGATCAAAAGATTGTAAATATTCCAATATCTCTCCCTCTTTATCTCACCTCTTTCTTCTTACATTTTACTTATTAAACATGGCTTCCTAAATTCACTAATACGTAGATTCAATTTCTTTTAACATAATATACAAAATGCTTCCAAACACATAAAATCACGTAATTATTCAATATAGTCATATTTTTATTTTTATAGTTTAATTTACTTTTCAATCCACTTGGGAAAGAATTTGGAGTGAGGTTTTATTTATTTATTTATTTTTCTAATTACTTATTCAATAACCCAATTACCATTTATTAAATGATTCCTGTTGTCCCTATTGATCTGAAACAGCAACTCTATTATATTCTAAGTTATTATGTCCTTAGATACATTTCTTTATTTTCTCTTCAGTTTTATTGATGTGTCCCCCCGTTTGGTAGTGAAATGGTTAAATACTTGTCTGTTAACCCAGAGGCTGGCCATCCAAACTCACCCAGTCTTGCCAAGAGTGCCAGATTTGGCCATCTGGTTTCGTAAGGATTAAACCTAGAAAACCCTATGGGGCAGTTTTACTGTGTCATGTAGGAACTCTATGGCACCTAAAGCAACAACAATTTAGCATTTTGATAATTGTACTATGCTGTTAAATTTATTGTAATATTACAGTATATTTTAATGTCTGGCAATGAATGCAACTTTCAATATGCTTCTTTTGCATTTGATGGTAAGAAAGTTGAATATTGTTTTATACGTGTTCTTTAAGATGACCCTTAACATCATTTTGTTGACTTATGAAAGTGTTCTTTGAATATTTTTTGTACAATTATTTGAAATTTTGGGAGCTCTGGTGGCATAGCACCTAAGTAATTTGACTGCTAACCAAAAGGCTGGTGGTTCAAACCCACCAGCCACTCCTCAGAAGGAAGGTTGGGCAATCTACTTCCCTAGAGATACCACCTTGGAAACTTAAGGAGGGGTCTC
>NW_006921664.1:1931912-1933147 GCF_000298275.1 Orycteropus afer afer | reverse complement strand
GGTTTGAACCGCCAGCCTTCTGGTTAGCAGTCAAGTGCTTTAGCCACTGTGCTACCAGAGCTCCTAACCAGAAAGTTAGTGGTTCAAATCCACCAGCCGCTTCTCGGAAGGAAGATTAGGCAATCTACTACCATAGTGATACTGCCTCAGAAACTCAAGGAGGGGCTGCTATGTGTCTGAGAGGACTGACAGCATGTAACAACAACAACAGTCAGTTTTTGTTGTTTTGTTCACTTAACTCTTGAATGTTTCTTCTTTGGTTTATTTTACATTTTGTTTCAATATTTAGTACTAATACCTAAACCAAACCCACTGCCATTGAGTAGATTCCAACTCAAAGATACCTTTTAGGACATAGAGTTTCCAAGGCTATGAATCTTCATTGATGCAAACTGCCTCATCTTTGTCCCCTAAAGTGGCTGATGGATTCAGCTAATCTGTTGGTTAGCAGCTGAATGCTTTAACCCCTACATCACCTGATCACTATAACTATTGAACACTTATCTGGGTACCAGGCAATATCCCAAAACTCTTGCTTATATTATTTCAGTTAGTCTTCCAAAGTGACTTATGATGTAAATATCATCATCATTCCTCTTTTACAAGTAAGGTAACTGAAGCCAAAGTGTGTTTAATAACTTGTTCAAATTTATACAATGTCTCTTTTTATTTACTGCATCAGGAAATCTCAAAAGTTAGAAAGCAAAAGAAACATCTGAGGACCTGTTTAATTGTTTTAAATAGTGTATTCCAGGGTATGTTCTGAGATTCTGAGTTAGAAGATCTTGGTAGAGTCTCAGGAATCTCCATCCGACCTCACTTAGGGGTGGGTGATGTGTGGTCCACACTCCAAGAAGCAATACTATGGAGTATGTGAATTGCTATGGAGAATGTGCCTTTTCCTCTTCTATATTTTTGATAGCTGTTTTGCTGGAATAGTAATAGGAAATCAACTGATGTCTAAGTATTTATTTTATATCTGGTCACCATATAAATTACCCATCACGTTGTTGTTGCTGTTATGTGCCGTCAAGTCAGACCCAACTCATAGTGACCCTTCCTTGGGTTTCCGAGGTGGTATCACTACAGGAATTGATGGCATACCGATTGAGATATTTCAAGAAACAGACGCCCCATTGGAGGCACTCACTCAGTTACGCCAAGAGATTTGGAAGACAGCTACCTGGCCAACTGACTGGAAGAGATACATATTTGTGCCCATTCCAAAGAAAGGT
>NW_006921664.1:1924317-1926975 GCF_000298275.1 Orycteropus afer afer | reverse complement strand
TCCAATCGCCTCGTATGCATGTGAGAGCTGGACAATGAATAAGGAAGACAGAAGAAGAGTTGATGCTTTTGAGTTGTGGTGCTGGCAGAGAATGCTGAAAGTACCATGGACTGCTAAAAGAACTAAGAGATCTGTCCTGGAGGAAGTGCAGCCAGAATGCTCCTTGGAACCAAGAATGGCCAGACTTCATCTCACCTATTTTGGTCATGTTGTAAGAAGGGAGAATTCCCTGAAGAAGGATGTCATGCCTGGTAGGGTGGAGGATCGACGAAAGAGGGGGAGGCCTTTGACGAGATGGATTGACATGGTGGCTGCGATGATGGGCTCAAGTATAGCAGGGATTGTGGGGCTGGTGCGGGATTGGGCAGTGTTTTGTTCTGCTGTGTGTGGGGTCGCTATGAGTCGGAAACGACTCGACGGCCCTTAACAACACAACAACAACACAAAGGGTTAAGTGTCTTCGGAATATTCATTCATTTCAATAACTCTATTTAACTTTTTAATTGTGATTTGGGTGAAAGGTTACAGAGTATATTTGTTTTCTATTCAGTTATTCACTCTTATTTTGTTTTGTGATGTTGATTATAATATCTACAAAGTAACAGCACCTGGGACAAATACTACACTTTTCATTTTGTATGGTAGATTGCTGTAAAGAGTGTGTCCTCCCTGTGTAATTACTCCCCTTTTAGGCTTATTTTTGGCCAAAAGTTGAGTTCAGTTCCAGTCTTGGAAGGTGTCTAAGGGCCATAGTCTGAGGAGTTCCATCAGTTTTGTTCCACATTTTTCTTCCACTCTATCCAGGACTTTCTATTTTAATCCCTTTCAGAGCCATTAGAAATGGTAGGTAGGCATCACCTAGTTCTTCTGTTCTCAGGGTAATAAAAGCTGATTGAGGTTCATGTGATCCATGGCCTAATTATTTCCATGTATCTTTGATTGCCTTAATCTTCTTTATTTTGAATGGGGAGAGAACAAAAATTGTACCTTAGATGGCTACTCACAAGCTTTTAAGGTCCCAGGTGCTACTCATCAAAGTAAGATATAGAATAACATCTTTATGACCCATTATGTCAATTGATTTTTATATTCCCTGAGACTATGTTCCTGAGGCCCCAGGCCCAGAAACTCAGTCTCTTGAGGTGTTTGGAATAACTGTATATTTTAGCATTTAGCTTTTTGTAAGATAAGTGACAAATACATGTTACAAGAATTTTCTCATAGCCTCATTAATGTGTGAAATTGAAAACAATCCATATATCTAATGATTCCAATACTATTAAAACATTATGATATATTTCCAGGGTATGATACTTGACCTATATTAAACATTAGATTGTAGAATATTTATATTGTTAGGAAAATATTTGCTATATATTAAGTAAAACAATTTCACTAAAGAAGACATTTATTTATTCAACAAATATTTATTCAGAGACTATTATATGCAGAGATTGGGTGCTGGAAATATATCAGTAAACCCAACACAATAAAATAACTACCCTCATGGACCTCAGAAGGAAGGTTGGGCAATCCTACTTCCTTAGTGATACTGCCTCGGAAACCCAAGGAGGGGTCGCTATGAGTCGGGGCTGACTCGACAGCACATAACAACAACAACAACAACAACAACACATGGACCTTACATTTTAGAGGAGGATACAGACTGTAAACAAATAAATAAGTATAACAAAAGTTAGATGTTGATAAGAGCTATGGAGAAAAAAACAAAGCAGGAAAGAGGAAATGAGTAGGATAGTTTGTAAAGATTTCACCGAGAATGTTACATTTGAGTAAAAGTCTGAAGATGATAGTGGAACCATCTCTGAAGCAAGCATGTTCTAGATAAAGATGATAGTAAATTGCAAAGGATCTGAGGAGGGTGTGACCTGGTATTTCTGAAGAACAAGTAGGCCATTGTGAGTGGAATTGAGTGAGCAAATGCAGGAAAGGAGTAGATGAGTTCTGGGACTTAATAGGGCAAAGTGGATAGGAACTTGTAGACCTTTGTGAGGACTTTTACTCTGAATGGGCTGAGAAGCCATTGGAGGTAATGAGTAGAGGCATGACCTCTTCACACAGGAGCACTCCGTGAAAAAAAAAAAAAAAAAAAAAGACATTCAACAAGAAGAATTGACACAATGGCTGCAACAATGGCTGGGCTCAAGCATAGCGATGATTCTGGGGATGGTGCAGGACTAGGACAGTGTTTCCTTCTATTGTACATAGGGTTTCTATGAGTCAGAACTGACGAGATGGCACCTAACAATAACAACACAAAAGGAGAGAAATAAGTTAGGAGGATGTTACAATAACCCAGGCAAGAGAGTGTAGCTTAGACCAAATTAGTAGTAATGATCAGATTACATATATGGTTTGAAAACAGAGTTATTACAATTTCCCAATGGTTTGGATATAAGATAAAAAATGAGTTGAGAATATTACTAAGGTGTTTGACCTGAACAACTGGTGATACGCAGTTGCTTAATTGCAAAGTAGGTGGGTAACTTGGTTAATCATTTGGAGACACAAAACTTGAGTTTTATATCTATGTGACACTACACACCAAAATATATTTTGGTTAGATGGAAGAGATAAAAGTAGTTATTGATTGATTGATTGATTTAAAAAAAAAAAAAAAAAAAAAGCTGTAAAAAT
>NW_006921664.1:1920864-1924217 GCF_000298275.1 Orycteropus afer afer | reverse complement strand
AGATCTGTCCTGGAGGAAGTGCAGCCAGAATGCTCCTTGGAAGCAAGAATGGCCAGACTTCATCTCACCTATTTTGGTCATGTTGTAAGAAGGGACCTTTCCCTGGAGAAGGATGTCATGCTTGATAGGGTGGAGGGTCGGCGAAAGAGGGGGAGGCCTTTGACGAGATGGATTGATATGGTGGCTGCATTGATGAGCTCAAGTATAGCAGGGATTGTGGGGCTGGCGCGGGATTGGGCAGTGTTTCACTCTGCTGTGCATGGGGTTGCTATGAGTCGGAAACGACTCGATGGCACTTAACGACAACAACAACAACATCACTACAGAAGTAGATTGCTCAACCTTCCTTCTGAGAAGTGGCTGGTAGGTTTGAACTGCCAGCCTTCTAGTTAGCAGTCAATAAATATTTTCACTTCATCCTTTTGGGATAGAGAGATAGATAACCATATGTTGTAGTTATGTTTGTGTGTCAACTTGGTTGGGCCTGGTTGAGTGGCTGGGCAGCTGGTGGTAGTTAATCCCCATGATGAGACTGACAGTCAACTCAATGGTGGGATATACCACCATCAGCTGAGTAGCTGCCTTTGGGATGTGATCTGCTTCCTGTATATAAGGAGAAGCCTTGGGAATGGTCTCTAGCCTACAGCATGCTTGGACTCTGCATGTAGCCGTGTCTTTGTTGAGCAGCCTGCTATGCTCTGCAGACCTTGGAACTTACAATGGACTTAAGTTAATGGCCTGCTGTGTAACATCAGGGTAGTGCTTTTTTACTTGTCAACCTTGGGCTTCTCAGCCTCAGCAGCCAGCAGCTGTCTGAGTGAAGAAACACCTCTAGATCCAGTGAGCTGGGAGCAGGAAGCAGAGCTGGAACCCAAGGTTGAGGGGCTTTCCCCCAGCCCCTAGAGCCTGGCACTTTGAACTTAGACTTAAAGCCTCCAAATTTTAAGAATAAACTCCTGTTTGTTAAGACCATCCCATCTGTGGTATATTTCTTGTCAGAGCGGCACTAGGTAACTAGAACAGCATAGCACCTAACATAGTGCCTCACAAATTATTAAATAAATGAGTTACCTGAAAATATTGCAAAGTTACTTCTTTTTTGGCATTTTTGCTCATACTAGCAGGGTGTATCATGTCAGTTAGAACTTATGCAATAGTATAAATTAAAAGTAATAATAGTGGGTAAGGAATGTGCATATATCTATATTGTCAGTTTTTTCTCTGCTTCTTAATGTTTGTCATAGACAAAAAAGGTGATAAAAATGTGAATTTTGATATGCCATAGTTTTTCTCTTAAAGAGAAAGTGAGTTATCCATTTTTCTGAATATAACGAACTTTTTCTAAATGTTAAGACCAGATTATCTTGAAATCTGCTTGATTGCTTAAAATAATTAAGAAAATGGTGTCCATAAAGTAGTTTTATATAACAAGTCATGAAATTTTCAAATGCAAATTTTTAAAAGAGCCATAGAAAATCTAAAACACGTGTTTTAAAATTGCACCTAAGGTTAAATTCTTGAGGTCAGTTCCCTTAACTCCTCATGAAAATATACAAACATAAAGAAATAACAAAATTCACTATACTGAAAATTCAGAGATCTCAGAAATCTTGTCAGAACTTGGAATTTTCTTAACTGCATAAGACCTATCAATTTCTATAAGTCTTACATGAAACTTGATTGACAAAAGCCTTCTTAGATTTTGCCTCATGCAACAGAATACTATCCTACACTCTATTAAGAAAAATATCAGGTGATATGAAGAAAATATATAGCTGGGGAGGTTGATTAGCTATTTTGGGAAAAAAATTTATTTGACCTTATATACTAACATATATTTCAATGAAAGTGTTAAATGTAATAAACAAAAGTCTTAAAGAATATGTAGAAATCTTGGAGGTCTTGGAAGAAAGAAAGAACTTTTCAATCACAAATATAGAGAGCAAAGCTTAAAAGGAAAAGATCAATAAACATGTCTATGTTAAGAGGTGAATGTAGTATCATGCCTTTCAAAGACACCTGACATATTGGAAAAAACGCCTTTGCAGCATATGACACCATTATGGTCACTTTCTATGTTATTAAAGAGATCCTTCAAATTAGTAGAGAACAGTTGAGAAATAGATTAAATAGATTTCATGGTCAGTGGAGTTTCAAGACAAGGAAGAAAAGAAATATGTTTGGATAATAAATATTTTAAGAACAGTGTTTACGAATAAGCAAAGTGACACAAAAAATAAGAAGTATAAAATCTAACTTATCAAACCTATAAATTATTTTTTTTAGTTATATATACAATGTTGTCCAATTTTCATATTTAATAGGCAGTTATAAACAAGTGGCATAGTATTTCTCTATGCCCATGGAATACATAACCTTTTCATTACCTAATTATTTGTTGTTTATAGAGTTTTGTAGATATATTTTGTCTGATTGGATGCATGCTGAATCACTGAATATTTTTAAGTGTTGTTAGGTATGATGGATTTTGAGAAATATTATATGGGACACATAGTCCCAATGAGCTCTGGTGGTAGGATACGTGGAATGAGGAATGAAAAAGGTATTCACTTCAATATTATCTAATATCAAGGACAGCACAATCCCAGTAAGACACAAGAAATAGTAAATATACTTAAACACCTTATCTTGCTGTCCAGGTACCCAAAGGCACAAAAGTTCTGTACAGTCAGTCCTTCAAGATAATAACATAATAACCTCTGAACCTCACATAATAACCTCTGAACACAGCAGTATGACCCTGATGAACTTCCTTCTGTCTTATGCAGTTACACAAGTCCCTGTCCTGAGACCAACACATATTATACAAAGAAAAACACAAAAAAACACCAAAATACCTCAGAGGCAGAAAATATAAGTGGTACTTTTATTTACTGTGAGTTACAAAGGGTCAGCCCCAGGGTTACAGGTGAGGAGAGACAACTCAGGGACACCCAAAGCAGCAGGCGGGAAGAGCAGGAGAAAGGGGATAAAAAGCCAGGAAGCCAGAGAGAAGAGCAATCAGCCAAAGGGATTAGGTGAGGAGAGGAAACTCAGGGCCTCCCAGAGTAGCAGGTTGGAAGAGCAGAAGAAAGGGGATAAAAGCCAGGAACACGGACAGAGGAGCAGTCAGCCCCAGGGACAACCCAGGGACACCCAAAGCAGCAGGCCAGAAGAGCAGAAGAAAAGGGATTAAAAGCCAAGAAGCCAGACAGAGGTACAGGCAGCCACAGGGACCCAGGTGGGGGTGATATGAGAGGTCTCCAACAGCAAGACAAACTTGTCTGTCGGTTTGTCCTACTGTGGTGACATGTAGACGTGAGTTTTGAGGCTGAGCCTCTGGTGTTTAAAAC
>NW_006921664.1:1910913-1915519 GCF_000298275.1 Orycteropus afer afer | reverse complement strand
CACCAGCCACTCCTCAGAAGGAAGGTTGGGGAATCTACTTCCATGGAGATACTGCCTCAGAAACCCAACGAGGAGTCTCTATGAGTTGGATCTGACTCGACAGCAGTGAGTTTGGTTTTGGTTTTTTGGTGGAGAAAATAGGAGTAGAGAAGTGGCTGTTGCAAGTATATAGTACAACCAATTCTCAGAGTAAAGTTGCTACTGAGAAATCAGGCAGCAGACGGAGGGCAAAGTAGGGTCAAAAGAAAGATGATTTTAAGATGGAACATCTAACAAAATGTAAGATTATGGGAGTGATACAGCACAGGGAAAATGACTGATGTAAAGGAGAGAGAAAGAGAGGAAGGGAGATCTGATGACTAAATTGAGATGTTGGCTTCCATGTTTCATCCCTGGTAGAAAGAGAAAGTGGGGTCTCGGCAGTACAGATTCAGGTCTGCTGATGAGTGTGAGAAAGGGAGCTGTGGGAATTCTCTCCTGATTGCTCCTACTTTCTCAGTGGAATAGAAGCCAGGTGATCAGCTGAGAGGGAGGATGATAAGAAAGTGTGAGATATATGAAGAAAGAAAATATGAATAGTCAACTAGGAGAGTATGTGGTTTTAGGGAGTTCTACATTAAGGGCTCAGATGAAGCTAAGTGATCATGAAGACCAATTAAATGGTGATTGGTAATCAGATCCTTCTCTCCATCTCTGTCCAGCTGTATGTCTTCAAGTGCACTTTCAAAGTAATAATGCAGTTAAAATATACGTGCATGGATAAAGAGGACACTTCCCCTTCCCAAACTCTCAGGTCACTTCCTATCCATTATTTGCAATAGTATATCAAAAAACGTTCTCCAATTGAACTGGCACATACTCTTCTTCAATGTTTGAAAGGAATTGAAAAATGAAAGAGTAGAAACGGGAGAGGCATGTTGTTGTTAAGTGCCGTCGAGTCGTTTCCGACTCATAGTGAACCCATGCCCAGCAGAACAAAACACTGCACAATCCCACGCTAGCCCCACAATCCCTGCTATACTTGGGAGAGGCATGGGAGTGGGAAAGTTGCACAAGTTAAAGGATCTTGTTGTCCCTGTCACAAATAAAGGAATGAAGAAACTTCAAAAATGTCAGAGAGCATTAAAAACAAATATGAAATGTAGTAAACTTGTTTAATATAAATTATAAGGTGAGAATAACATTATTTGAACTTCATCGAAAACTGAATTGACCTCTTGGAAAATCACCACCAACAATACAATGAATATATCTTAGGTGAACGGTATTTAATCAAATTTATACAATTGCTAAATTCTCAGTATGCAAATTCAACACAAGTCCACAATGGAACTAGAAAGTACTGTCAGATTAGCATAATAAGAATTTATTGCTAAATTCCTTACTGGCAATATAAAATTTCCATAGTCTTTGCCTTTGTTTTTATGATTTTTTTTAAAGTAAACTTGATTCATTAAGCATTCTGAATAATCAAACAAACTCAAATTATTCTTTTTGAGAAAATATCTCAACTAATTAGGAATACTAAGTATTATACCAAAATAGACCTTCAAATGTACAATGGCTCAAAGGCAATGGTATTCTATTTTAAGGAGATCTAAGGAGCCCTGGTGACACAGTTGTTAAGTGCTGGGCAGTTAATGAAAGGCCAATGATTCGATTCCATCAGCCACTACAGGGATGAAAGTTGTGGCAATCTGTTTCCATAAGAGTAAAAAAACAAACCTACTGCCATTGAGTTGATTCCAATTCATAGCAACGCCCATTGGGTTTACAAGACTGTAAATATTTACAGAAGTAGATTGCCTCATCTTCCTCCCATTGAGCTGCTGGTGAGTTTGAACCACTGACTTTCTGGTTACCAGTCAAATACCTTACCCACTATGCCACCAGAGCTCCTTTCCATGAAGATTACAGCCCTAGAAATCCTATGGGAACAGTTTTACTCTCTGCTTAAGGGTTGCTATGAGTTAGTGTTGACTCGAATACAGTGGGTATGGAGAAGGTAGGAGTCCCAGGGTGTGGCAAATGGTTAAGTGCTTGTCTACCAATGGATAGGTTAGGGATTTGAATAACCCCAGAGGTACCTCAGAAGAAAGGCTTGACAACCTACTTCTGGAAAACAACAACAGGTATTGAAAATGCTATGGAGCACAATTCTAATTTGAAACATATGAGGTCACCATGAGTTGAGGTTGACTCAATGGCAACTGGGTAAGAAGGGTGTCTCCAGCACACAAGGTGATTTAGAAAACCAGCTAACAGAGGATCTGCTAACCCTAACACAGTGTTTTATGATGATATCTGAGTGTTGACATTTAGTTGCTCAAAAGGGGAAACAGCATGGAGGACTGAGTGAGCCAGGCCTGGAGAGATTCACTTCTCGTTTGCCCCATTGGCCACACTTACCTGTAAGAGAGTCTGGGGACTGTGTCTGTGCTCCCGAGTAGCTGAAAGGAGCTTAAAGACAGTTCACAGAATTTTTTTCTGCCATAAAGTGATAGCTTATAGTGAGACAGACCTGTTTTGCATGTCTCAATTTTAACTCAAACTTTTTTTTTTTTTTTTTTCTGGTAAAACACACATAATAAAACATTTGCCAAGTGAACAATTTTTACATTTATAATTTGGTTCCTTGATCAGTTTCTTCATGTTGTGCAACCATTATCACTATTCTTTTCCGAATTATTCTACCACCATTAACATAAACTCTGTGCTTCATAACAGTAACTCTTTCTCCTCCCTCCAACCCTTGATAATTATCAGTAACTTTTAGTGTCGTTCTATTTGCCAATATCATGTAAGTGATATCATATGGTATTGTCCTTTTGTGAAAAGTTTCATTCATATTCTAGCATGCATCAGGCCTTCATTTCTCTTTATGGCTGAGTAATATTCTGGTGTATGTATATATCACATTATCCCATTTGTTAATGGACGTTACACTTGTTTCCTCTTTTTAGCTATTGTGAAAAGTGCTGCGATGAACTTGGTGTACATGTTTCTATTTTCTTTCCTGCTTTCAAATTAACTCAAACTCTTGAATTAGCTCCTTGACACATCTACCAATAGTGCTCTTTGACAGTTGTGTCCCTTGTTTAGTGTAGATAATGTTGATAGATCAAGATGTTTATGAATGTAAACTACCTCATAAGAGCTACCAGCTTTTGGATCTGTTTAGTCACACCTCTCTTCCTGCTGGTCTTTAGATTAGGATAGCTGGGTGGTTTTGCAAAGGGAGGAAGCTAAATTTAAAACAAGCAAACAAACAAATGAAAACAACCAAAAAGCAAGCTCCTGATTTGAGAATTTCAGTAGGTGGGGTGAATTGAAAAGTTCCAGTGCTAATATTAGGTACTCACTCTGCTTCTGGATCACTGGGGGACCAGAGCCTCCTTCTTGGGTGATAAAATGGCAACCACTTGTAAAGAAATCATGACAACTTCTTCCCTTTGCATACAATTTGATTTTATGCTTTCTATTCTCTGGTGTAGTTTGCTAAAGATAAGCATGTATATAATTCAGAGATCTCAAATTATATACAAATTATGAACCTTGTGGGAATGGATCTGGGGAAACAAACAAGCAAACAAAATTCCTTTGTGTTTCAACTCTAATATGTTAAGCAAAACCTGTGTAACTCATCAAATGCAGACAGGGAGAAACCACGAAAATGCTTAATGGAATTGAACAGAGACACACTGAGCTCCTCCTACAACCAAGGTGGAAGAGCTGAATTATTTCCTTTTTTGTTTGTTTATTTTTGCTTTATTTTAGCTCCTCTTTACAAGAAAGGTTGTTGTTTTCTAATTTTCTTTGCACTCAAACATATTTTATCATTGCCAGCTGACTTGCCAGGACCGAAAAAAGGAAAGTGCTCTCCAAGGATGCCTGGACTCTTATTCTATGGAACGCTGCTGCTGCAGTGATTCACAGGAAGAATACAAGCACCCGTTTGGAAAGCAGAAAGTGAGACTGCTCATCTATCAGAAAGCTTTGTGCTTCTTTTACAAAAAAAGTAGCAGTATTTCTTTCTCATCAGAACTATAGAGAGTTCCATGTAGAAAATTTGTAAAATGAAATAAAATAAATTTATTTTTAAATATACTACCTAGCGATAGTCATGCTAAGAGACAGAAGATTGTCTTCAATCTTTTATAAAATCAAGTCATTCTGCAGATGGAATTTTGCTTCCTATTTATTTATTTTTTTTCTTTTATAAACCGTGCAGCTATTCTTGTGCAAGTCGATCTACCCTGTCTCGAGGCTTGTCAAGAGCAGTAAAATCAATGCTGTAGGACAGGCTGATGCACAATATTTCTTCAGTTCAATTTTTAGTGTTGGACAGACATTTAATAAAAGATAAATAAAGGGTTGTTGCTGTTGTAAGTTGCTCTCGCATTTATGCCAACTCATGGTCACCACATGTGTACAGAGTAGAACTGCTTCATAGGGTTTTCAAAGCTGTGACCTTTTGCAAACAGATTGGCAGACCTTTCTTCTGAGGCATCTCTGGATGAATTTGAAATGGCAACCTTTCTGCTAGTAGCTGAGCTCTTAACTGTTTGTGTCAGCCAGGGAATCCATGTAAAGGGTTGTTGTTGTT
>NW_006921664.1:1898436-1910813 GCF_000298275.1 Orycteropus afer afer | reverse complement strand
GCGACCCCTCCTTGGGTTTCCGAGGCAGTATCACTACGGAAGTAGGATTGCCCAACCTTCCTTCCGAGGAGTGGCTGGTGCGTTTGAACCACCAGCCTTCTGGTTAGCAGTCAAGTGCCTTAGGCACTACGCCACCAGAGCTCTATTATGATTATTGCTAATGTGCCATCTTTTCCTATCTATAGCCTGATTCGTTGACATACTGGGGAGATGGAAAACTTGAAAAATGCCAAAGCCTGGTGGGAATTCTTACAGGAGATCATATTGTCTTTGACCTTCCTATAATATTTGGTTTGTAGGGGCTATACCTTTCCCCATCCCCCAAAAAAACCCCAAAAAACCCAACTTACTGCCATCGAGTTGTTTCCGATTCATAGTGACCCCCTTTGGCTTTCAGAGGTGGCAAATCTTTACAGAAATAGATTGCCTAGTCTTCCTTCTGCAGAGAGGCTGGTGGGTTTGAACCGCTAACCTTCTGGTTGACAGTCAAATGCCTTAGGCACTATGACAGTGGAGCCCCTTAAGACATGATATATCATTATTAGTCTTTCTCACAGGGCAATTTCATGGATATGTGACTGTTAGCTGTAAGAGTCTGGCCCTCAGAAGAGTTCTCCTCTCAGAAGGGACTGTTCTTGGTTTAATGCTGTGCTGTTGCTCTCTTGAAATTCTTAATAATTTTATCTCTGAAGTGGTGTTTGATAAGTAAATTCTGATCAGACAATGGAGAATGTTTGAAAGCAGTTGGAGACATACACAATTTATGAGTCTGATGTTCCTTACCACTCTGTCTGCATATAGCATTAGGATGCCCCACCAGAGCTCCCTAAGATGCCCCAAGAGCACAAAATTCTATTGGGCCCACCATGATGGGATGTCAGTGAGACTCAAAGTGAGTACAAAGCAAGTGTGCAGGATTCTCTGTGTTGGACCAGTCACTCATTGTGTCCAAGGCAGGATTTGGGACACAACACAAGAACTCTGTGTTCCCAAAGGAATGTGATGAAAGTGTTTTGCCACATGAGCACTGCAACTCTCAGCCTCTTTTCACCTCTCTGGGACCGTCTTGTTTCTGGATCTCAGCATGCTCCATCTCTAGATGTTCATAATTATAATATTTCTAGTATGGGATTTGGAAAGCCGGTTTCATGTTCCTGTTTAGGGTCTTGATTACATAATCCTTGTAACCTGTTTTTTATTCATTTTTTAATTTATAAAGTCAAAACTAAGCCACTCCCTAGAGGTGTATAAGTTATTCAGAAGCTAGGTACCTAAGAATTTTTAGTCACCTTTTTTTTTTTTTAATGTCTTATTGAGATAGCAGAGAAAAGTGAATAAGGACTATTAAATGGTTGATGTAACACACAACAATACAAAATTAGTCATGGTCCAAAAATATAATTGCAGAGGTGCACTCCTTTATTTTTTTCATTATTAAAGTCTCAACTTCATAAATATTGAGGTGTTTCTTACATCTTTGAGATGTCATTTTTCAACGGGCTTACTGTACTTTTAAAAATAATTTTAAAAATGTACATCTTGTAATATAGGTACTTGGGAGAGTTAGGTTTTTTTATGTCTGTATGTGCATATGCGTACACACGTGTGTGTGGGCATGTGTGTATACACATATATGCATGTTCTCTAAGAACAGAGTTCTCTTTTAGTGAATTCCAGTTCTGATTTGTAAAACTAGCTTTTAAAGGAAATTGTTCTGCCACTGAAATGATTAATCCACCTCCACATTTTCTATCATTAGTGAATTTAATTAACATGGTGTGTTCTTCCTTTGAGAGATTAGCAATTAAAACAGTTCTAACTCTCCTCATCAACACACACCTGAAAAATTAAAATAGATGCCTGTTCTTAATTGTAGCTGTGAGCGCTGGTTCTTTGAATGATGACCTTCAACCAATTTTCTTTTCATGTATTTGCATTCATCTGAAGAGCCATCGCACAAAACTTTCTACTAAGTAAGGTTTTCAGAGACACTGGATCCTAGTCACCATCGTATGAATTAAAATGAATGCACTCCCTTTAAGGTTTTCATATTCAGAACCCACAATAAACATTCATTTCTTAAGTAAAGATTCTTGTTTAAAACAATGCAGAACAACGTTTGCTGCCTAAGGCACTGAATAAATCAGACATAAGATAAAAAGAAAAATGAGTCCCTCATTCCCCACTGGACATTAACTTGTTATTATTATATAATCCTGGCTCCTGGGACAGCCAATTGTTCTTTGTGACCACTTCATGAGTGTTGTTGCTGTTCTTCATCCTAGTCTGAAAACTGATGGAAACTTTTTCTTACTTGTGTATAATGATTTATTGCTTAACAAAATATCTGGGCTCTCAATGAGAATACTCCTTTTTAGAATTAATCCTCCTAGATATATTTGGAGTGGCACAAACTTGCTGTGCTGCTAAAAAAAATGTTGGTATTTCAAGTCTACCCAAATACACCTCAGAAGAAAAGTCTGGTGATCTATTTCCCAAAAATCAGTCATTAAAACCCTGTGGTGAACAGTTTTGCTCTGAAACACATGGGGCCACCATAATTTGGAGTGGACTCAATGGTAACTGGTTTAGACATTGTTATTCCTTGTAAAAAGAGAATAAAATGGGTTGGATAATGGGTAAGTGATTATTGATTCTGGGAATTTACTCCTTGGATGCTGAATTTGAGAAAGAGGGGATGGCACAACATTCTTGATGATCGAGTATAAAAATATCTTCCAAAGTTATAGCATCACTCTAACCTTCTCCAATGAGCTCTCTACTTGAATACTCACTGCCTATTTGACATCTCCACTTGAAGATCTCATGGGTACCTTGTTGTTGTTAGGTGCCATCAAGTCACTTCCAACTCATAGCGACCCCATGCTTAGCAGAACGAAATACCCCCTGATCCTACGCCAGCTCCATGATCCTTGCTATACTTGAGCGCATTGTTGCAGCCACCATGTCAATCCATCTCCTTGAAAGCCTTCCCCTCTTTCGTCGCCCCTCCACCTTACCAAGCATGACGTCCTTCTCTAGGGAATGGTCTCCTCTGACAGCATGACCAAAGTAGGTGAGATGAAGTCTGGCCATCCTCGCTTCCAAGAAGAATCTTGGCTACACTTCTTCCAGGACAGATCTGTTAGTTCTTTTGGCAGTCCATGGTACCTTCAGCATTCTTCACCAGCACCACAACTCAAAAGCATCATCTCTTCTTTGGTCTTCCTTATTCATTGTCCAGCTCTCACATGCATATGAGGCAATTGGAAATATCATGGCCTGTGTTAGGCACACCTTAGTCTTCAAGGGTACCTTAGTGTCAATGTATTCTAAAATGAACCTATCATCTTCCCACCCAACACTGCTGTCTGTATGAAAACCCGGTGTGTCCTATCTCAGAGTGGCACCATACCCCACTCATTTGGAAAAGCCAGAGACCTTTATATTTCTTCACCTGACTAATTCTTAATCTTTCAGTTCCCAGCTTAATGGTATGAAACCTCTATTAACTCCCAAGCTTTCTTAAATTGTCAGGTACATTTTCTGTACAGCATTTATCACATTAATCAATTATTATTTCAGTGGGTGATTATTTATCTGTCTCTCCTTTTAGAGTGCAAATATGACAAGAGCAGTGACTTAAACAATTTGCTCACATTACATTCTCAGCTCCTAGCTTGGCACTGAACATTTAGCAGACACACAGGAAATGTTGGTTGTATAAATAACAAATGTGTTATGATTTTTATTGATGTGTGAACATTCGCAAGATTCTTTAATGCAACAAACCCTCTCCCTGCCCTGAAACACACACCCTGAAACACACATATACACTATCAGTAATATACCAGTATTCTTGACAAGTACTTTTCTTGGCACAGAAGGTTGCTAGAATTTTTAGCCTGTTACCTAACCTAAGGAATTTGGACACAAGTTGGGTGGAATTTTCTGACCTTCAGACTGTGACTTGTTAGTGCCTACAGTTATGTAAGCCAATACTTCACAATCTCTGTCTATATATCTGTATGTCTACATATCCGTCTATCTGTCTACTTAATCTTACTTGTTCTTTTCCCCTAGAGAACCCTGACTAAAACAGATTTTTCTTTTCTTTTTTATTATATAATTTTATTTATTTTGTGGTTGTTGTTGATAATATACAGAACAAAATATACATCAGTTCAACAGTTTCTGCATATATTATTTAGTGACATTGATTATATTCTTTGAGTTGTGTAACTATTCTCACCCTCCTTTTCTGAGTTGTTCCTCTCCCATTAACATAAAGTCATTGCCCCCTAAGATACTTAAATTTTAGAGTTGTTGTTGTCAATTTGGTCCCATATAGATAGTTCTGAAAAGAGCATAATGCTAAAGGCCCACATTTTTTTACTAGTTAAGCTAAACTACTGCTGGGTTTTAAGAAGACTTCAGGGTATGTTTTTGGTTTAAGGTTTAGAGATTATCTCATGGCAATAGTTTCAGGGGTTCATCCAACCTTCATGGCTCCAAGAAGTCTGGAGTCCATGGGAATTTGAAATTCTCTTCTGTGTTTTCCCCCTTTTGATCAGGATTCTTCTATGGAATCTTTGATAAAAATTTTCAGTGTTGGTAGCTGGGCACCATTCAGTTCTGGTTTCATAGCAAAGGGGGGAGTTGTTCATGGAGGCAATTAGCCACACATTCCATATGCTCTTTCTAAGAAAAAAAAATATTTAGACAGAATCTGGTTTAGATAGATTAAACAGAAATTTAAATGACTTCATGAGAGTATGAAATTCTCATTCCTCTCTTAATTTTGTTTGTTTTATTAAATACCACTTGTAAACTTTGAAAGGCAAAACCATCTGAGATTATTATACATGTATGGCAGAGATTGCCAGAGCTCTCTAATATCTGTATGTTCCAAAAACAGAGAAATCACTTCACAGTTCCCTTGCAGTGAGATGGGGGTCATGTGAAGTGTCCTGGCCAATTGAATGTGGTGAACACAATGTCAGGCACTTCCAGATATGACACACAACCATCTCCCACACATGTTATTTTACTCTCTTCCCCTTTGGTGGCAACCTTGGACATATATGTTATATATGGAGCTGAAGGATCTTGGATCCCTAAGTCACTGCTTGCAACTGAGCTAGCCAACTCTGATCGAATGTGATATGGAGGAGAAAGAAACATTTACTTTGTTTAGGCCACTTAGATTTGTGAATTAGTATAGCAGTTATTCTACCAGGTTTAACACAAAAATTCCTCTAGTAATCTTTTTCTGATATTTTGCATCAACTAGGAGTCAATTGGTAGGTGGCAAGGAAGATGTTGATCTGTTTTGCAGTAGAAATTATTAGTAAAATTATCACCTGCAATATCTTTGGAGGTAGATTGTGATCCTCATGATTCAGCAATTCTAGTGAAAATACTTGGAAAACTATTAAAGTGTTAATGTGTGTTTGCTGCAATTGGCTGTGTTGGCCATGTTATTAAAAGAAAGAAAATAACTCAAGAGAACACTGACTGGCTTGCAAACAGAAGTCGAGAAATGTGGGTCCTTGACGGGTAAAATCTAACTGCTTCTGGAACCCAAACAATAATAAATAAGATATTGAAATGAAAGCCTTTGAGCTACAAGTCATATTATGACCCAACCTTATTGCAACAATCAGATTGAAGTTTTGCCTTCCCACTATTAAACTGATATAGGCATGGGGATGAGAAAGCAAAAAGTAAACATTTATGAGTGTCATTACAGCCATATGGAACTGTTTGGAAGCAAATATATCAGAAGTCCTCTAATTTTTTGGGGGAATTATATTGTCAAAGAAACTACAAACATAATTTTAAAAAAGTATTTGGCTGCTTGAGCCATGAGCAGACAATGGGATCTAAAAGCTATGCAGGTCCCATGAAGGAATACTCTCTAACATCCAATGCAGATAACAAAGGATAATGAACAAGGAACCGGGAAGACCCAGGGGTCTCTAAAACATGATATGACAGAGTTCCTCCAGATAGAAGACCCAGAATCTAATGGGGAATCATCTCACAGCTCAGGGTAGAGAAACTTAACAGTATCTGCTCTGCAGGATTTAAGTCTTACTGTGTATCAGTGACTGGTGGTGTCTTTCTGTTTGTTTCTGAATGGTTGTGTTTATTACTGTTATCCTGTCCTTGTACTCTGGATGGGAGAAGAGCAATCATTTGTCTTTTTAGTAAATAGGTTCCAGTACCAAGAGGAGGCACCCATAGGCCTGATGGAATGGAATTTCCTGGTGATACTGGCCTTTGAATTAGATGAAGTGACTGGTTGGAACTATGCACTGCCTCTCTAGAGGAGGATCTGGGAATGTTTGATGCATGTCAAGAATGGTCAGGTGTCTGAAGAGTTTAACCACATTAGTTGGTGCCCAAAGATATCTCTTGTTGGTCACACAGCTACGCTACATTTTCTAATACCTTTGCAATAGATGAGACTATGTCCCTGACTGGAGTTCCCAGATGGCACGAATATTTAACACACTAACAAAAAGGTTGTCTGTGCAAATCTACCCAGAGGTACCTTGGAAGAAGGGCCTGGCTATCTACATCTGAAAAAGCAGTCATTGAAATCCCTGTGGAGCATAGTTCTACGCTGACACCCATGGGGTCACCGTGACTTGGAGTGCACTTGACAGCAACTTGTTGGATATGTCCCTGAGTACTGGTTAATGGCCTAGTCCACAAAATTTCTACCCTTGATCATTCTTTCTTCCCCTAATGTGATGTCCATGAAGGCCACATTTTGAAGGTAGAACTAAGATAGTAGGAGCTCAGATCCCTAAATCACTTTGTGGACTATCTTGATCACTTTGTCTAAATCATTTTGTGACCTGCATTGGATGTGTTGAGAGTTAGAAATGTCAAACCATTAATATTCGGAACTCTTTAGTTGCAGCAATTAGTCTAAATACATAGGCCTTTCAGTGTGTAGTCCAGTTGACAATGTGGCAGTTATGTCATGATCTTATCCATAGAACTGGGTACAGCAGACATCTAGCACTTCCAACTGGCACATCTCATTTATGGGCACCACTAGTTGCTCATACATGTGCTGGTAACAGGGAATTTGCAAACTTTTCTCATCTCCCAGTGCACTCTGCAGGTTTAACACATATTTATATTGATTTGAGTTACCTCCTTACCATCTAACCATCACCCTCCTACTAGAAGTTTAATTCAGACACAATATGTCTCATGGACAATGCTCACATTCCCATATCCAGGCCACTCATGTTTCTCTGTTAAAGCACAGTGCTATTCTCCTTATCTGTAAAACAGCAGGTGGCAATATTGCAGTAGTTAGGTGACAGGAACACTGGAATTGAAGCTCCTGGGTAAATTACTGGTTCCAGCCTTCCAGGCACAATATTCCTGGGTTCTCTATACTTGAGGCTTCATCTGAAAAACAGGCTGTGGGAGAACAGTATCAGACACACAGAATGCTCTGAGCCTGGAAAAAAAGGAGCACTCAGAAAGCACAGCTCTTCAATATTCATATTCCATTTCAAACCTTCGTATCTGTGGGCAGTGACCAGGGCATCCTAGACCGACAAGCATAGATCACGGTAGTTTTTCAGAACCTGACCTCTAGGCTCCCAGTCCTGTGACCTTGTGCAATGTACTCTGCCTCTTGAAATCTGTTTACTTGCTTCATGATAGAATGGGAGAAAAATGTAGAACAAAACTCAAAATCATAAAAAGAATAGGCTTACTGGTCTGAAAGAGATTGGTGGAACCTCCAAGAGTATGGCCCTTAGATATCCTTCAACTGAACCGAACTTGTTCCTGTGGCTCAACTTTTAGTCAAATAATATAGACAGACCTATAAGGTGAACAACAACACCAGGTACTCATTCATTAGAGCACCACAGGAGATCAAAAGAGAAGCATTTGCCCAGAGTTAAAGATAAGAAGGCAGGAAGGGAAATTATAAACATGGAAGAAGTGGGAAAAAAGCTATTGCATTGTGGGAATTACAATGAATGTAACAAAACAGGTATGCATTGTTGAAAGGAAGACCAATATGCTCTATAAACTTTCACCCAAATTACAATCAGGAAAAAAAAAAAAAAAAAATCCAGCATCTTTGAACATCTCCCACTAAAAAAAAGAAAAGAAAACTGTTTTTTTCAGGTATAAAATGGAATATTGATGCCCTTCTCTCTCAAGTGGTTGGGAGCATCAAAAACATCAACAAATATCTATTGGGTGTCAATTACATTCCAGACACAGTGCTGAGAAATTCACTTTTTTTCTCCTTCTCTTTTCAACACTGTAAGTCACTATGTCTTTTACCTTGTGTGGCTTTCTAATAGGTGCTTTTGCATTGGTCTTTATCTCTTTCCAACCTGTTTCCATATTATAGTCAGTGACCTTTTAAAAATGCAAACCTGATCATGCTACTATTGGATTTAAATTCTTTTAAAGTCTTCCTGTGGCCCTGGGAATCACATAGAATCCTTTGATATGCTGTAGGGGCTATGTGATTTGGTCCCAACCTCCTACATTTTCAGTTTTGAACTCTAATATGTCCCTTATTTCACTTTCCACACTCCTTTCCTGAGAACTTTTTTTTTCCCCTTCAATTTTTAGAAATCTCCAGGTTCTTCATGTTTCAAAGCTAACACTGTCCTGCAACTCCCACAAACTCTTTCAGTTTTTGAGTCCCAGTTTGATTGCTTCTCTACTTCCGTAGTGATATTGCCTCGAAAACCCAAGGAGGGGTCACTATGAGTCAGGTCCAACCTGATGGCAAATAACAACAGTTTGACTGCTTCTATATTCACCTTCAAACTCATCTCAGTGAAGTATTTCTGAAACCCTATCCAAACTAATTTAGATTCCCATGCTCTTTAATAGAATCATTCTTTTCCTTTGCAGCAAGATCTACAGTTATAATTAATTTTTCAAAGTCTGTCTGCTCTACTGGATGGTAATTCTTTGAGCTGGTGTGTGTGTGTGTGTGTGTGTGTGAGAGAGAGAGAGAGAGAGAGAGAGAGAGAGAGAGAGACTCCTGTTTGGGACTACATCTTTGGTGCTTTCTGCCTCAGAGGCACTCAATTCACATTTGAAGAAAGAATTAACGTAATATCAAGGTCAAGGTCAATGTAATCATATTGCTCCTTGCTGAAAACATACAATGGCTTTCCTTTGCTCCTGAGGATACACACATACTTCTTGCTAGTTCCTACTAAAACCAAACCAGAACTCATTATCATAGAGTCCATTCTGACTCATAGTGACCCCCATTGGGTTTCTGAGGAGGGGCTGGTGCTTTGAATCATCAAATCTTCTGGTTATCAGTCACATGCCTTAGGCACCATGCCATCAGGCCCCATAGGCTTGCACCTAATATTTTCAGGGTGTGGAGAGTGATTACAGAAGGCTCCCACTGCCCCAAAAGTCTTTCCTTTTCTCACCCAGTTCCATCTTCCCTGGGATCGTGTATGGTTACCTAGCAGCTAGCTTCAACAACTGAACTCCATCCACGTCACTCCTTGTTCCCCTTGCTCTCCTTTCCCCTTCTTACAGCTTGAGATAGAAAAGGGAAGAGATGTTAAAGACCATTGGAAGCAAGCTTGGACTGTTTGGGCCAAGAATTTCAAAGTTCAGAGATTAGAGCATGTTCTCAAAGGATGGTCATAAGATCCTGGTGGGGACAATGCCTTACCCTCAAGGACTCCCTACCTCAACTGTCTGGTACAACAAGAGTTGGCCAGAACACAACAGCAAGACTACCTTTCTGATCCTGTTGTCATTATTGCAAGTTGCTGTCTCTTGATTTGGCATTGACACATGATGACCTCATACATAACAGAACAAAATGTTGTCTGATCCTGCACCATCTCCATAGTCACTGGTATGCTTGAGTCCATCTTTGTGGCCACTGTGTATTTTGAGTGTCTTTCAACCTAGAGTGCTCATCTTCCATCACCATATTTGACAATGTTCTCTTGCAATTCATATCATTTTCAATGCCTAATTTTTGGAAGTTGATTGTCAGCCCTTTCTTCCTAGCCTATCTCAGCCTGGAAACTCAGTGAAACATGCCCACCATGGATGATCTAGCTGGTATTTCTGACTTTATCTTGTATCATTCTCTCTTCCCTCATAAGTGTCAGCCAGCCACATTGGACCCCTTGACATTTCCAGAACCCTAAGCCCTTCTCTTCTTGATCCTTTGAGTTTTCTGTTCCCTCTGCCTGGGATTCAGTAGCCTCACTCTAAAAGATGTGTTCAGATCCTAATCTCTGCTACATGTGAATATGATCCTATCTGGAAATAAAGTCTTTGCAGATACAATTTAGTTAAGATGAGGTCATTAGAGTACATTCTAAAACAAATGATGTTATCTTTATAAGAGAAAGAAGAGGGAGATTTGGACACAAAGACACAGAGACACACACACAGAGGGGAGATTGCCATGTGAATTAGCCACAAGCTAAGGAAAGCTGGCTACCACCAGAAGCTAGAAGAGAGACACGGAATAATTCTTCCTCAGAGCCTCCAGAAGGAAACACTCTTGATAATTCCTTGACTTAAACTTCTATCTTCCAGAACTGTGAAAGAATAAATTGCTTAGGTGTTAAGTCACCAACTTGTGGTAACTTGTTATGGCAGCTACCAGAAACAGATACAATTACCTTCCCCTGGATCATGGAACATCTCATCAATTTAGTCCTTTAGGACCCTTTCCATATATCACCACGAACCTTCTCTGCCCCCCTCTCTATCCAAGCCTTGCTCCATTACTCAGAGTCACTCCCTTCCTTTCTTATGTTGTTTTATTAACACTTATTACTTGCTGAAAATGTTCAAAGTTGTTTACATGTTTATTATTTCTTCTCTAGAACAAAGACTTTGTGTGGGCAATTATGTTGTATGTTTTGTTTCTGAAGTGATTGAAGGATGTCCAGCACACTGTACCTAGCCAACCCAGGTCCTGTGGCATTGACTCTCAGTCATGGTGACTCCGTGTATGTCAGAGTAGAGCTGTTCTCCACTGGGTTTTCAGTGGCTGTTTTTTGGAAATAGATCACCAGGCCTTTCTTCTAAGGCACCTCTGGGTAGATTTCAACCTCCAACTTTTTGGTTATCAGCCAAGTGAATTAACCATTTGTATCACTTAGGGTTGTCCATCGCACTGTAGCTACTGAACAATTCCCATTGGATGAGAAGAGAGAGCATTTAACTCAGCAAAAATGCTGAACATCAGGGCTCTCCTTTATTTGTTTTCTGATTCTTTGGATTTACTTTGATTTTCTACTATACGCATCCTGATATAAAATAATTATCCATATATATTAAGACTAGTTGCAGAAAAACAGTGAAATGAAAACATTCATCTAAGTAATTTGACTTGACACTGAGTTCTCTCCAAAATTGCCTCATTCTTCCCTTCTCGTTGATGATGATATTCTGGCTGAAAAGTGCTCATAGATAATACTTTAATTAAAACTAGGTGAAAACAAGCTTACTGTATTTCTTAAATACCTGGAGGGAAATGTAGGAAAACTGATGATTTAGAAATAAAATAAGGAGAAATATTAGAAGAGGAAATAGAGGTGTAATTATATTCCACAGTTAATGCTGTTAACATCCAAGAATAACAACTTCTATGAATATTCATACTGCATCTTTATTCCCTCCAAATGTATGAGTCTTGGTAGTAATGCTGTTTATTTATTTATTAGATCCCTTTTACTTTTTGGAAAATAAGACATTTGTTTTAAAACACACAAGAATAATCCTAAATATAAATGTCAATGTTTTATGAACTGCTTAGTTTTACTATTTGATTGCACAACTTTGCAGCATTTTCCATACTACTACCTAATATGTATATCTGCTCTGTAATGTTGAGAGAGAATGAATGACTTTTAGGTCTTAGGGCATCTAGTACTGAATTGCTGTAGTTACCTATAGGGTAAATTTTAGCACCTGGGATAAGTTAAGTCCATAGTATTTATGAATTGAGCTCCCAGGAAAGGGAGACATTTATAAATGCATTTTATTTGGCTGCCTAGCTGTAGCTCAGTCTACACTATTGAGAACTTACTAATGATAAGATGGTTACCAAACCAATATTGCACAAAGAGAGCTGATTTACAAAGGAATCATTTTCCTGTCCTTGAAAATTATTATTTTCATGAATTATAGATAAGGTCCCAGAACATGTTTAATGGTGTCTCACATGAGTGGGGTTGGTGGGGTGGGTGGCACAGGCTACGTTTTTCCAGTTATCCATTAATTGCTTCTTAGCTGCAAATTCAGCCTTTACTGCCTGATCTGTGAAAATGCAGAGGGGCCCCTTCAGTAGGCGGTGCTGGAGAGACACT
>NW_006921664.1:1880334-1891506 GCF_000298275.1 Orycteropus afer afer | reverse complement strand
CCTCTGTCCGGGTTCTCAGCTTTTTATCCCCTTTCTCCTGCTCTTCCGTCCTGCTACTCTGGGCGGGCCTGAGTTGCCTCTCCTCACCTAATCCCTTCAGCTGACTGCTCTTCTCTCTGGCTTCCTGGCTTTTAATCCCCTTTCTCCTGCTCTTCCCGCTTGCTACTTCGGGTATCCCTGAGTTGTCTCTCCTCACCTGTAACCATGGGGCTGACTGCTCTTCTGTCCAGGTCCCTGGCTTTTTATCCCCTTTCTCTTGCTCTTCCCGCTGGCTACTTCAGGTGTCCCTGAGTTGTCTCTCCTCACTTGTAACCCTGAAGTTGTTTCCTAGGCCCTGGATATGGAGATTATGTACTTGAAGGCTCGTGCCTGCAGTTCACTCCTAGTCTATCTTCCCAGTTGTCTTAGTCAAGGTTCTCCAGAGAAATAGAATTTTGTTATTAGTTGCTACTAAGTCAGCTCCAACCCATGGTGACCTTATGTATAACATACCACACTGTTGTCTGGTCTGTGTCATCTTTATGATCATTGGTATATTTGAGACTATTGTTGGGCTATTGTCTCATTCCATCTCAATGGGAGTTCTACAGAGAATTACTCCAAAGAATAGCCTCACAATAATGGAGGCTGATAATTCTAAAATCCATAGGTCAGGAGAAAGCTGGAGACACCTGCAGGTTTGTCTCCCAAGTTCCTTAGATCAAAGGGCAGGAGAAATTCAGAGTAGAAAGAGAGATAATTCTTCCAAATATATCTTTATAGTCTGGAGGCAGAACACAGCTTTGGAGATTTCCCTTTTCAACTGAATGATGGATTACATTACATTATATTAAACTATGAAAAGTGATTACATCAAATTACATTGTTGTTTCAGTTAAGTGCCTTTGAATTTGTTCCAGCTCATAGTGACACTATGTACAACAGAATGAAACATTGACTAGTCCACTCCATCCTCACAATCATCACCATGCCTGAGCCCACTGTCACAGCCACTGTGTCAATCCATCCTGTTGAGGGTCTTCCCACCTTTTCACTGATCCTTTACTTTACCACGCATGATATCCTTCTCCAAGGATTGGTTCCTTCAGAAAACATGACCAAAGCACAAGAAATGAAGTTTTGTCATTCTCTCTTCTAAGGAGCATACTTCCTCCAAGATAGGTTTCTTTGTTCTTTTATCGGTTCATGATACATTCAATATTAAGTGCTACCAGCACAACTCAAATGAATCAATTCTTCTGCACTCTTCCTTATTCATTGTCTAGCTCTCACATACATATAAGGCTATTCAAAATATCATGGCTTGGACCAGGCACACCTTAATCTTCAAAATGACATCTTTACTCTTTAACACTTTAAACAGGTCATTTGCAGCAGATTTTCCAAATGCAATATGTCATTTGATTTCTTGACTGCTGCTTCCATAGGTGTTGATCGTAGATCCAAGTAAAATGAAATATTTGATAACTTCAAACTTTTCTCTGTTTTATCATGTTGCTTATTGGTCTAGATTTGAGGATTTTGTTTTAAGGCATTTGATTTCTAACAAGAAGAATGATGGTTCAAACCCACCAGCCACTCCTTGGAAGGAAAATTGGGCATTCTACTTCTGTGGAGATACAGTCTTGAAAACCCAAGGGTAGGTCTCTATAAGTTGAATCAACTCGATGGCAGTGAGTTTTGTTTTTTTTTTTTTAATTTTTGGTTATGTTGATGTGTAATCTGTACTGAAGGCTGCTTTCTTTTATCTTTATCAGTAAATACTTCAAGTACTCTTCTCTTTCAGTAAGGAAGGTCATGTCATCTGCATATCACAGATTATTAATGAGTATTCTTTCAATTCTAGCGCTGTGTTCTTCTTCCTATAGTACAGGTTCTTGGACTATTTGCTCAGCATACAGTTTGAATAAGCATAATGAAAGGATGTAACCCTGAATAAATGACTCTGTGTTCCTTCCATTTTCTTTTGATGCCATCTGCATCATTCAATATTGTGCCTACAGAATCCTTCAGTGTTGCAAATTGAGGCTAAGATTTTTTTCTTCACTTCCTTCAGCTTGAGAAATGCTGAACATGTTCTTCTCTTTTGATTTTCTAACATCAGGTCTTTGCACCTTTCATTATAATATTTTACTTTGTCTTCTCAAGCTGCCCTTTGAAATCTCCTGTTCAGCTCTTTTACTCCATCATTTCTTCCATTAAATTTTATCTACTTCGTGTTCCAGAGCAAGTTTCAGTCTCTTCTGACATCCACTTTGATCTTCTCTTCTTTTCCTGTTTTTTTAAGGATGTTTTCACTTTCTTCATGTATGATGACCTTGATGTCATCCCATAACTCATCTCATCTTTGGTCACTGATGATCAGTGTGTCAAACTTATTCTTCAGGTGGTCTCTAAATTCAGGTAGGATATATTTAAGGTTGTACTTTGGCTCTTGTGGACTTGTTTTTATATTTTCCAGTTTCAACCATGTTGTGTTAGATATGAAGTAATTACATTCAATTATGTTACATTATAGAAAGTAATCTGTACTACCCAAAGCTACCTATGATTTAAACATATGCCACATATACTTCATGACAAAAACTAGACTCGTGTTTAGCCAAACAACTGGGAACCATAGCCTAGCTATGTTGATACATACAATTAGCTATCACATTACTCATTGACCTCAGTTTGCCTGTGCCCAGAGAGATATTTTCAGAGATTGTCAAGCCACTGCATGTCACCTCTGGCCTAGGAAACCAAACAAAATTCTCTACCATTACAAGCACACTTCTTAAATCGAGGTCTAAACACCTCTTCTAAGTTTATCCTTC
Organism: Orycteropus afer afer; assembly: GCF_000298275.1. Lineage (NCBI taxonomy): Eukaryota > Metazoa > Chordata > Mammalia > Tubulidentata > Orycteropodidae > Orycteropus > Orycteropus afer. The sequence goes on along the minus strand of NW_006921664.1, from coordinate 1,888,687 downwards.
CTTAAGCACCCTTCCAGCTCTAAGGAATATTTATTGATTGAATTATGTCCCTCCAAAACTTGTATTGTAAATTTTAACCCCAATACTTATAGATATAATCCCATTTGGTAATGGGTTGTTTTTGTTATGTTAATAACATAGGATTGGTATAGAGTGTGTATTGAGTCAATCAATCTCTTTTGAGATATAAAAGAGATTAAATGAGCAAGCAAAAGAAGTAGAGATGGGAGATGAGAGATGCCAAGCCATATGATGACTGCCCAGGATCAGGAGCTCAGAAGAGACAACGAACTTCCTCCAGAGCAGACAGAAAAAGCCTTTCCCTAGAGCTGGTACCCTCAATTATGACTTCTAGCCTCCTAAACTGTGAGAAAATAAATATCTGTTTGTTAAAGCCACCCATTTGTGATTTCTATTATAGTTGCACTAGATAACTAAGATAGGAATCTTTTAGAGTTAATTTTCTATCTTTATATTTACTTTCCTGTCTAATATCCTAAGAAATAGCTTAATATTTCTTTATATTAAACTCCCCTTCTTTAAATTGTACACTATGAAAAGTTGTTGTTTCTGCCTCCTGACTGGACCCAAATAATACTTTAGAAAGTATTTTGATACAAGTTTTCAGATGACCTAGACAAACGTTTGCTTTGATGCAAATTATTAAATAAGTATTTCCAAAATACATGTTTTTTGACTTTGAGGTAAATGATGTGGGAACAGCCTGAGAGAACCTTGCCCTTCACGTGCACTGTACACATAGCCTGAGGGATCAGTTGCCCTGACACCATGTGATGTCCTGGGACCCTCACTGTGTGAATCCTCCACTCTCCTCGATGGAGCTGTCAGGATGAGGCTTATCAACTCTCATAGCCCTTTCTCTCAAACACAGGTAGATAAAAGGCTCCTCAAGTCTCCATTGTCACCCAAACCTTATTCCCATGCTGCTTGGATCATTCCTTTATTTGCCTAACAGCCAGTTAACCATTTTCCGAGGTGCCTCTGGAACTCTGTTCTGTGATCATAAGTATCATCATCATAAATTTCCTCATCATCCTCATTTAATGCTTACTGAGTGCTTTGTGGCACTCAGGTGCTAAGTACCTATCATGAATTATTTCAGTAAGCCTTGTAAATCATCTACATTGTTGATTCTATTATTGTACTCTTTTATGATAAGATAATAGATGCTTTGAAAGCCTAAGTCACAATGCAGACTGGATCTTACTTTAATACCCATACTCTGGACTTGTGCTATCAAATATAATAGCCACTAGTAGTGCCTAAGGCATTTGACTACTAACCAGAAGACTGGTGGTTCAAACTCACCAGTCACTCCTCAGAAAGAAGATTGGGCAATCTACTTCTGTAGTGATACTGCCTTGAAAACCAAGGAAGGGTCGCTGTGAGTTGGATCCGACTTGACAGCAGTGCATTTGGTTTAGTCACATGTGGCTATTTAAATTGATTAAAAGTAAATGAAATGAAAAATTCAGATCCTCAGTTGCACTACCCACATTCAAGCACTCAAGAGCTATCTGTGGCTAGTAGCCAGTGCAAGTATAGAACCATTCTAGAAAGTTCTAATGGATAATGCTGATCTAAACCAATACTTCTCAAACTAGCACTGATCTAAACTAACACTTCTCAAACTATCTGTGGAGAAGAACCTTAAACATAATATTTTATGTTTAATCCATTCTATATGGATTTTTTAAATAAAATATAATAAGATAAAAATACTGAGAGAGAGATGTGGGTAGTAGTAACACTTAAGGTCACTGCAGAGAAGCCACTGCTGACAAGCTCTTGAGCCAATATTCTCAACAACAGCTTTTAGGCCTGGCTCCAGATAATTTGATTAAAATCCTTTTCTTTCCTGAAAGTGATCAAGAAAAGATGCCACTCTCCAATCTCTATATGTGTCTGCCATAGGGTGAAGGTACTGGGGGGATGCATCTGTATCCTCACTACTCTGCACTTAGATGTACAAAGGACCAACTGGTTCTTGGTAATTGCTCCTTTCAAGTCACTACTAATGTCCTCAGTCTGTTGGCTTTTCTACTACTTCCAAGGAATATCTGAGAGGCTGGGAATAATGCTATGACCTCATTATGGTACCATGATAGAGAAACCCCTGCAAGGCTGTTCTTAGTTCCATATTTTCTGAAATATTGTGTAGCTCTAAACTTCCTTGGTTTTGTGTGGTCCTGCTACTTTCCCCTGAGAAGTTGGGTGATGATCCTTGTTCTCTCAGGTCTTGGATTTTTTTTTTTTTTAAAAGCCTCTCAGGGTGTATGTCCCAAATCAAGTCACAGGACTCTTCTGTAGGGAACTAATTCTCTATGGGCCTGACGATTTTGCACATCTTCTGAGCAAAGAAAATTAATAGCTTTGTTCAAGGACATTTGCGTAACAGTCAGCCTCTGGAGAGATTTAGAAATATTTCTCTTCAGAGATATCCCAAGTAATAAAGATAATGCCTCTTTCCAAAGGGGAAGAGGGGCATATTTGCTAGCAGCCCCTATGTAAGTGCAGGATCTCCTAGTCTTACAGTTCCTTAGCTGTGGCACAGACTCATGGTGCGTGTAGCAGTCACCAGCACCTAGTTCCATATCACCCCCATGGAATCTGGGAAGCAAGGGAAACCAATGCAAACATGAAGCTCATGCTGCCTGCTGTGTCAGGTACAACAAATTATCCAAGACCACTTGGCTTATTGTCTCTTTATCGAAAACTTATGGAAGTGTGCTCACTGAGCTAGCAGCTGTAGTAGCTGCTGCTATGTAGGAACTGTCTGATGGCTTGACAGTCTCTCCAGACTCTACCTCATCACCATCTCCCCATCTTTCCCTTTCTCCATCCTTTTCATATCATGATGAGTTTATCCATGTCATTCTTTCATTCATTCAACAATAATGCTGAGCCCAATGTGTGACAGGCACAGTTCCAGTGGCTGAGTATACAGCAATAACAACATATCTATTCAAAATTCCTACCTTCACAGAGCTTACATTCTTCTTGGCATTATGGTGCAGGGTAGTGCTGGGGAGACAACAGTAAACCAAGCATTATAAAGGTATCAGATTGTCTAAGAGCTATATAGAGGATTAACAGGACCTAATGTAATAGACAGGGACAGGACTCTGACTCTTTTAGATTGGATAGTGAGATAAGCAGGAGCTCTGGTGGTATAATGGTTAATGTATTTGGTGGCTAACCAAAAGGTCAGTGGTTTGAACTTACCAGCCACTCAGTAAAAGAAAGATTAGGCAGCTGTTTCCATAAAGATTTACAGTCTTTGAAACCCAGTGGGAGTTGCTGTGAGTCTGAATTGACCTGATGGCAGTGAGTTTGGTTTTGCTTTGAGTGGAATAAACCACAATAAAAAGATCTCAGTAATTACTTGATGTTACTCAGTGGCATTCCACAAGTTTTTATTTACTTGCATAATGGTTAGGACACAGTGAGTGGGGAATAGCTCCATGGGGTGTTCCCAGGGTGAGTTGGCACAGGAAATCTGCACATACAAGACTCCAAGTTTAGGTTGCAGGTGAAAGACCATGAGGTAAAGGAGTCTATGAGTCTTATGCCTCAGAGAGCATAGGAACAGAGAAAAGAGAGTGAGAGGAAGCAGCTTTTGTTCAGCTGCATCTGGCCTGGACATCACGTGGCAAGCTTTGCTCAAATTCAAACAGTCTGACAGTCCTGTGACCATGAATGCATGACCAGAAAAACATTACTTCTCCCCCACTAACTATAAGGTTAATTATTTTAGTGCAATTAACTAGTCATAGGTAGTCATAGAGACAAAATTACTGTGGGTTCAGAACAGGGAGGAAGCTTTCCCTGACAGGCAGAGGAGAGTAGGAGAGTCCTAATTCCAAGCATCCCTACCAGAGAATGGTCTGAGCCAAAGGTCTCAGCTTAGGCAGACTGCATGGGAATTGGAAAGGCAGACCACCTTCCCAGCAGATGGTGATGGAATGTCACTGGGGAGATGACATTACACTGATATTTGAATGAAATAGCAAGAAGGAAACAGTTTTGAGAAGACTTGGGAAAGGGATGAATGCAAAAAAAAAAAAAAAAAATCACTAGAACAAATGCCTTGAAGGAGGCTCAGCTTGGCTTGTTCCAGAGAGGCTAGAGCTTGAATGAGGGGGAAAAGACATGCCTTACAAGTCCTTAAAGCACCATATACCAGAGTTAAGGTTTTAGCCTCCATTCTAAGTGTCATGAGAAGTTATTGAAAAGTTTTAAACAGAAAAGAGAAATGATCTAGTTTACATTTTTAAAAGATGACTCTGGACTTACACTACGGTCATTATAAAGGGAGTTCACAATGTGATTTAAATTGTGCTTTCGAAGTAGAATTGGTAGAATTTGCTGATAGATTTGATGTATATGGCAAATGAAAGGAAGGAATAAATCAATACACATTCTAGATTTTTGCTTTGAGCAATTGGGAGGAGTATCTGGGAAGTTTTTAGTGAGAGAGAAATACAGTGTTTTGGTTCTCTATTGTTGTTGCTGTGGTTATGTGCTGTCAAGTCAGATCTGACTCATAGTGACCCTTCCTTGGGTTTTCGAGGCAGTATCACTATGGAAGTAGATTGCCCAACCTTCCTTCCGAGGAGTAACAGATATACTACAAGCAGATGGCTTTAATAAGGGATTTATTCTCTTACAGTTTAGAAAGCTAGAAATCTGAGTCCAAAGTGCCAGCTCTAGAGACTAGGCAAAGGCCCCTCAATCTTGGGCTTCAGTTCTACCTCTTGCTCCTAGCCCATTGGAGCTGGAGGCATCTCTTAACTCAAGCAGCTGTTGGCTGCTGAGGCTGATAAATCCAAGGCCTACAAGTAAAGTGGCACAGTCCCAAGATTATCAAGCAATGTGGCAGGGCACTAGTTGAAGTCCACAAACACTCCCAAGATCAGCAGACAACATGGCAGGCTGCTGAATGAACAGTAGGCTAAATGCAGAGTCCAAGAATGCCAAAAGGCTAGAGACCTTCCTCAAAGCTTCTTCTTATATACTGGAAGCAGACCACATCCCTAAATCTGTTCAGGTGCTCACAGTAGATTCCACCACAGAGTTGAATACCAGTCTCATTATGGGTAATAACTACATGCAGCCGATTAGCCACTCAAAACCAGGCCCAGCCAAGCTGACACACAACCCTAACTACCACATACAGGTAGGAACAGTGATGGATTATTCGATAACCAAGGTCAACACTAACACTATAGATTAGTAAATAACCAAGGTTTATTTACTAATCTATAGTGAAAATTTTACATTTTTTCACCACTTCAAAGGTTCTTCTTATAGCAATGGCTGGCATCTGTTTCTCTCCCAATCCCACAGCCCCTTCCTAAAGCATCAAAGCTTCTTTTCAAATGTCTTAGTGCCTAAGGCATTTGACTGCTAACCAGAAGGCTGGTGGTTCAAACCAGCCACTCCTCAGAAGGAAGATTAGGCAATCTACTTCCATAAAGATACTGCCTTGGAAACCTAAGGAGAGGTTGCTATGAATTGGGATGGACTTGACAGCAGTGAGTTTGTTTGTTTTTTTATAGGGACAGAGGACCCAGTATGGAAGGTAGGCATGGCCTACATTTATTAATCTGTAGTGAACAATTTCACATGTGATAGTAAGTAAACACAAGTAAACTTGTGCATAACTTGTTGTTGTCGTTGTTAGGTGATGTCAAGTTGCTTCCAACTCACAGAGGCCCTATGCACAGCAGAACGAAACACTGTCCAGTCCTATGCCAAGCTATACTTGAACCCATCACCACAGCCACTGTCAATCCATCTTGTTGAGAGCCTCCCCTCTTTTGTTGACTGTCCATCTTACCAAGCATGACATCCTTCTCCAGGGAAAGGTCCCTTCTGACAACATGACCAAATAGGTGAGAAGAAGTCTGGCCATTCTCGCCTCCAAGGAGCATTCCAGCTGCACTTCCTCCAGGACAGATTTGTTAGATCTTTTAGCAGCCCATGGTACTCTCAGCATTCTTCGCCACCACCACAACTCAAAAGCAGCAATTCTTCTTTGGTCTTCCTTATTCACTGTCCAGCTCTCACATGCACGTGAGACAACTGAAAATACCATGGCTTGTGTCAGGAGCACCTTAGTCTTCAAGGAGATATATTTGCTCTTCAGCACTTGAAAAAGGTCCTTGTAGCTGATTTGCCGAGTGCTATATGGGAGTTCTGGTAGCGTAGTGCTTAAGGCACTTGACTGCTAACCAGAAGGCTAGTGGTTCAACTCCACCAACCACTCCTTGGAAGGAAGAGGGGGCAATCTACTTCCATAGTGATACTGCCTCAGAAATCTAAGGAGGGGTCGCTATGAGTCTAGTCTGACTCAACAGCACATAACAACAACAACAACATATGTCGCCTGATGTCCTGACTGCTGCTTCTATTGGCATCGATTGTAGAAACAAGCAATGTGAACTCTTTAACAACTTCAACCTATTCACCATTTATTGTGATACTGCTTATAGGTCCAGTTGTGAGGATTTTGTTTTCTTCATATTGAGATGTAAGCCATACTGCAGACTGTATTCTTTAATCATCATCAGTAAGTGCTTCAAATCCTTACTTTCAGCAAGCAAAATTGTGTCATCAGCATATTGCAGGTTGTTAGTGATTCTTCCTCCAATCCTGATGCCACATTCTTCTTCATATAGTCCAGCTTCTCAGATTATTTGCTAAGCATATAGATTGAATAAGTATGGTGAAAGTACACAATCCTGACACATTCTCTTCTTCATTTTAAACCATGCAGTGTCCCCTTGTTCCATTTGAATGACAACTTCTCATTCTATGTATAGGTTCCTCATTGAATACAATTAAATGTTCTGGAATTCCCATTCTTCTCAGTGTTACCCATAATTTGTTATGATTCACAAAATCAAATGCCTTTACATAGTCAAAAAAACATAAGTAAACATCTTTCTGGTATTCTTTGCTTTCAGCTAAAATCTATCTGACATCAGTAATGATATCCCTCATTCCATATCCTCTTCTGAATCTAGCTTGCATTTTTGGAAGTTCTCTGTCAATACATTGCTGCAATCATTTTGAATTATTTTCAGTAAGATTTTACTTGCGTGCGATATTAATGATATTGTTTGATAATTTTCACATTCTGTGGGATGACCTTTTTTGGAATGGGTACAAATACAGGTATCCTCCAGCCAGTGGGTCAGGTAGCTGTCTTTCAAACCTCTTGTCATAACTGAGTGAGTGCCTCCAGTGGGGCATCCATTTGTTGGAACATCTCAATGGGTATTCCATCAATTCCTGGTGCCTTGTTCTTCACCAATTCCTTCAGTGAAACTTTGACTTCTTCCTTCAGTGCCATTGGTTCCTGATCATATGCCACTTCCTGAAATGGATGAAGATCAGCCAGGTCTTTTTGATGCTTCCTATGTCATTCAGTATTTTACCCACAGAACCCTTCACTATTACAATGCAAGGCTTAATTTTTTTCCTCACTTCTTTCAGCTTGAGAAATGCTTAACTTGCTTACTGGATAATCTGTGGCTGGGGAGAAACAGGTTTGTTGGAGTGGAAGACTGAAAATTCTGTCATTATTTTAATGTTGAGATTTCTATTAAACTTCTGTGTGGGCATGTTCAGAAGGGTGTTGAATATATGGATCCAGAGAACAAAGAAGTTATGAGGGATAAATACGTAGTATTAAGAGTCATTAGCAAAGAAATGAATCTCCAAGCCCCGACATTAGATAAGTTTCCTTAAGGAGCTCAAGTAGACAGGGAAGAGGACCCAGGGTGCATTTCTGCTGTACTCCACTGTAGAGATCAATCAAACAGAGCATGGGAGCCAGCAAAAGAGACTGAAAAAGATGGAGTAATGTGGTTAGAGGTAACCCTGGAGAGTGTGAAGTCACAGAAACAGAGAAGAGAGTATGTCAAGAAATTTGGCAGTAGGGAAATTATTGTAGCTCTTTGTAAGAAGGATCTCAGTGGGAATGAAGAAGACAGAGGTTTGAATGGGGTGAGTGGAGCTAAGACAAAATGTGAGAAAGAAGAGCCAGTGATAGAACACACTTCCTGGGACGCCAGGAGGAAGAAGCTCTTAGAGGCTCCTCTATGTGGGTGAATAAAATGTGCTGGACGTGAGAAGTAGGCCCAGAGTGTGTCAGATGTGCATGTATTTCTTCTAAATTGATTAAAGTTTTTTTTTAGAATTATCCAATATCTCAAAGGACTGTTCCAGCAAGATGGAGGACTAGGCAGAAAGACTGCACAGACCCTCTTCAACAAAGAAAAGGGAAACCAATTAACACAGACACAGAAGATAATCTTGGACC
>NW_006921664.1:1859597-1873815 GCF_000298275.1 Orycteropus afer afer | reverse complement strand
AAGATTATCTTCTGTGTCTGTGTTAATTGGTTTCCCTTTTCTTTGTTGAAGAGAGTCTGTGCAGTCCTTCTGCCTAGTCCGCCATCTTGCCAGTACTCCTAATTCTTTATCTGACTTTATCCAACTGGAAGGTAAGATGTCTTCTGTATTTCGTTTACCCAAGTATACTCAGCATCAGACTTTTGCAAACACAATAAAGGTTAATAATGACTATTTTTGAAATGATAAATTGTGTTTTATATCCACAATATTATCACAGAAATTTATATTTGAAGAAAATAAATATCATGATGGTTTATTATTATGACTGAAATTATATGGGTACTTCCTTTTACATTTTTATATAAAATATAATTTGAGGTGGAATTTTTTTTTCTCTCACTCAGTACTTCGGCCAAACTAGTTAGAATAATCAAATGAATATTAGTCTCCATCAGTTCACTAAATATTCATTCTGATATTTAATAATCAACAGTGTCATTGCTGGTCACTGTATTCATCATAATTTAGATAGGCAAAAAGTTATTTAAAGCCAATAATAAGCATTATTGATTTTCAGTTATCCTCAAGCTTGATATAATTATAGTTATGCATGTAGAAATTGAATTTGTGGTGATAACTGAATATTCTCCTTGGGACCAGCTATTCCCCATAAAATTTTTATAAGTAGAAAAGCCTACATTATGGCTTAGTATTAACTATATGAAGAAATGCTCATGGAAAACTTGAAATGCACAAAAATGTTGTTTAATTGGGATGAATGTTGGTAACACTACACCACAAAAGCTGCTAGAACAAATACAGTAGGGTTGATTGTCTAACAATGCATTTTAATGATGCTTCATTGTCAATTCTTGTGGGTAACAATGGTATGACAGAAGATTAAAGATAAGTAAATGAAAATATAAAATAAATAATTTTTAACAAGGTAATAAAAATTAGAATTTATCAGTTTAGAATCAATTTTCTGACTTTGTAAAGTTTTGGTGTTCAGAACACTTGTATCTAAGTGCTAATAAAGCATTGGTTTAGAACAAGGTCATATATAGATAGAAGAAGTCCTGCCATAAATTATTCTTACTGATACCATGTGAGAAAAGAATACTTTTAAAGAAACATTAACATACATGAAAGCTTAGAACAATCTTATCTCAAAATGCATTTTAAAAAATTACACTATGCAGTTGAAAATTGACATTTTATTATTTAATCTTGTCCTATTTTATCTGATGTGCTGAAAGGATACATTATCATGTACATTTTCTTCAATAATAAAGGTATTAAAGTTATATAACAGTTGAATTGAGAAGTACTTTAGAAATCATCTTGTCAAATAACCTTGTCTTACAGAAAAGGAAATGGAGACCCAAGGGAGTGAAATGGGGACCAGTGTCAGAGACTGTGGGGATAGGCAAGGCAGAACAGAAGCTGACCTGTCCCGCCTAGTCCACCCCTCATTAAGAAAATCACCTCATAATTATTACCTGCCAATTTTTCCACTTTTAAGTAATAAGTGAAAACAGTTACATACATCAGAGTACAGAATTCCTTGTGTTTCCACATCTGGAAGTTTTACACTCAGCTGCTAGCCAAAAGATTGGCATTCGGAATTAACCATGGAAGAAAATCCTGGTAATCTACTTTCATAAGTTCATGTTGTGTTTTGCCATCGAGTCAAATCTGACTCATAGTGACCCCTCATTGGGTTTCCAATGTGGTATCACTACAGAAGTAGATTGCCTAACCTTCCTTCATAAGATCATAGTCATTGAAAACACTATGAAACACATTTCTACTCTGATACCTATGACATTGCCATGAATTGGAATCAACTATGTGACAATAGATTTTTCCATATTCTAAATGCTCCTTTGAAGCTTCCCGTCCAAGGAGCTCTGGTGGTACAGTAGTTAAGGCATTCAACTGCTAACCAAAAGATTGACAGTTCAAACCCACCAGCCACTTCATAGGAGAAAGATAGGGTAGTCTGCCTCTGTAAAGATTTACAGCCTTGGAAACCCAGTGGAGGTCACAATGAGTCAGAATTGACTCCACAGCAATTGGTTTTCCACTCTTTCAAGCCTTGCTGCCTACTATTCATGGTCTCTGCAGGACTATGCAGACACCTTAACCATGACTGCAGGATCATAAGAACAGGTAGGAATACTAGGAAAAAGCTTGCCTAATTATATATATGTATATATATATGTGTGTGTGTGTGTGTGTGTGTGTGTGTGTGTGTGTATAAAGCTAGTCCAATTATATCAGAGTAACTCCTAAATTAACCTGACACTTCCATATGAATAGTTACTTGGCTGCATGATAATAATGAATAACAATGTAATGAGAAAAAATATGATGTTGACATTTAAGGGTTAAGATTTCTTTTTTGCATTTTTAAAAACTGTTGGAAGTACCATTGAAAATTCTTGGTAAAAAATGAGCTTCATTAAGACAGAATTTCCCCAAGGGTTGTATTAAGATGTTCTGTCATCTCTTCACCAAACTCTTGACTATCACAGATAGAAAGGAGCCAGGCAATCCAGGCTGTTACTTTACATAATAATGTCTATTGTAGCATCGTGCCTAAGGCACTTTACTGCTAACCAGAAGGCTGATGGTTCAAACCCACCAGGCACTCCTCAGAAAGAAGGTTGGGCAAACTACTTTCATAGTGTTACTACCTCGGAAACCCAAAGAGGGGTTGCTGTGAGTTGGTTCCAACTCAATGGCACATAACAACAACAATGTCTATTGTAGTTACATAACTTGAAAGTTCATGAAAATGGCATTTTTCTGAAAATATTTGCCAGCACACTATGGAATATGAACTAAATCAATTTTCTGCATTTGGTTTGGTGCAATTAGAATTTAAAGACCTCTTTAACTTTTAAAAAGCAAAGAAGTCACTCTGAGAACTAAGGTGCCCCAACCCAGGCCATGGTGTTTTCAATAACTTCATATGTGTGCAAAAGCTGTACTACATATAAAGAAGACCAAAGATAAATTGATGCCTTTGACTTATTGTGTTGACAAGGAACGTTGACTATAACATAGACTACCAAGGAGCTCAGGAGCTCTGGTAGCATAGTGCCTAAGACACTTGACTGCTAACCAGAAGGCTGGTGGTTCAAACCCACCAGCACTTCTTCAAGGAAGATGGGGCAATCTACTTCCATAGTGACACTGCCTCGGAAATCCTAGGAGGGGTCGCTATGGGTCAGGTCCGAGCCAACAGCACATAACAACAACTACAGGAGCAAACAAATCTGTTTTGGAGGAAGTACAGCTACAATGTATGTACCTTAGAACAGACAATGGCGAGCCTTCATCTTAAATACTTTGGACATGCTACTAGGAGGGATCAGTCCTCAGAGGAGGACACCATGATTGGTAGAGAGTCAGTAAAAGAGAAGAAGACCCTTACTGAGATGGATTGACATGGTGTGTACAAAAAGGGGCTCAAATATAGCAGTGACTGTGAGCACTGTGCAAAAATGAGCAGTTTTTCATTATGTTGTACATGGGGTCATGATGAGTTGGAACCAATCTGAGGCCTAACAACAACAGTTAAACATAAAGAATAGAAAGTACTTTTTAATACTCTCCATTCTGTGCTGATCTAACTTGAGTCATCTTCTATAAATCCCTAATGTGCTCTGTCTTGTGACTTCCGCTAGAATTGTGGCTTTTTGTGTCAGAACTCTTATTCTCATTTAGAACACAGAGGATTTGGGTTTTTGTTTTTTACCTTGGAAGGCTTCTCAGAGTAGAAGCTCCTGGGTTTTCAATCTCAGGACCCTGCAAGTGACTTTCCTCTGTTGGGTTTTCAGCTCAAGAAATTGATTTTCTTTGTATTTCTTTTATTATGAGAGGAGTTTTAAATATCTTTTGCTGAAAAAAGTCTTTCAACATTCAAAATTTGAATTTCAATGTGAACATCACCCTTCCTCAAAGCTGGGGCAGTACCAGGACACTCATGCCAAACAATGATGTAACTCCTAAGGTAAGTGTCTTAGGACCTTACTAGTCATAGCACTGCACTTGGCCAGCAGCATTGCATCACCTGGGAGCTTGTTAAAAATGCAGAATCTCAGTGCCCAATCCACACTTACTGAATCGTAATTTTTATCAATGTCCTCATGTGATTTGTATGCATTTTTTTTAAAAAAAGAGATTGCTATTGCTATTTTTGTTAGCTGTTGAGTAGTCCCCAACTTATGGTAACCCCATATACAATAGAGCAAAACATTGCCCAATTCTGTGCCCTCTTCACAATCAATGGTATGCTTGAGTCCACTGTTGCAGCCACCAAGTATTTTGAGTACTTTCCAGTCTAGAGGGCTCATCCTTCCGTATTATGTAGGACAATATTCTGTTGTGATCCATAGGATTTTCACTGTCTGATTTTTGGAAGTAGAAAGCTAGTCCTTTCTTCCTAGTCTGTCATAGTTCAGAAGCTCCACTGAAACATGCTCACCATCAGTGACCCTGCTGATATTTGAAATATTAGTGGTATAGCTTCCAGCATTGCACTGACTTGCAAGGCAACAATTGTGTCTGACTCTTAGTGACCCTATAGGACAGAGTAGAACTGCCCCATAATCTTTATGGAAGCAGATTTTCACATCCTGCTTCTGTGGAGTGGTTAGTGGGTTAGAACCACTGACCATTCAGTTAAGCCGAAGTATACTTGTTTTGAAATTCATTAAATTATCAAAAACAATAATCTGAAACATGTATAAGAATGTACTATATAATTGTTTTGCAGCAAAGTAATTAGACATAAATAAAAAAATATATAGTAATTATTAACCACATATTCATATTACATATTTTTCTGTCCATTGGGTCAGTGTTTTTAGAATTTTAACCAACTCCAATACAGTCATTATTTTTGGTGTTATTTAATCCTCTCCAGAAAACTATTACCAGCATCAACTGTAAAAACAAGTCTTTAAAAAGAAAATTTGGGGAAGGAATTTTTTTTTTTTCTTGCTCTTAATTGAATTGCAGTATACCTTATTGTATACTCAAGATACTCAAGAAACTTTTGTTTTGTTCTGTACAAAATACTCCAATAATTGCAATTTTTTATCCAAATTCTTAATTTTCTCTCAAAACCAAAAACCAAATTCACTGCCATCAAGTCAGATCCAACTCATAGAGACAACTTGGGTTTCCGGGGCAGAATCACTATGGAAGTAGAGTGCTCAATCTTCCTTCCAAGCAGTAACTGGTGGCTTGAATCACAGCCTTCTGGCGAGCAGTCAAATGCCCTGAGATTGTCAATGGCAAGATATGAGGTCCCTGTCACTCATTGGCACCCATAAGAAGATATTCTTGCCTAAATATTGATCAAACTTGCAGGTCTTATTGACATGCTGGAAGTGGACAAAAATATTGTAAATCTTTCAAAATAAGAGGAGAAAACTGAGATGATTCTACTATAAATAGACCAAAACTTCTCAATCAGGACATTTTGCCCCTAAATGGACATTTGATAACATCTGGAGGCATTTTTATTGTTATAGCTGGGTTTGAATTATGGTGTTACAAAGAATATTTAATACACCATGGACTGCCAGAAGAAGAAACAACTTTATTTTGGAAGGAGTACAGCCAGAACATTCCTTAGAAGTGAGGATGGTGAAACTTCATTTCACTTATTTTGGGTATGTTCTCAGCAGGGACCAGTTCCTTTATCATGTTTGATAAAGCAAAGGGTCAATGAAAAAGAGGAAGGCCTTCAATGAGATAGATGGGCACACTGGCTGGAAAAATGAGCTCAAACATAGCAATGGTTATGAGAATGGCTCAGGATCAGGTAACATTTCATTCTGTTATACATGTGAATTGGAAACAATTTGTAGCACCTAACAACAACTATAGCAACATAACTGGGTGAGGCGTGCCACCAGTATTAAATGGTAGAAGTCATGGATGCTGTTAAATATTCTACAATGCATAAGACAGCCCCTACAACAGAGAATTATCTGCTCCAAATGCCATAGTGCCTGAAGTTGAGAAACACTTAAGTAGAAGTAAACCTCCTAATTATGTTGATGGTGTACATAAGGGAAATGATCCAGGTAAAATGACCTCTGGAATCTCAGCCTCTGGATAGTGAAGAGCAGAAAGAGGAGAAAAGAAAGTTAAGGATAAATGTAATGGAAGATAATCTGCCCAATCTGCTTATTGTCTGGCTATCTTCTCTCACCACCAATCCTGGTCCCAGAAATACCAAAATGACTAAAGCAGGGCCAGTTTTAGCCATATTATATCTGAGGCTACTTCAATCACACTAAACTTATTCCTTCTTCCATAAGTTCTGATAATATAGTTCTAACCCCATCAATTTCATATTAATGCATTAAATATTAAAAGAACCAAACGTGTTAATAGATTTCAGTCTAAGGATTGAGGCTGACCCCAGATTCTTCTTCTATCAGGGTTCCATACTCATTGAACTTATTGCCATTGAGTCAATTCTGACTCATAGTGACCCAATAGAGACCCTGTAGAATGGAGTAGATAGAACTACCTCATAGGATTTCCAAGGCTGCAAATCTTTACAGAAGCAGACTGCCATATCTTTTCTCCTGCAGAGTGTCTGATGTGTTCCAACCACTGACCTTTTGGGTAGCAGCTAAGTGCTTAACCACTGTACCACCATGGATCCTGCTTATCAGTGACAATGAAACCAAAAGCAACTTACTGCTATAGAGTTGATTTTGCTGATACTGACCGTAAAGGACAGAATAGAACTACCCCATAGGGTTTCCCAAGCTGTAAATCTTTACAGAAGAAGACTGCCTCATCGTTCTCCCACAGAACGACTTTGGGTTTGAAGTGACAGCTTTCTGGTCAGCAGCTGAGTGCTTTGAACACTATGTCACCAGAGCTGCTTTTATCGGTACCAGGGTGCTATAAAAAATGAGAGGTCAGGGAGCAAGAGAGTCTCAGAAAGAGTCAAGAAGTTTCAGAACAGGAAGCCACAAATCTTTGGTAATTTGGGGTTGTTGGTTGCAGTGGAGTTGCCTTCTGACTCATGGCAATCTATACACAGCAGAAATAAACATTCTGTAATCTGGGGTACTAACTACTTTTCTCTGTCAGGGGATAAAGAGAAGTCAGGCTAATACAAAATTAAAAAGCACAAAACATCCCCTGTGATTCTTAAAAGTATTACACATCAGTCATGTCGTTGCTAAAAACAATTTAAAGACCATCTGCAAACTGATTAAAATCCATGACAATAATGATTAAAATGTTAAGCTCTTTTTATTTGCTATAAAATATGAGATCAAGTCACTGAAGGAATGCAGGCTATCCTTTGTTTTGGAGGTGGGGAGAGGAGGGGGAGCTGACAGATTCGATAGGCAGCCTAAGCAGATCCCCAACTGGGGGATATTTAATGGCTGTCAAATTATGGATTTTATTCCATTAGTCATAATTACATAATGCTTTTGGTAACATTCAGGAAGATAGAGCAGTAATCTGATAGAAATCAAGAAGAAAATAGGTCTTCTGTAAAGTGTAGAATTTGTTACATAGGTAGCAAAATTAAGTAAAAACTGAGAAAGATTAGGTCATGTAATTTTAAAAGGATGGGATAAGGAGATTATTGAGAAGACAGTAATTTAATAGGAATACCATACTTAAAATGATTCAGAGCAGCATTGCTTAAATGAGAACTAGAAACATTCTTGGACACTCTTGACAAAAAATACTCATCTCCATGTCCTTTTCTTTCTACTTTTTTCCTATTAATTATTCCAAGCTCGGTTTCAACTGGGAGAAAACAACATATTTAAATATTAATCACTCTGAGCAACCAACTTCTTATTCAAAAAAAAAAAAAAATCTGGCAACTATTAATAGAACAGATAATGAAGTACTTTTTATGAAATCTATGAGCAGACTGATTAATATGTTTTGCATGTTTATGGAGAGATATGAAAGGAAAGGAGATAATAACTGCTTGATGACAGTGTTCTGCTCTAAGAATCAGTGATTATTTCAATTCCATTAGATTATTGTTTTTTTTTTTTCTGTGTAGTTAATATCCAAGTGAACTAAATGCAAATGTGAGGTGTAATTAGTTAAAAAAAAAAAATCTGGATTGCTTAAAACGCTTTTATTTTTTGACGATTTTTATACGTTTTCCAGAGGTTTATCTATTTTGTAAAGAACTGGTTCTTAGATTTTTCACCTATTTTAATGTTTGGATCTGCTGTCTATTTATTTTTGTTCTGTTATTATTGTAGTTCTGAAGGAAAGTTGGGCAATCTACCCCCACAGTGATACCACCTCAGAAACCCAAAGAGGGGTCACTATGAGTCGGATCCAACTTGACAGTGGTGAGTTTGGTTTTATTATTATTATTATTGTGGTAGGTATATATTTATAGACCCTCCAAAATTACCATTTTAGCAATTTTCACATGTACAATTCAGTGACATTATTTTCATCATATTGTGCAAACATCGTCAGTATTCCTTTTCAAATTTTCCATCATATTTTATTTTTATGCTTACCCAAAACAAACAAACAAACAAACTCAAGGCAATCTAGTTGATTCCGGCTCATAGTGCCCCCTCCTTGGGTTTCTGAGGCAGTATCTCTACAGAAATTGATTGCCCTGTGTTCCTTCCCTTTTCATGCTTAGACATTTATCATTTACTTTTTCCCAATCACCTCAGGATTTTTTGTTTTTGTAAATTTTTGAGCTTATTAGTTTCTTTTGTTATCATTATTATTACTTTAAATAATGCTTATTTAAAACTGTATACTCATTTGGAGTACCCCTGAGAGTTTAGTTTGTCATGGTGTCAGTTTTGTCTTCTTGCATCTTAAAATATATATTTTAATTTTACTTTTTGTTAGGGGAAATTTGACACATACTTCACAGATTAGTAGAAAGAGTCATGACTGGAAATCTCATTTGCAACCGTTACCAATATTTTGTCAGTCTTCTCTCATGTATCCTCATTTTTTTTTCTTTGCAGAATATGTCATTTTAATCACAAGAACTCTTGCTTTATGATTCTTTTTGATTACTTTACCCAATAGAAATTTGATTTATTAATTTTCTCTTATCAACCATTCATCTATTTTTAATAAGATCTTTAACTTTTTTATGGAAGCAATGTACCTCTTAATTTAGTTTTACCCCTTTGAAAATTTAATACACTTTATTTTATAGAGCAGGTTTAGGTGTACAAAAAAACTGCACAGAAAATACAGGGAGTTTGAGTTTACTCATGCCCCAACACATACACAGTTTCCCCTACTATTAACATCTTGCTTTAGTATGATACATTTTATGATTGATGTACTGACATTGAAACATTATTATTAATTAAAGTGCACAGTTTACATTAAGGTTCACTATTTGTATTGTATAGTTTAGGGTACATAATGGCATTTGTCCACCATTACAGTATCTTGCAGAATAGTTTTTTTGCCCTAAAAATGTCCTGTGCTCCACCTATTCTTTCCTCTCACCCCCTGAGCCCCTGAAAAGCTGATAATTTTATTGTCTCTATAGTTTTGACTTTTCCAGAATGTCATATATTTGTAATCATACATTTTGCTTTTTCAGACTGGCTTCTTCTTACTTATCTTCTGCTATTAGCTAGTGATTGTTGATATAATCAGAATACAGTTTATTATTTTTTCTGTTTGTTTAATAATTTATCTTTCTTAAAATAGAGAATAATAAGGAGCAAAATCCTTTTAATTTCAAATGTAATAATCATTAACATTTCATGCTATTCCTTTCCAGATAAGTTTCCTATATCTTGTATTATTTATTTGAAATCACACTCCTCATATAACATTGTGTTCATCTTTTTTTTTTTTAGTTTACATTACATCATAATCATTAGCATCTCTTTGAAATTGTATTCATTAATGTCACCAATGACTTCGTAATTTCAAAATCTCTTGGGGATTTTTCAGTGCCTTCTTTACGCAAATGCTTTGAGGCACTTATTGTACTAGTTACTCTCTCCTTGTAGCTCTTTGGCATCTGTGGCATTGCTCTAGCCATTTCTCTTTGAACTATGCTAACTTTAATTCTTATTTCTTTAGAAATGTTTAAATTTTTTCTTATCTTTTATATGTTTGGATTTTGTCCTTGTTCTGCTATTCTAAGTTTACACATTGCCTCTGATTCCTTTCATCCATACAGTGGCTCTCATCTCTTTTGGGGACTCATGGATCCCAGTAAAGAATCAATATATAATTTAAGAATCTCATATTTAAGTCTTCAACTTACAAAAATATTAAATTTATCACCCATTTTGCAATTATTTCCCCTCCTCTATTCTCTATCTCAACTGTTCACTTCATTATTCATTTAGATCTCCATGCAAAAACTGGGCAAGAGCTTTTTCCTCTGGGATGTTTTGGTACATGGATATTTAGCCTTTCCTTATTGATTTGAAAAAGGATTACATATCAGTGATCTTAGTATGTCCTCATATGTCTTTTAAATAGCTGGCCATAACTCTTCTGTTTAACTGATGGCATGAGAATGTTTAATACTTAGGTAATCAAATGCAACAATATTTTTATTTTTTGTGTTTCTGTATTGACTTACAGATTTAAAAGAAAAAAATTCTGATGGAGAACTTCTGTTTTGGTTACCTAGTGCTGCTCTGTCAAGAACATACCACAAATGGGATGGCTTTAACTAACAGGAGTTTATTCTCTTAGAGTTTGGAGGCTTCAAGCTCAAGCGGCTGGGTAAAAGTCCCTCATCCCTGGGCTTCAGCTCTGCCTCCTACTCTCAGCCCACTGAAGATAGAAGCTTTTCTTCACTCAGACAATTGCTTGCTGCTGATGCTGACAAACCCAAGATCAACAAGTAACAAGGCACAGTTCTGATATTACCAAACCACATGGCAGGCCATTAATTCAAATCTATTAAAAGTCCCAAGACTGGCAGAGCATGGCAGGCTGCTGAACAATGACTTGGCTACATGCAGAGTTCAAGTGTGCCATAAGATAGAGACCATTCCCAAAGCTGTTTCTTGTATATGGGAAGTAGACCACATCTCTAAGGCAGCTACTCAGTTGCTCCAAAAGATTCCACCATGTAATTAATTACCAAACTCATCATGGGGAATAACTACATCCAGCTGCCTAGCCACTCAGCCAGTCCCAGCCAAGTTGACACACAAACTTAACTACCACAACTTCTTAGAGTTATATATTCTATATAAATATATTTAAAAATTCATCTTTCCAAACTCCCATTAAAATAACTGTGACTGAAAAAAAAAAAAAAAAAAAAAACCCAGGAAAACTATTAGATATGTCTATGCAGCAGGGAGTGTACCCAAGACCGTGTATAGGGCTGGCAGACAATGGTTCTGCAAGTGTATGTGCATGTTTTGTAAAAACTCTCAGGGGTACAGTAGAACTGACAAGGGACAATGTTGTAGTCACTTCTTGGTCACAGTCATCTACCCAGAGGGACTGAGTAGTTGAACCTGTGAGATCAGGACCATAGTCACAGAGGACATCAAGCTCAATTGTCATAACATACTACTCCAAACATTGTTCCATCTCCTAATTTGGTGAGTAGTGACTGGGATCTTAAAAGCTTGCAAGCAGCCATCTAGATGCAACGATGGGTCTCTCCTTGTCCAAAGCAAAGAAGAATGAAGAAAACCAAAGATTCATGGAAACAATTACTCCTCTTGACTAGTAACCATTCAATCCTCAGCCTGTATGACTATGAGACCAGAAGAACTAGATGGTGCCCAGCTACCACTGTCAACTTCTCAGTGGGAGGTCTATGTAGGAAATCCTGGATAGAGAGGGAGAATAATGTGGAACAAAACTCAAAATCATTTGGGAAAAAAAAAAAAAGGGAGACCAAGTTTGCTGGTCTGATAAAGCCTGGTGGAACCACTGAGACTATGGTTCCTAGCTGCCCTTCAGGTCTGGAATTGATTCCACACCTGTGGCTTCCAGCCAAATAAAAGACAGCCATAAGAGTTGAACATGTACCTGAGGTAGATACATCTCTTGGAGAGAACAATCATGGGAAAAAGAAGGGCTATTTATGCACAGGGAGAGAGTTCAGGGGGCAGGAGTGCATGGAGGGATGGACACAGGGAAGAGGTAAGGTTGCATTGGGAGGTGTTGCACTGGGGTAAACTGTCAATGTCATTGGACAAAGTGTATGTGAACTGGTGTATGGAAAGTGAATTTGCTCTGTAAACTTTCACCCAAATCACACACACACAAAAAGACTTATTTGACAGAAATAACAAAAAAAAAAAGGCATGAAAACTCATTATTGTATCAGACTAATGGGGAATTTGATGCCAGAATGAATATAGAAAAGGTTAATGATAATTTATGCATCTTGGCATATCCAGGCTGCCTCATGAAACAGAGAACATTGGAATCAAGATCACGAACCTTCACAATTTCTCCACTGCCCATTTCTTGATTTAGAGATCAAAAGTATGAATTACTCAGAAAATTACATCTCCATTTCTGTATGGGCAGAGGGTACCCTGTGGTTGTATTGTTGTTAGGTGCCATCGAGTCAGCTCTGACTCACAGCAACAAAAGAACAAAGCACTGCCCAGTCCTGTACCATCCTCACGGTCCTTGCTATACTTGAGCCCATCATTTCAGCCACTGTGTCAATCCATCTTCTTGAGGGTCTTCCCTTTTTTTGCTGACCCTCTACTTTACCAAGCATCTTATCTTCCTCCAAGAAATGGTCCCGTCTGACAATATGCCCAACATAGGGGAGACTAAGTCTGAACTTTCTCCCTTCCAAGGAGTATTCCAGATGTCCAGGACAGATGTGTTCAGTCTTCTGGCAGTCCATTGTATTCTTAGTATTCTTTGCCAACACCACAATTCACAGGCATTGACTCTTCTTTGGTCTTCCTTATTCATGCATATGAGGTGATTGAAAATACCATGGTTTGGGTTAGGCACACCTTAGTCTTTAAAGTGACATCTTTGTTGCTTAACACTTTAAATAGGTCTTTTGCAACTTTAAATAGGTCTTTTGCAGCAGATTTTCCCAGTGCAATATGATGTGTGCTTTCTTGACTGCTACTTCCATGGATGTTGAATGTGGATTCCAATAAAATGAAATCTCTATCTCAAACTTTTCTCCATTTATCATGAAGTTGTTTATTGAGCCATTTGTGAGGATTTTTGTTTCCTTTATGTTGAGGTGTAATCCATACTGAAGTCTTTAGTCTTTGATTTTCATTAGTTAGTGCCTTAAGTTATCTTCACTTTCTACAAGCAAGATTGTGTCATCTTCTATATATCATGGGTTGTTAATAAGTCTCCCTCCAATCTTGATGCCACATTCTTCCATTCTTCTTCATATAGTTTAGCTTCTTGGATTATTTGTTCAGTATACTGATTGAATAAGTATAGTGAAAAGATACAATTTTGACACATATCTTTCCTGATTTTAAGCCATGCAGTATCCCTTGTTCTGTTCAAAGGACAACCTCTTTATCCATGTACAGGTTCCTCATGAGTAAAATTAAATGTTTTGGATCTCCTATGCTTCACAATATTATCCATAGTTTGTTATGATCCACACAGTGAAATTTTTTGTGCAGTCAAAAGAAAGAAAAAGAAAAACCCACAGGTAAACATCTTCCTGGTGTTCTTTTCTTTCAGCGAAGATCCATCCACCATCAGCAGTGGTAGCCCTCATTTTCACATCCTCTTCTGAATCCAGCTTGAATTTCTGAAAGTTCCCTGTCTATATTCTGCTACAATGAGTTTTGAATTATCTTCAGAAAAATTTTACATGATTGAGACTAATGATATCACTCAATAATTTCCACATTCTATTGGATAACCTTTCTTCAGAATGTGCACAAATATGGATCTTTTCCAGTCAGTTAGCCAGGTAGCTGTCTTCCAAATTTCTTGGCATAAAAAAATAAGTGACTCCAACACAACATTCTTCTCTTCTTTTCTCATCTTTTTAGTGATATCTTGCTTTCTTCATGAATAATGTTCTTGATATCCTCCCACAATTCTAGTTTTCAGTCATTGGTGTTCAATGCATCAAATCTATTCTTTAGATCATCTCTAAATTCAGGAGGGACATATTCAAGATCATATTTTGGCTCTTTTGGACTTGTTTTAATTGTCTTTAACTTCAAGTTGAACTTGCATATGAGCAGTTGATGGTCTGTTCCAC
>NW_006921664.1:1829312-1849422 GCF_000298275.1 Orycteropus afer afer | reverse complement strand
TCCGAGGAGTGGCTGGTGGGTTTGAACCGCCAGCCGTCTGGTTAGCAGGCAAGTGTCTTAGCCACTATGCTACCAGAGCTCCTATATATATATATAATTTTTTTTTTTCACTAGACTGAATGCTTTTTTGGGGACTAGGTACTATTTCTTAATTTCTCAGCAACTCTAATATGCTAGCATATTACTATGACATAGGTAGTTCATAATAAATGTTTGCTGAGTTGAACTAATGCAGTTAAAATAAAATTAGCGTTTTGTTAGTGTAAGAAGTGTTGTCCTACACTTCCACAGAAAAGATTTAAAAAGTACTTATTATGATTCATAAATTGATGTTTTCAATGCATCTTCATTATTTTTCCCACTGTATAAACTTTTAGAAAATAAACACACTCATTCTGATTTATAAATAAAAACAAAGCAAAATTCATCTGTACCTGATTGTGCCACAGATTGCTTAATGCAATTCCAAAATTAATCTATTATCCTCCGAAATAAACAAGCTTCTTTTTGTATGCTGCTGGTTTGTGTGAATGCTAAGACTGTTTAAGCAAGCCATACTTCTAGGAATCTTAGTTTCTTCCTCCCTCTTTCTCGCTCCCATATAAACTCTGTCTTTACAATTACTTTTTATTGTTGAAATTAATTTTGTTCTTAAATTCTCATAGTTATTACATTATTACAGATTTTTTTTTTTTCATATTTAGCTTATATCAATGTCCTCTTAACTGATTCTTTTGCCTTTTGGGTCCCTTCTTTGACCTTTAGTTCAATCTCTATTTTACATTAAAATACATACATGACTAAATCAATGCTCATGTAAAGACATCTGATGGCTCCCATCACTTAAACTCTACTTTCTGACATGACTTTCATGACCTAGCCTTGTCAGTCTTCTTTTACATTGCCTGCCATTCTTACTCCCTTCCCTGAAAAGAATATTATAAGAACTCTACAATTCTTGAAGTAATCTAAGCATTATCTTCAGTCTAGTCATACCCACTAATCGAATCAATTGATATACCTTCTCCCTTTGCCTCTTTATCCCTTACAGGTATTTCCCTCAGCAGAGTTAATGAGTCAATGATTAATTTCTGTACAGTATTAGAATAGACCTCATATACTTCCATTATTTTACTTGGGTTCCCTGGGTGGCACAAACAGCTAAGCATTTGGCTGCTATCCAAAACGTTAGCAGTTTGAGTCCAACCAGGAACACCTTGGCCTTGGAAAAAAGGCCTGGAGATCTACTTATGAAAATTCAAGCATTAAAAATCCCATGGAACACAGCTTTACTTTGACACACATGGGGTTGCCATGTGTTGGAGTCGACTCAATAGCAACAGGTTTGGTATTCGTTATATTGTTTTACTTATAATCTATTACATAGTTTATTGCATATTATATTTATCCATATGTCTGTCACTGTTACTCTTCTTTAAATTCCTTGCATCTAAGTTGAAATTCTTACTGATCTTTAAATCTCCAGAACCTAGTGGAGCAACTGATATATGAAAACTTAACGTAAGATTGATTTGAGTCAATGAAGTACTGTTTAAAGACAAGAAGGCCTTCTTTAGCCAAATGTTTAGATTACCATGTCCTGCAATTCTTCCCTGATATTAGGCAATAACTATGGACTATTTTACTTAGCATTTGTTGGTCCAATATACATTTTCCCTTGAGGATTTTGCTTAAAATATTAATAAATATACATTTATAAATAGTCTGGCTTGCTTAAAATTCATGTATAACAATTGTGAGGATGAGAAAAGTCTTATTTTTTCTCTTGGATCTGATTGGGTCTTCTCAAACAGTTCTGTTCTAAATGTTCTAACTGAATTCAAATGCTGTTATTTCAGCTAAAATGACAGAAGAATCAATTTCTATGTAGTGGTTTTCTGTTTTTATTTATTTTATAGAGAGCATAAACTTGACCTGTTATTTTCTTTATACAGTGAGAAGAGGAACAGGATTTTTTTTCCCAGTTTTATAGCCACAATAAAATTTGAAAATAATCTTGAAGGTAGATGTTTTATACACTATTTGGGAGTGATTTCATAAATCATTAAAATGGACAGGTTGAGAAATTACTATTAGGGAAGGTAATCATAACTGAAAAGAACTTTTTGTACAATTGTTTTTAAATGATTTAGCTGTCACTATATGTTAGCTATAGCTATTTTATTGTTAGCATCATGACACTGATAAAGATAGAGCCTTCAGCCTGTGTACCAAAGAAAACATAAAAGACAGTCAAGATTCCATTACTTGAACACATTCTAACTCAGACAACTACTATTCTTGAGCAAAGGTGAGGAAAACCAGTTTTATGAGAGTCTTCATATACAGAGGTCAAATTTTAGGGAAGAAATATGAACTTCAAAAAGACATGTCTAGTGGTCCTTCATAGTGACAGGGCCAATGGATATTTTCCCCTATATAAGAGGAATTCTTATTGAATGAAAGTAGTTAGTATTATATGTTTTTCATGGTTTGGTTACAGTGGGAGGAAGGCCAATTTAAAGGTCCACTGTGTAAGTCCTGATTATTCTGACTCTTCTCAAATGCTCATTAAAGTGACTGATAAGACTCGTTAATATGAGGGAAATATTTATCAATTCAGAAACCAAGAAAAATGTTCTTTTTATTTTAGGGAAGTGAAAGAAGTCTGCTACTCTAATGCCAGTGGAATCAAATGGAAGTGACAAACGTCTGAGGCATTAATCTTTTCTAAGAGAAATAATAAAGCAGGAGTAAGTGGAAAGAGGAGACTAGGTGGTGCAAATGGTTAATGTGCTTGGCTGCTAACTGCAAGATTGGAGGATCAAGTCTATCCAGAGATGACTTGGAAGAAAGGCCTGGCTATCTACATCTGAAAAAAATTAGTCACTGAAAGATCCTATGGAATACCTTCTACTCTAGCACACATGGGATTGCCATAAGTCACGGTTGTCTTGCTGGCAACTGGTTTTTGGTTTTAAATAGAAAGATGCTCTGGAAGAAAGTCCCTGATGTGCCCTGAATGGACTTACTCTGGGTTGAGGGGAGGCAGTCTCAGGCTCCATTCAGTGGCTTTGGCTGGAAATGTTCAGACTGATAGAAGCATATAGAGTAAATATCATCATCAAGCAAAGAGTATTACTTTTATCTTAGAACCACACACATGCTGCCATGGAGAGAAGATTCTAAGAATAATGCCTTTACAAACCATTCAGATTCCCAGATTGAATAGGTAACCTACCTCCATTTCTTTTCCTATATTTTTCTACCCAGATCAAGAAGAAACAGTGTGAATTCTATGAAAACTTGTATAAAACTTGTATAAATTGTATAAGATCCATATTAATCTTCTCAGGACAGTTTTAAATTCTTATTACGTATAAGCCCAACTGAGTAAGTATAGATCTATCTTTTTGACAATAGATAAAAGAAAAAGCATGAAGCATAACAAATTTAAAATAGGGAACTGCCATTTCTCTGAATAATCAGATAATCAGAGGCCTTGATACTCTCAAGTTACTAAGGGGAAACAGGAATAGTGTAGAAAATTCAAGATGTAAAAGAATATGAAACCTATAGCACTGTTTCTTAGGATTTATTAAATGAGAATATGAAATATGACAAATATGATGACAGCTATGAATAGCTACACAGCAAAATGTTTGCAAACATGAATACCCATATGGTGTTATATTATAGAAAATATATTATAAAATTATTGAATAATTGGCACAAATAGGTGGTTGACTACTAGCTGAAAAGCTAGTGGTTCAAACCCATCCAGTTAT
Source organism: Orycteropus afer afer (assembly GCF_000298275.1). Lineage (NCBI taxonomy): Eukaryota > Metazoa > Chordata > Mammalia > Tubulidentata > Orycteropodidae > Orycteropus > Orycteropus afer. The sequence goes on along the minus strand of NW_006921664.1, from coordinate 1,845,634 downwards.
TGCCTGGTGGTTAATCCCACCCAGTGGCCTGATGATCTGCTTCCAAAAGGTCATAACCTTGAAAACCTTATGGAGCAATTCTACTCTACACACACAGGGTCACCATGAGTTGGGATTGACTCGGTGGAAACTATCAACAACAATATATATAATTATATTATATAAAATATAATAAATATACATTTAAGGAGGCTTCATAGCCTCCTTAAAGAAGCTCTGGTGGCATAATGGGTAAGGCATTTGGCTGCTAACCAGAAGGTTGGTGGTTCAAACCCACCAGCTTCTCCATGGGAAGAAGATGAGGCAATCTACTTCCTTAAAGATTTATAACCTTGGAAACCCAATGGGGGTTGCTATGAGTCAGAGTTGACTTGATAGAAGTGGGTTTGGATTTTCGGTTTTATAGCCTTCTTATGGGCCCCTGGTGGTGTGGTAGTTAAGAACTTAGCTGCTAAACAAAATATTGGCAATTCGAACCCACCCAGACACTATAAGATCTGACAACCTCTTTCTATAAAGGTTACAGCCTCAAAAACCCTATGGGGTAGTTCTACTCTGTCACATAGTGTTGCTATGAATTGAAAATCAACTCAATGGCACACAACAAAAACAACAGAGAAGATTTCATGAAAATAAGGAAACTCTGAAGAATTAATATTGTCATAAATACCCAAAATCATAGAGCAAAATGATAAAAAGCATAGACTTTGGAGTCGGAGAAACTGGTTTTAAAACTCTGGCTCAACCTAACTCATTAGGGTGTGATTTTGGATGCATATACCACTTAGCACATTCCCTGCATTCACTGGGGAACATTCAATGAGTGATGGATATTCTTGTCACCTTTGCAGAGTAGAAAAATGGTTCTTGAATTTAAAATTGCAATAAAAGCAGTGAACATAGTACAATAAAAAAAAAAATTAGAAACAACAACAACAAAAATTCTTCTCACAAAGAGAAGAAAATCAGTGTGGTTGTTATGTTTGTGTTATGTCAACTTGGCTGGGACTGGTTGAGTGACTGGGAAGCTGGTGGTAGTTATTCTCCATGATGAGACTGGCAATGAACTCCATGGTGAGATCTACCACAAGCAGCTGAGTAGCTGCTTTGGGTTTGTGGTCTGCTTCCCATATACAAGAAGCAGCTTTGGGAATGGTCTCTAGCTTATGGCATGCTTGGACCATCCATGTAGCCGAGTCATTGTTCAGCAGCCTGCCATGATCTGCCGACCTTGAGACTTACAATGGACTTGAATTAATGCCCTACTGTATGGTTTGGTAACATCAGGACTATGCAATTTTATTTGTGGACCTTGGGCTTGTTAGCCTCAGCAGCCAGTAGCTGCCTGAGTGAAGAAACACCTCTAGCTTCAGTGGGCCAAGAACAAGAGACAAAGCTGAAGCTCAAGGTTAAGGGCCTTTCACACAGCCACTAGAGCTTTGCACTTTGAACTTGGACTTAAAGTGTCCTGAACTGTAAGAGAATAAACTTATGTTTGTTCAAGCCATCCCTTTTGTGGTATATTCCTGTCAGAGCTGCACTAGGTAACTAGAACAATCAAGTTAAGCAAAAAAGGAACAAACAATAGATTGTTCTCATAACTCCCTGAAATACAAATCTGGTGGCCTTGGAGAGACAGCCACACATCTTTGCAGGAATGTGTTATAGCCAGGTAAAGGCTAAGAAACATTTATGTGTAGATAAAATCACAATATTTTCAAATACTAAAGTAGTACCAAATACAAAAGTGTCCTTCCTGAACAAGCAACTATTTTTCAGAACAATGACCTTGGATCAGTGTGTCGATAAAAGAATGAGGAAATTGTGATTGGAAAGGAAAAGCCAAGAGCACTGAATACAATTGGAATGTAGAAATGCCAAATATCCTTTCAAATACAGATACAGAATTGATCCTTAAGATCAATTGATTGTTATTTTTGTTTGAAAGAAAAAAGTTTATATAATTAAAACAATAAGGTGTGTAATCATAGATTCCACCACTCATCTATTGTGGCTTGCATGTTGCTATGATATGATGCGGAAGGCTATGTTGATAGCATTTCAAATACCAGTAGGATCACCATGATGGACAGGTTAGATGAGACTTCTAGGTTGGAAGGCATTCAAAACACACAGTGGCCCCAACCATGGACTTGAACATACCAGTGCCTATGAAGATGATACAGAACCTGAGAATGTTTTGTTTTCTTATACATGGAGTCACTATGAGTCAGAGATGTCTCGATGACAGCTAACAACAAGAGACATAGATTAAGTGTTCAAAGTCTGAGAAACCTAAAAGAAGGAGTGTCTAATTACTCATCTTGGAAAATAATGTTTAAAAATAATTTGAGAAACTGGGTAAGCAGAATTAGAAGTCTGCTTTTTAAATTACTACCCTTTGTGGGGAAAAAAAGAAAAAAAGAAAAGAAAAAAGAAACACACCAATTACAGGAGCCTATGAAAGTCTACTGAATGAAAATAGTCACAAACTTTCTTTTTTAAAAAATTAACATTTGAATACTATTCTCTCTAAGAGATTGGGTGACTTTTTCAGAGAGGTTCTAAGCCTGGTTCATTTTTCAATTCTATTGTGTCTGAAAAAGTAGTTCTGGTGGTGCAATGGTTATTCATTTGGTTGCTAAATGAAAGATCATCAGTTGGAACGTACCAGTAGTTCCACAGAAGAAAAGACTTGGTGAATTAATCCTATGGAGGTTGTTGTTGTTGTGTACCATCAAATTGATTCTGACTCATAACAACCCCATATGACGGAGTAGAACAGCCCTTTAGGGTTGTCTAGACTTTAGTCTTTACGGAAGACTGAAGAAGAGTTGATGCTTTTGAGTTGTGGCGTTGGCGAAGAATTCTGAAAGTACCACAGACTGCTAAAAGGACTAACAAATCTTTGCTGGAAGAAGTGCAGCCGTAATTCTCCTTGGAAGTGAGAATGGCTAGACTTCGTCTCACCTACTTTTGTCATGTTGTCAGAAAGGATTATTCTCTGGAGAAGGATGACATGCTTGGTAAAGTGAAGAGTCTATGAAAAAAGGGAAGGCCCTTGACAAGATGGATTGACACAGTGGCTGCAGCTATGGGCTCAGGTATAGCAAGGATCATGAGACTGGCACAGGACCAGGCAGTGTTTCGTCCTGCTTTATCTAAGGTCACTATGAGTCAGAGATGACTAGACCATACATAACAACAACTGTCTTTACAGGTGCAGATTACCATGTCTTTTATTCCGTGGAGCTGTCAGTGGATTCAAACATCATCCCTCACAACTGAGTGCTTAACCATTGCACTACCAGGGCTCCTTTTCATAAAGATTACAGCCTAGGAAACCCTATAGGGCAGTTTTACTTTGTCGTATAGTATGTGTTTGAGTTGACATCAACTCTTCAGCACTTTTTTTTTTTTTTTAAATGAGTAGGCATTGACAGGAACAGCATACAACAGTCATATCCAAAAATGTTTTTCTATTATCTTAACATAATGATACTATGTTGGTGGGCACAGGGAAAGAACTCTGAGATCACATTATTTTCACATCTCTAAGGGATATGATCTATCACCTTCCTCTGGTTAGAGATGTGAAAGATAACTCCTAGGTAACCCTGATTTTTGCACTTTTTTCATCAGCATGTTTCCCCTCAATATTCCAAAAGATAAATTATGAAAAGTATATAAACAGAATTCACAAAAAAACCATAAATTTAATTAACATATGGGCTCATAAACATTGTGTGCCTTCTTAGATTCTCTCAATGACCTCCTTCCTTCATTTCCCTTTTCTTGGATGGCTCACCTGCTCCTAGTGTAGGCCTGATCCTCTGGAGCATGGGACCTAGTTTTCTGTTAGCACTGAGAAGCTACAGGATGCAGTGTAGTGGGTGCAAGCTCCCTAAGGGGTGAACCACAATCAATGAGAAAAGAGATATGAGAGAGAACCAGACAGATGAATTCCCTCTCCTTTCTCTCTTTCATGCATTACTACAACGTGAATGTTATTATTGCAACTGGAATATCTGTGTTATAACAAAGAAGTTGGCCTAGCAATCTGCTCTGTCCAATCCTGGCTCCTTGTACTATGATAGCCAATGCAGTCGTTTAGTTCATTGCATTTCATCTTCCCTTCCTTCACCACTCTCTTGCCTTCCAAGTAAATTGTTAGCACCTTCATCCTTGCCTTGTTGTTGTTGTTGTTGTTATTTGCCATCGAGTCAGACCTGACTCATAGCAACCCCTCCTTGGGTTTCCAAGGCAGTATCACTACAGAAGTAGATTGCCTCATCTTCCTTCTAAGCTAATTAGTAAACAATTTTAAGAAACATATTTTCCCTCATTGATAGTTTATGGAACAGGTTATAAATACAAGGTATCAAAATAATCACAATAAACTTTTTAATCCATTACACTAGCAAAATGTTTTTTTCCCTTAAATGACGGAATCTTGATGAGGGAAAATTAAAAAAAGAACACTCATGCACACATGGTAATAATAAGAAACAATTTGTCAAGAGATTTCAAGATATTCCTATCATTTATTTCACAATTTCATGTACTAGTAAATATTTTAAGAAATTAAATGAAATAAGAAAATAAAACATTTGATGCAAAAACTGTCTTAGTATTCAACTGGAGAAATGTGGGGAAAATATCCTAAGTCCAACAAATGAAAGTTTAAGTAAATTCCAGTTGATGAAATATTATTGCAATTAAAATATTTATAAAAAATTATAGTAACATGAAGACATTCTGCTTTTTAATATTAACTGAAAAAAAAATCAAATATTAACTGAAAAAAATAATATCATACATGACTATATATTACAGTCTTGCTATTTACACAGTGTAGAAAATTGTTAAAAGGAATGTATAAAATTTTTGAAAATAGTCGATTTTAACACACTGCCATCAAGTTCATTTCAACTCATCGCACCCCTATATTTCATTGGTTTTGGGTGATACCAATTGAGTGGGTTTCCTTTTTTCTTCTCATTCTTATTTTTGTAGCTCAAATTTGAAATTAAAGAAAATTTATTACTTTTGGATCCTTGCATGGGGCAAGTAGTAGAGTGCTCAACCACTGGTGGAAGGCTTGGCAATTCAAACCCACCTGGAAGGACCCCTGAAGATAGATTTAGTGATCTGCTTCTGAATTCACAGCCTTGAAAACCATATGGAGCACCCTGTTCTAATCTGACACAAATAGGCTCTCCATGAGTCCACATTTACTCAATAGCAACTAATAAGAACAACACAATGAGAAAAATTAAAAAAACTGAATAATTTCAATATGCATAATTGGGCAAAGACAGAAATGATATTTTAGAGGAAAATCTTATTCAACATACTGGCTTTTCTTGATCTTGGGATTTTTATTTGATGAAGTGTCTTGTTCCTCACATGAAATTTTCTTCAAAAGTGTAATGTTTAACAATATGGAGGAAAAAGTTCTCACATATCCCCAGATTCTGTGTCTTTGAATTTATTGTTTTAGCCTACAGTTCTAATCCAGAAAAAATGATGTGATGTGTCTGTGCAAAGTCAAGAGGAAAATTGTTATTATGTAAGAATAAAAGGTTCTTGAAGTTCTGAATTCCAGGGGTACAATATTCACAGACTAATAATGTAATGAAAGTTGTATGGTGCAATTTAGTTTGGCTTTTTTTTTTCTTTCTTTTTTTTTTTTTTACTGTCTACATAGAACAGAAGAAATAGTTTAATAATGATAAACTAGATAGAGTATTAACATTTGGGAAAAGCAATTGGTCAAAGCTGTAAGGGAAGAAAATCATCTTTGTTATGATTGATTGGCATCCTTATGTATACACTGTGGACCAACTCTTCCACCTTCTCGACTTTAGAGGAAATATTACTCTATTTTAGAGGAAAGTCTTTGGACATTTAAATTCATTCTTTCATGATTTAGGCAATAATTTAGAAGGTGGTAGATTGAGACTAAAGTCCCTAAAACTACCAGTTTGTCTCAGATCAGTAGTTTTGGGCAATCTGATATTGTTAACTAAAATTCACAACAAATCAAGAAATTTTAAGTGTAACCTATGTTTCCCCAGGTAGCTTGAGCCAAGCACATACAAAAGGGTCATTTTGGTAGAAGTGAAGCATTTTATTTGGCTGTAATTTCCATCTGATACAATATGATATCTACATTTTCTTCTCAGCTTTGCTTTCCTCCCCTTCTCCAGAAACACCACATGCCATCTACTTATTGCATATTAGTCCTGGGGTGTTGTAATTGCACTGTCAGGCAGAAGTATTGTATGTCATTTTCCTTCCTGGCTTCTTTGTCCACTACAGCTTAGTTATTGCACTGATAATTCAAGTTTCTTCCAGACATTGTGTTCCATAGACTGTGGGGCTAGACAATGTCACTGGCCCTGTTTCCCTTACCCTTCTGTTACCTACATTTCTATCATTACCAGCCACCTCTGAGCCGGTCAACTCAACTATCACATACCTCTGTAACTGCTGCCAGGAAACTTTATCACCTCTGCCAAGATACTGAAGACCTCAATCTGCCAAAATTTGTCAAAATACCAACAGTGTCACTGTGTTTCTGGAACTTTCAATGTACTTGAAACCATACTATGCTCTGAGCTCAACTGGTACAAATTTCTCCTTCATTTGTTGTGCTTGCTTGATTTGAAGGGTACCAATGCAATATTGTCTTGAACCTTGATGCTTTATGTAGTTTAGAGTGAAAATAGCTACTTACATTTTAAATTATATACGTTTCTCACTGGGATTTAGGTACAAGTCTTTGATGGCCAGGCTGGATAAATTATGGTAATGGAGTCTATACAAAATCCCAAATATCTATTTTTTTTACCATCTGCCATCACTTTATTTTTAGGCTTTATGACTAACACTTTCTCTTTTTAAAATTACTCTTGTGAGGAGGCCTCATTTTGTGTATAGTCCCAGTCGAGGCTTACCTCACTATTACTAAATATGTGGGAACTGAGATTTGATTCAAAGCAATAACTTTAAAACATCATTGGATCCAGAGTTGAATTCTTCATGCCCACACTTCTTGACTAACCTTGCATATAATTTTAGATTGATAGCTATTTTACAAATCAGAAATAGGAATCAATATGTAAGTGCAAAGTACAGGAGCTTATTTTAAATATGTTGTTGTTGTTGTTGTTGTTTGCAGTCGAGTCAGCCCTGACTCATAGCAACCCCTCCTTGGGTTTCCGAGGCAGTATCACTACGGAAGTAGGATTGCCCAACCTTCCTTCCACTACATATAAAATGTGACCGCCCTTCATATTGTGGTGGCTTGAATATTCTCCTGTGAGGCGGGAAGCTATGCCACTGGTATTTCAAATATCAACAGTGTCATCCATGCTGGACATGTTTCAGTGGAGCTTACAGACTAAGACAGATTGGAAAGAAGGACAGAGCCATCTACTTCTGAAAAAATTGGCCAGTGAAAACCTTATGAAAAACAGTGAAATACTTTCTGATTTATTACTGGAAAACTTTATACATACCATGAAACACTGACTGACAGTGCTGGTAGGTGAGCCCCTCAGGTTGGAAGGCACTCAAAATACAACTGAGGAAGGGCTACCTCCTGCCTCTTCAGTCAACCTTAATGACATGCATGGAGTAAGGCTTTGAGGACCTCCATTTGCTGATGGGACATGACTGCAAATGGGAAGAAAGAGCTATAAACATCTACTAATAATCAAAATGTGGAATGTACAAAGACATTAATGAATGAAACTAAGAAAATTGGAAGTTATCAAAAAATGAAATGGATTGCATAAATATCGATATCCTAGTTATTAGTGAGCTGAAATGGATTGGTATTGGCCATTTGGAATGAGACAATCCTATCATCTACTATTCCAGGAATGCCAAATTGAAGAATGGTGGTGTGTTCATCATCACAAAGAATGTTTCAAAATCTATCCTGACATATAATGTTGTCAGTAATAGGATTATATCTGTGATAGATTGGGTTCTCTAGAGAAACACAAAAACCAGCAAAGTATATATATATATATATATATATATATATATTTAGAGAGAGAGAGAGAGAGGGAAATTTATCTTAGGAAAATGGCTCACAAACATATAGAAGCCAGCAAGTCCAAAGTCCCTGGAGGAAACGTTGGGCTGGAGGCAGCCTTAGCTTCTGCAACTACAGGGGGTTGAGAAATTCAAGGATGGCAGGCAGTACACTGGTTGTTGACTCCAACAAAAGACAAATCCAAGATCTCCAGGCTGAGCGGTGTGTTGCTCACTCACATAAGTTTGTAGTCAGCACACCAGGGTCCCCATCCACTAAAGAATGTCTCTCTTTCCAGGATGTCCCTGGATATCCTGGAAGGAGGCCACACCCCTAGGGAAACTCCCCTTGGGCAGACTGGCCTCTCAGAACACAGTCATCTGATCCCATCATGGGAACAACCACACTGAACTGGGGTCCAGCCAAGTTGACACACAGCTCCAACTATCATAATATCCATATACCTACAAGGAAGACCACTTAATAATACTAACATTCAAATTTACGCACCAACCACTAAAGCTGAAGATAAAGAAATTGAAGATTTTTATCAACTTCTGCAGTCTGAAATTGACCAAACATGCACTCAAGATGTATTGATTATTCCTGGTGATGGGAATGTGAAAGTTGGAAACAAAGAATCATATGTAGTTGGAAAATATGGCCTTGGTGATAGAAATGACACCAAAGATTCCATGATAGAATTTACAAGGCCAATGATTAATTCATTACAAATTCTTTTTTCAGCAACATAAATAACAGCTATATTCTTTCCTCACCAGATAGAATACACAGGAATCAGACAGACTACATGCATATTCAACTCCATGGTGGACTCTACTTGAGCAGCTGAGTAGCTGCCTTAGGGATGTGGTCTGCTTCCAGTTTATAATAAGCAACTTTGAGGAAGGTCTCCAGCTTTAGCACGCTTCACTCCTGCATGTTAAAAAAAAAACAAAAAAAACCAAAAACAAACTCACTGCTGGTGAGTTGGATTCGACTCATAGTGACCCCTAGTTGGGTTTCCGAGGTGGTATCACTACTGAAGTAAATTGCATAACTTTCCTTCCAAGGAGTGGCTGGTGGGTTTGAACCACCAGCCATCTGGTTAGCAGTCAAATGCCTTAGGCACTATGCTACCAGAGCTCCTAGATAATAGACATATATTAATTTAAGTGAAGGGAAAGGCAATATACAATAAGGGGATGATCATCACAGTCTTACTAAGGCAAAGAAAGACATGGAATGCACAAGAGTTACAGAGAACAAAAATAAATACTACATACAAAATTGCACAATATCAGTAATAACAAACAACTATCTAAGAATGGGTACATAGGCAGACAAGCAAGCTGAACAAGTATGAGTAGGTGACTGAGACGTTACTCATGACAATATATAGGTTTGGCAGGTGATATGGTTATATATGTATCTGTATGTGCTATAAATATATCTATGCATATACTAGAGCAAATAGGGGACAAAGTTATGAAAACTCCTTAGCCATAACCAAACAGCTTGAGGTAAAAAGTCACTGGCTTTGAGGAGTTAGGATCACAGTATCAGGAGACAGCTAATTGGCATAATATAGCTTAAAGACACTTTTCCACATCCTACTGTGTTGAATAGTGACTGTTGTTGTTGTTGTTAAATGCCATCAAGTCATCTCCGACTCATAGCGACTCTATGCACCTCCTGGTGCTGAATAAGCTCCAAGATTCTTGCCACACTTGCACCCATCACCACTGCCATTGTGTCAATCCATCATGTTGAGGGCCATCCCCTCTTTTGTCGACCATCCACCTTACCAAGCATGACATCCTTCTCCAGGTAATGATCCCTTCTGACAACATGACCAAAGTATGTGAGAAGAAGTCTGGCCATTCTTGACTCCAAGGAACATTCTGTCTGCACTTTCTCCAGGACAGACTTGTTAGTTCTCTTAGCAGTCCAAGGTACTTTCAGCACTCTTCACCAATACCACAGTTTGAAAGGATCAACTCTTCTTCAATCCTCCTTATTCATTGTCCAGCTCTGACATGCATATGAGGTGACTGAAAATATCATGGCTGTGTCAGGTACACCTTAGGAGTAAAGCATGGCAAAAGCTAGAGACCTTCCTCAAAGTTGCTTATTGGAGGCAGACCACATTCCTAAAACAGCTACTCAGCTACTGCAGTAGATTTCACCATGGAGCTGATTATCAATCTCACCATGGGGAATAACTATATCTAGCTAGCTGCCCAGCCAAGTTGAAACATAACCTTAACTACCGCACCTCTCTGCTTTGCTCAGCATGATATACTTCTCCAGGAAATTGTCCCTTCTGACAATAGAACCAAAGTAGGTGAGAAGTCTGGTCATTCTTGCTTCCAAGGAACATTCTGGCTGCACTTCTTCTAGGAGAGATTTGTTCATTCTTCTGGCAGTCTGTAGTATTATCAGTATTCTTTGCCAACACCATAATCCAAAGGCATTAACTCTTCTTTGTTTTTCCTTATTCATTGTTCAGCTTTCACATGCGTACAAGATAATTGAAATACCATGGTTTAGATTAGGTGCACCTTAGTCTTCAAAGTGACATCTTTGTTTCTTAACATTTTAAAGAGGTCTTTTTGCTGAGATTGAATTAGTATTTACTCAGTATACTACAACTCTGATTTCTTGACTGCTCTATCAATGGGTATTGATTATGGATACAAGTAAAATGAAATCCCTGACAACTTCAATATTTTCTCCCTTTATGGTGATGTTGCTTATTGGTCCAGTTGTGAGGATTTTCATTTTCTTTATGTTGAGGTATAATCCATACTGAAGACTGTAATTCAAAGGCATCAACTCTTCTTTGTTTTTCCTTATTAATTGTTCAGCTTTCACATGTGTATGGAGTTGAATTCGGTCTTAAATTTCAGCAAGCAAGGTCATGTTCTTCTACTGAAGAAAAAACTATTTTAAGGTACACCTTAGTCCTCAAGGAGATATCTTTGCTCCTTAGCACTTGAAAGAGGTCCTTTACAGCCAGTTTGCCCAGTGCTATACATCATCTGATGTCCTGACTGCTGCTTCCATTGGCGTCAATTGTAGAACCAAGTGAAATGTTTGACAATTTCAATCTTTTCTCCATTTATCATAATGCTGCTTACAGGTCCAGTTGTGTAGATTTTTGTTTTCTTTATATTGAGATGTAATTCATACACAATCCATACTGGGGCCTTATAACTAGTGAGTGGTCATCTAAGGTGCAACTATTGGTCTCTCTTCATCAAAAATAAAGACAAAGATGCATGGAGACAATCCAAAGACTAATGAACTATGTGACTTTCAGCCTTCATGACCCTAAGACTAGAAGAATTAGATGGTATCCAGCTATCACTATTGACCATTCTCAAAGGGATCACAATAAAAGGTCCTGCATAGAGTGGGAGAAAAGTGTGGAACAAAATTGTGGTCTGATTGAGACCAGTCAAACCCCTGAGACTGTGACTCTTGGTCACCCTTCAAGCCTGGAACTGAACTCATCTCTTTGATTCAACTTTCATCCAAACAATACCCTGGTGTTGTGGTTGTTAAAGTTGTATGTCAACTTGGCTGTGGTTTTGAGTGGCTAGGCACCTGGATGTAATTATTCCCCATGATGAGATTGTAATCACCTTCATGGTGGAATCTGCTGTGAGCAGCTAAGAGCTGACTTTGGGGTATTCCCTGCTTCCAGTATACAATGATAAGCTTTGGGCAAGGTCTCTAGGGTTTTTTTTTTACATCTGGACCCTGTGTTTGGCCATATTATGGCCTGCCAATCTTGGGACTGTTCTTGGACTTGAATCTGTCATGTTGTCTACCAATCTTGGGACTGTGCCATTTTACCTGATAATCTTGGGTTTGTCAGCCTCAGCAGCCAGCAGCTACATAAGTCAGAAAAAGCCTGCAGCTCTAGTGGGCCTGGAACAGAAGACAGAGCTGAAGCCCAAGATTAAGAGGCCTTCACTAGCCCCTAAAGCTGGCACTTTGGACTCAGACGTCTAGCCTCCTGAACTCTAAGAGAATAAATCTCTGTTTGTTAAAGCCATCCACTTGTGGTATGTCTGTTATAGCAGCACTAGAAAACTCAGACAGGCTTATAAGGTAAGCAATAACCCTAGAGGGGTACACATTCCTTAGAAAAATCAGCCATATGAGATCAAAAGAGGATCTTTTGTCGAGGAAAAAAGATCAGAAGGCAGGAAGAGATGGGAAAGAAGGATGAATGGAAACAAGAAACAGAGAGGAATTGGAAAAAGCACTGTTACTTTGTGGACAATGCAATCAATATCACAAAATAAAATGTGTATGAATTGTTGAATGGAAAATCAAATTGCTCTGTAAACTTTCACTCAAATAATAATAAAAAATTACAACAAACAAACAAACAAAAACAATTGAACCTAATTCAAGCAAGTCTTTTTGACACTGCATAAAAAATATTTCACTTCCTCTGTCATCCAATCACATGCTCATCACTTCTTGTAAAGCCTCTCCAGAAGCACTTTTATCGTTCACATTCCTAGCAACATTCTCTTGCTGGTGCCATATATATTTCCTACGGTAATAGAGACTTTCTCTACAACTCTGCTCACTTCCTTCTGAACCCTTACCAGAATTGCCTTTGAGTTCATAGTCATACCAACAGTCTGTTCATGGCAGTCCAGGCTTTTACTACTAAGCACTTTAAAGTCTTTCAGACTGTACATATTACTCAATTATAAAACCAAATGAGACCACAGGACTTCGAGACTATCATTCTGAGATACTATTTAAACATTTAACTAAAACTATCCCTTGAGATCACCTTTTAGCAGAAAAACAAAGTGACACACAAAATAAAGGATATTACCCATTAGATTAGTGCCCTACAGAAAAACCATTGTATGAGTTCAAAAGGTCAACATTTAATATCAAAATTAAGAAGATAAGAGGGCAGGGAAAGTAATGTACTAGAAATGGAACAACTGAACACAATAAAATGTTGACTCAATGTGAAAAATATCATTGATTAATATGTTTGGAAACTCTCAATTGAGAACCTAACTTAATGTGTAAAATTTCACCAAAAACAAAATAAAATATTATTTAAAACTACTAAGAATTTTCTACATATAAACTTGAAAATTTAGACAGAATTAACCAATTTCTTAAAAAATGCAAACTCTACCAATATAAAAATAATTAATTTGAATAGCCTTATGACTATTGAGGAAATTCAACTCATAATAATTAAAAAAAAAAAAAAAAAAACTTAAAAATATCTCCAGCCTCAGATGGTTTCACTTTTATATTCTGACAAATATTTAAAGAAGAAATAACAGAAGAGGGCTTAATGCTTCTCAATTTATTAGTTTGATCTAAAAACCAGACAAAAACTGTGCCAAAAAAGAGTGAAGAAAAATACTACAGACTAATATTACTTATGAATATAGATGTAAAAATCCTTAACAAAATATTAGCAAATAAAATTCAGAAATACATATGAAAAAATTTGTACCATGACTAAGTAGGATTTATTTCTGGATGGAATAGTGGTTTTTTAAAAATCAGTCAGTGCAATCTTCAAAGAAAAAATAGGGGTAAATTTAGGGGACCTAATTTATGGCATAAATAGACTCACAAGCATAACTCAAAATGCACAAACAGCTGAAGATAAACTAGATGAATGGGACCTTCTAATAATTAAATTTTTATGTGCTCCCAAAGACTACTTCAAAAGAGGCAAAAGAGAACCTACACAGATTGGGAAAAAAAATATATGGTGACAACATATCTGGCAAGGGAATTTTCTCTAAAATTTATAGAAAACTCCAACACCTCAACAACAAAAAGATTAATAATCCAATTTAAAAATGGGCAGAAGACATGAATAGACACTTCACCAAAGAGGATATTCAGGCGGCCAACAAATACATGAAGAAATGCTCACAATCATTAGCCATCAGAGAGATGCAAATCAAAACAACGAGATACCATCTCATCCCAACACTAATGGCAAAGTTCAACAGGACAGAAAATAACAAATGTTCGTGAGGATGTGGTGAGATTGGAACTCTCATACATTGTTGGTTGGTTGGTTGGTATGTGCTGTCGAGTCGAACCTGACTCATAGTGACCCCTCCTTGGGTTTCTGAGGCAGTATCACTACGGAAGCAGATCGCTCCATCTTCCTTCCAAGGAGTGGCTGGTGGGTTTGAACTGCCAGCCTTCTGGTTGGCAGTCAGGTGCCTTAGGCACTATGCTACCAGAGCTCCCACATTGTTGGTGGGACTGTCAAATGTTACAAACATTGTGGAAATCAGTATGACGATTCCTTTAAAAGCTGGAATTAGAAATACCATTTGACCCAGAAATCTTATTGTTGTTGTTGTTATCATGTGCCGTCGAGTCGGCTCCGACTCATAGTGACCTCTCCTTGGGTTGCTGAGGCAGTATCACTATGGAAGTAGATTGCCCAACCTAGGTATATATCCTAAAGAAGAGAGAGCCAGAACAAGAACAAAAATATGCACACCCATGTTCATCGCAGCACTATTTACAATAGCAAAAAGATGGAAATAACCTAGGTGCCCACCAATAGAAGAATGGATGCAACAAACTATGGTACATACATACACACAATGAAATACTATACAACCCTAAAGAATAATGGTGAATCTGCTAAACACCACATAACATAGATGAACTTGGAGGACATTATGCTGAGTGAAATAAGTCAATCACAGAAGGATGAATATAGTATTAGTTGATTATTGTAAAAGTCAAGGAAAGGTTTATATATGGAAGGAAACTTTCTGTGTTGGTTACCAGGGAGGGGATGGGAGAGAAGGGAACATTGCAAAAAAGAAAAAAGCATGCCACTTTAGTTTTGTGTATTTCAGTGTACATAAATTATATTTCAATAAAATGTATTTTTTAAAAAAATCAATCAGTGCAACCAACCATATAGATAGATTAGTGTATATTTGACAAAGTTTGATTCATAATGGAAATACTCAGAAAAGTAAACAGAGAGGTGCTTCCTCAACTTGATGAAGAGCATCTAAAAAAATGTACAACTAATGTTATACTTAATGATGGAAGACTGCTTTCCTTTCCTGATTGGGAATATGCAAATATATTTGCTCTCACTACTGTTATTCAAATAATACTGGAATTTGTAGTCAGTCCAACAAGGCAAGAAAAGGAAATAAAATGCATACTGATGAGAAAGGAAGGAAAATAAAACTGTCTATACTTTCAGATGACGTGATTATCTATATAGAAAATCTCAAGGAATTTTTCAAAAATTTCCTACAATGAACAAATGAATTCAACAAGGTCATAGGATACAAGATAAATATGTAAAAATCAAATATTTCCATACACACTTGCAGTGAACATGTAAATTAAAAATTCAGTACCATTTACAATGGCTCAGAAAAGGAGAAACATAGATGAAAATCAAACAAAATAGATACAGGACTTGTCCACTAAAAGGTACACATGTTGATGAAATATATTTGAAAGGTTTAAATAAGTGGAAAAATACACCATTTTCATGGATTGGAAGAATCAGTATAACAAAGGTATAAATTTTCTGCAAATTGACATGTAGATTTAATTAAATCCTATCAAAATCACAATTTGTTTTCAGATATAAAAAAGATTATTATAAAATTTATATGGAAAGGTAAAGTAACTAGAATTTCTAAAACAATTTTGTAAAAGAAGAATAAAGTGGGGAGGAAAAAAAAAGTCTGCCTATTTTCAAGAACCATTAGTTGCTACAGTTATAAAGACTGTGTGGCATTGGGGAAGATCCAAAATGGCAGACTAGGCAGATACACTATCTAGACCCTCTACAACAAAGACTCAAGGAAACATGGGAAACAGTTATGGATGACAATCTTCTAGAGCTGCAAAGGAAAGGGTAAGGAAGTAGGTCAAATAATGGGAGGAAGAGATTGAATGAAAACAGTGAACAAGAAGTGGTAAACTCCCAGCTAGCACAGTGTGGCCACTTTGAATCATTGCAAGCAGTGTTTAGATTGGAGCAGGAACTGGATAACCAGCTCCACATGCCCAGATCTGCACCAGTAGCCACCTTGGTGATCAAGTGACGAGAGAGGTGTCACTTCCCCCCTTACCTTGTACAACCCTATGGTGGCCAGAGGCATAACTCTCCTCACTGCAACCTCTGGTGGCCAGTAAAACTGCCCCCAATGGCAGGGCTATGCTATTTTGTTTCTCTCTCTCTCTCTCTCTCTCT
>NW_006921664.1:1823149-1828747 GCF_000298275.1 Orycteropus afer afer | reverse complement strand
TTTTCCTCTCCTCTTCAGTTTTTACCTCTTCCCCCTTCCCTGTTCTTCTTCTGTCTTCCTATTCTCCCTGCCTTCTTTTTCTTCCTCTTCTTTTTATTTCTGAGCCAGCTGAGAGAATGCCTCACCCACCTCCACCTCTGAGTTCAGTAGCACCAGCCCTGACCATCCATATTTAGTGGTGTGTGGAGTGAGTGCCACATTTAATTAGCAGTTATGTAGGGCATCTAGCACTTGCAAGAGTACTTGTCCCATTTGTTTTCTTTATTTGTTAATCTTCGTTTCTTTTTCCTTAAGTCTTTGCTCTTCGCTGCCCCTCCCCCCTTGTTTTTCTCTTGCTTTTTTCAGATCTTTCCCTATCTTTTTTTGAATCTCTCCCTAGCAGTTAAGAGACAGTGACCCTACCCAGCCACACCCACAATCTGTTGCCCCATTCACTGGGTGAGTGCCACCCTCACTCCAGCACCACTGAACCTACAACAAAAGTGGCAAACACCTGCCTAATCTGTCCTTAGTTGCTCAGCATGATCAGCGTTCAGAGACTCATACCCACACTCCCACCTGATAGCAAATCCATCCTCAGATCGGGAGTGAGCACCCCAGTTCTACCAAACCACCAATGAGAATAACATGCCTGCCTTGTTGCCAGGATATATTTGAAAAAAAAAAAAAGAAAAAATATTAGGTGAAACAAAGCAAGATACAATTAAAAAATTAATACAATAACACTACAATGTCTTGGAGACAACAGATAATTTCATATGATACAGAAAAACTCAACAAGATGACTCAAAGACAGTTCCAAAATACAGAGCCAGAATTCTTCCAGAGGAAGAAATAATATTGGAAATACCTGCTATGGAATTCAAAAGAATTATATTCAGGTGACTTCAACAGATTGAAAGAAATTTTGAGCAAACCACAGATAAAATCAAGGAGACTACAGACAAAAGTGTAGAAGAATTAAAAAAGCAATACAAGAACAAACTGACAAAATGGAAAATTCTAAATCACACAAAAACAGAAAAGAGAAATCTAAAAGATTAATATTAAAGTTTCAAAATTACATAACGGTGCAAGGACAACAGGGTACAACTGAATCACTGAATCAATAGAAGACAGAATTAGTAGTATTGAAGACAAATCCCTTAACACTAATCTGTTAGAAAAACAAAGAGAATGTTGTTGGTAGGTGCTGTTGAGTCAGCTCTGACTCATAGCAACCCTATGTACAACAGAATGATACACTGCCTGGTCATGTGCCAGCCTCACAATACTTACTATACTTGAGCCCATGATTGCAGCCACTGTGTCAATCCATCTCGTTGATGAATAAAGAACGAAAATCAGTGAAGAAACCATAATAAATAAATGTCACACCATAAAGAGGAATGAATAACTTATATGTGATCAGAATTGCAGGACAGAAAGAAAGAAAAAAAAAAAAAACCACTGAGAAAATTGTTGAAGATTTTTTGGAAGGAATTTTCCCTGATATCATGAAAGATGAGAAGATATATATTCAAGAACCTTAATGGACCCCAAGTAGGAATAGACCCCAAAAGAAAATCACCAAGACATAACAAAATCAAACTTTCCAAAACCAAATACAAAGAAAGAATTTTGAAAGCAGCTTGAGGAAAGGAAAAGTCACTTACAAAAGAGAACCAATTAAGAGTAAACTCTTATTGCTCATAAGAAACCACATAGACAAGAAGGCAATGGGATGACATATATAAAGCCCTGAAAGAAAATAATTACCAACCAAGAATTATATGTTCAGCAAAATTGTTATTCAAAAATGATGGTGAAACTAGGACATTCCCAGATAAATATAAACTAAGGGAATTTTCAAAACAACAGACTAATAATACAAGACATGCTAAAGGGAGTCCATTGGACAGGGAATCAACAATGATAGAAAACAAGGAGAGACCAAGACATGACATATCACCTGGAAATCAACCCAGATACAGAATATCAAAAATAAAATAAAGCTACAAGACTGAAAATAGGTAACCAGACATGTCCATTTGTAAACAATGATACTTTACAAAGCAAAAAGAGGAAGAAATGATGTAGTTACAGAATTTCCAAATGGAAAATAAGATGATAGAAAAACAGAATGAACTGCTTTAAATTTAGGAAAATAATAATAAATTACAGGGTAACATCAACAAAAATTAATAATTCTCATTAAAATAAGAAAGAAGAAAACCTTAAAGTCTCAGTAAACAATAAAACAATTGCAATGAAGGAAGTGTTAAGAAAATCCATAAGCATAATGAGCTCAGCACAGAAGTATATACTGAACAAATAAATTTTCAACACCACAAAAAATAAATAAACAGCAAAATGACAGCAGTAAATTCATACTCACTAATAATTACACTGAAAATGCACCAGTGAAGAGCGAGCGTGTAGCAAAATGGACAAGAAAACGTGACCCATCAATATGCTGTCTACAAGAGACACACCTCAGGCACAAACACAAAAATAAAAAATATATATATCAAAGAATGGAAAAACCTTTATCAAGCAGATGGCAAAAAAAAAAAAAAAAAAAAATCCCAACAAGAGTGGCAATATTAATTTCTGATAAAATACATTTTAAGGCAAAAACCAACAAAATATACAAGGAAGGACATTATATAGTAATTCAAAGGTCAATCTAAGAAGAGGATATAATGATAATAAAGATCTATGTATCCAAGGAAAGGGCCCCAAAATATGTAAATCAAACTGTAACAGAATTGAAAAGAGAAATAGACAACTCCACAATAATAAAAGACTTTCATATACCTGTTTTGATGGACAGAACAACTACAAGGAAACTAAACAAAGATACAGAACATCTAAACAACAAAATAAACCAACTAGACCACATAGATATATACAAACACACTATCCAACAATAGCACACTTTATATTCTTTTCCAGTGGACATGGACAATTCTCCAGAATACTTCATATGTTAGGTCACAAAGCAAGCCTCCAGAAATTAAAAAAAAAAAAGACATTCTACAATGTATCTTGTCATATCACACAGATCACAATGCTATAAAATTAGAAATCAACAAGAAGATCAAAGAAAAATTAAAATACATGTAAAGTGACAAACATCCTGCTATAAAACTAGTGGGTAGCAGAAGAAATAAGAAACAAAACTAATTCCTTGAATCAAATGAGAATGAAAACACAACATATCAAAATCTTTGGGACACACCAAAAGCAGTGATCAGAGGCCAATTTATAGCAATAACTGCACACATCAAAAAAGAAGAAAGAACCAAAATCAACATTTAACCCAACATCTCCAACAATTAGAAAAAGAAAAGGAAGAAAACTCTAAACTCACAAGGAAAAGGTAGTTAGAGTTGAGCAAAAATAAACAAACAGAAAAACTATATAGATAGCATCAAGATTAGAAGTTGTTTCTTTGAAAAGGATTGATATAATTGACAAACTACTGGCAAATTTAACAATGAAAAAGAAGGTTATTGTTGTTAGATACTGATTAGTAGGCTCTGACTCACAGATGAAAAACAAAACGAAACCCCGGTGAGTCGTGTGTCATCCTCACTATCCTCGATATGCTTGACACCATCACTGTACCACTATGTCAGTCCATCTTGTTAAGCTCCTTCCTTTTTCCACTGACCCTCTACTTTACCAAAAATATCTGGTGGTGCAGTGCCTAAGGCATTTTACTACTAACCAGAAGGTTGGTGGCTCAAACCCACTAGCTTCTCCATGGGAAGAAAATGAGGCAATCTACTTCTGTAAAAATTTACAGCCTTGGAAACCCAATGGGGCATCACTATGACTTGGAATCAACTCGATGGAAGTGGGTTTGGTTTACGGTTTGGCTACTTTACCAAGCATGATAACCTTTTCTAGGAACTGGTCCCTTCTGACATGACCTAAGTACATGAGACGAAGTCCTCTGATCATTCTTGTTTCTTTCTTTTTTTTTAATAACCAACATTTATTATCTCACACAGTTTTTGAGGGTTAAGTATACAGTAGCAACTTAAGTAGGTGATTCTTGCTCCAGGACTCTCCTGAGGTTTCAGTCAAGCTGTTGGCCAGGGCTGGAGTCTCTGAAGACTGGTCTGGAGCCAGGGAGGCTATTTCGAAGCTCACTCACATGCCTGTTGGCAGAAGGCCTCAGTTCCTCTCCATGTGGGCCATCACCATATGGCTTCCCCCAAAGCAAATGACCCAAGAGAAAACTGAGCAAGCAAGAGAGCAACTCCAAGATGGAAGCCACGACCTTTTGATAAAGTAACCTCAGAAGTGACATATCATTTCTGCCCTTTCCTATTGGACATGCAGACCAAACCTGATGCAGGAGTAGGAGGGGCTTACCCAAGGCATGAATTCCAGGAGGCAGGATCATTGGGGCCATCTTGGAGGCCGGCTACCACAGCCACCAACTACTAATCACTCACCCTTCTCCAGGCACTACCCTATGCCCTTTATACCCCTGAGGTCAGTGACTCCTCACAGCATGTCTATGAAAGAGGACCATTACTATGCTCATTTTACCCGGAGGGAAAAATTAGGCTAAAGAAAGTAAAGCCATCTATTCAAGTCACTTGCAGAGTACATGGGAGACCAGGCTTTGAACCTACCAGAGTCATTGTTCTTAATAACTTTGAGGTGAAGGGGCTGTTAGTGATAACTGTATGGATACAAGGGACCAAGATGGATTCCAAGTACACTGCTTGGTGGGACTCTGACTGTGGTAATTCCAGGCCACTTAACTCTTCCCTCAACTGTCCTCCAACTTTTTCTTAGGGACCACCTTAGGCCATCACCTTTTGCCCCAGCTCATGGGTCCATTCCAACCCAAATGACCCATTCTTTCTCCTCCTTGACATCCTTTTACTTCCAACTGTTTTATATTTGCCAAACCCTGAAGTTCTCACTGCCCCAGTTCCAATTTTTTTTTTTTTTTTTTATCTGTCTACTTCTCTCTTTATTCCACCATCAGGATTATTTTATTATTATTTTTTTTTAATTGTGATTTGGGTGAAGGTTTACAGAGCAAATTCACTTTCCATACAGCAGTTCACATATACTTTGTCTCATGACATTGACCACAGTTTCCCACAATGCAACAGCTCCCCTCCCACTTCCTCCCCATAGTTAGTTCTTCCCTATGTCCATTCCTCCATGCACTCCTGCCCCCTGAGCTGTCTCCCTGTGCATAAGCAGTCCTTCTTTCTCCCATGATTGTTCTCTCCGAGGAGTGTATCTACTTGAGGTAAATGTTCAACTCATATGCTGTCTTTTGTTTGACTGGAAACCACAGCTGTGGGTTTTAATTCCAGATTTGAAGGGCAGCAAGGGGCTATAGTCTCAGTGGTTCCACCAAGCTCTCTAGGACCAGCAAACCTGGTCCCCACTTTTTTTTTTCTCCAAATGATTTTGTGTTTTGTTCCACATCGTTCTACCTCTCTATCCAGGATCTCCTACATAGATCCCCTTCCAAGTGGATGACAGTGGTAGCCAGGCACCATCTAGTTCTTCTGGTCTCGTAGTCATATAAGCTGCAGATCAGATGGTGTACCAGTCACTAGGACTAATTGTTTC
>NW_006921664.1:1807855-1810468 GCF_000298275.1 Orycteropus afer afer | reverse complement strand
ATCTCTTGCTTTCTTCATGGATAATGTTCTTGATATCCTCCCACAATTCTTCTGGTTTTCGGTGTTCAATGCATCAAATCTATTCTTTAGATGGTCTCTAATTTCAGGATGGATATATTCAAGATCATATTTTGGCTATCTTGGACTTATTTTAATTGACTTCAACTTCAAGTTAAACTTGCATATGAGCAGTTGATGGTCTGTTCCACAATCAGTTCTTGGCCTGGTTTTAGCTGAAGATACTGAGATTTTCCACCGCCTCTTGCCACAAATTTAGTCAATCTGATTCCTGTGCGTTCCATCTGGTGAAGTCCACATCTAGAGCTGCCATTTGTGTTGTTGAAAAAAGATGTTTGCAATGAACAAATCATTGGTCTTGCAAAATTCTACCATGCAAGTCCCAGCATTATTTCTGTCACCAAGGCCAAATTTTCGAACTACTGGTGATTCTTTTGTTTCCAACTTTTTCTTTATTTCTTTTTCCCAATCTGTAGGTTCTCTTTTTACCCTTTTGATGAACTTTTTTGATGCACATAAGAATTTAATTTTTTAAAGCTCCCGGTCATCTAGCTTCTCTTCTATTCATGCACATTCTGGGTTATGCTTGATAGTCTATTTATGCCGTAAATCAGGGCCCCCAAATTTGCCCCTATTTTATCTTTGTTGAATTTTATAGTTTTGGGTTTTACATTTAAGTCTTTGATTGAGCTTGAGTTTGTTTTTGCTTTTGGGGTGAGTTATGAGTCTTGTTTCATTTTTCTACAGGTGGTTATTCAGTTTTGCCAGCACCATTTTTTAAAGAGGCTGTCTCTTCCCCATTTATTGTGTTTTGGACCTTTGTCAAAGATCAGTTGTCCATAAGTAGATGGATTTATATCTGGACTTTCGATTCTGTTCCATTGGTCAATCTGTCTATCATTGTACAAATACCATGCTTTTTTGACTACTGTGGCTGCATAGTAGTTCTTAAGATCTGGGAGTGTGAGACCTCCCACTTTGTTTTTTTTTCTTGAGAAGTGCTCTGCTTATTCAAGGTCTCTTTCCTTTCCCAATGAAATCAGTAATTAGTTTTTGCATGTCCTTAAAAAAAAAGTTGAAATCTGGATTGGGATTGTGTTAAATGCATAGATTGCTTTAGGTATTATTGACATTTTCCCAATATTTAGTCTACCCATCCATGAACAAGGTAGGTTCTTCCATTTATGTAGTGCCCTTGTTGTCTCTTGTAGCAGTGTTTTATAGTTTCCTTTGTATAGGTCTTTTGTGTCTCTGGTGAAGTTAATTCCTAGATATTTTATCTTTTTAGTAGCTATAGTAAATGGTTTTGTTTCCCTTATTTCTTTATCAGAGGACTCTTTCTTGGTGTAGAAGAATCCAACTGATGTTTGTATGTTGACCTTGTGTCCTGCCACTTTGCTGAACCTCTCTATTAGTTCCAGTAGTTTTTTTTTTTTTTTTTTTTTTATTGAGTCCCTTGGGTTTTTTCTATGTACAGGATCATATCATCTACAAATAAATAGTTTTAGTTCCTCTTTGCCAATTTGTATGCCTTTTATTTCTCTTTCTTGGTTTATTGCCCTGGCCAGAAGTTCCAATACAATGTTAAATAGAATTGGTGATAGAGGTCATCCCTGTCTGGTTCCCATTCGTACGGGGAATGCTTTGAGTCTTTCTCCATTAATAATGATGTTGGCCATTGGCTTTGCATATATACCCTTTATTATGTTGAGGAATATCCCCTCTATCCCTATTTTGCTGAGAGTTCTGAACAGGAATGGATGTTGGATTTTATCAAATGCCTTTTCTGGATCAAGTGATATAATCATATGGTTCTTTTGTTTTGTTTTGTTTATGTGGTGGATTGCATTTATTGATTTTCTGATGGTGAACCACCTTGAAACCTGGTATGAATCCCACTTGGTCCAGGTGTATTAATTTTTTTGATATATTGTTGGATTCTGTTGGCTAGGATTTTGTTAAAGATTTTTGCATCTATTTTCAAGAGTGATATTGGTCTGTAGTTTTTCTTTCTAGTGGTGTCTTTCTCTGTTTTGTGTATTAGTGTTATGCCTGCTTCATAAAATGAGTTTGGAAGTATTCCATCTTTTTCTATGTTCTGGAACAGTTGAGTAGCATAGGTGTAACTTTTCTCTGAATATTTCATAGAATTCTCCAGTGAAGCCATCAGGGCCAGGACTTTTCTCTGTGGGACCTTTTTTTTTCAGACTTGTTCAATTTCTTCTTTTGTTCTAGGTCTGTTCAAGTTTTTTGTCTCTAAGTGGGAAAGTTTAGGTAGGTCTTGTGATTCTAGAAACTTGTCCATCTCTTCTAGGTTCTCAAATCTATTGGAGTCCATTTTTTCATAATATTCTGTCAGTATTTTTTTATTTCAGTTGGTTCTTTTGTGATGACACCATTTTTGTTTACAAAACCTTGTGATTTGGATCTTGTCTTTCTTTTCTTTTATTAGGTCTGCCAATGGTCTATTGAAGAACCAGTGGGTTTTTTTTTTTTTTTTTTTTTTTTTCTCTATGTTTTTTTTTTGTTGTTGTTTTCTGTTTCATTTATTTCTGCTCTGATCTTTATTATTTCCTTGCTTCTAGATACTGTAGG
>NW_006921664.1:1802685-1807505 GCF_000298275.1 Orycteropus afer afer | reverse complement strand
GGTGAAATGCTCTGTATATGTCTATGAGGTCGAGTTGGTTGATTGTATTGTTGAGTTCTTCTGTATCTTTGTTGAGTTTTTTTTCTAGTTGACCTGTCCCTCCTTGAAAGTGGTCTGTTAAAGTCTCCTACTACTATGGTAGAGTTGTCTATTATCCCTTTTAATTCAGTTAATATTTGCTTCATTATTTTGGAGCACTTTCATTGTGCGCATAAATATTTATTATTGTAACATGTTCTTTGTCAATTGACCATTTCAGCATCATATAATGCCTTTCTTCATGTCTTATGATGTTTTTTCACCTTAATGTCTATTTTGTCAGAAATTAATATTGCTACTCCTGCTCTTTTTTGGTTTCCATTGGCTTGGTATATATTTTTTCCATGCCTTAACTCTTAATGTGTTTTTATCTTTGTGTGTAAGGTGGGTCTCTTGTACGCGGCATATCAATGAGTCTTCTTTTCTTATCCAGTCTGCCACTCTCTTTCTCTTGATAGGTAAATTTAGTCCATTCATATTGAGTGTAATTTAGTGATAGGTATGAATTGATTGCTATCATTCTATTGTGGTTTTTTTTTTTTTTTTGGTCATGTTGTTGGTGTTTCCTTGTCCATATACTATTCTATGCTGAGTTTGGTTTGTTGGCTAATGCTTTCTCCTTTTTCTTCTTTATTGTTGGTCTTGCACTTATTAAACCCATACATTTTCCTTTCTTTTGGATTTGCTTAGGGGGATTGTTACTTTTCTCTGTAGTTACCTTGGAGTATATTCTTGTCACTACATTTTTAGTACAGTTCATACTGTGAAGACATTGTCCTGTTTTCCTCTCCATTTGGAAGTTTGTACCTAGAAGTTTTAGTCCCTCTGAGAGGTTAGTTGCTCTTGTTGTGTGCTGAGTGACTTCCTTCGTTTTGAGATACAATGTTTTATGGTCTTATTTTGAATTTCTATTTCTGATTTGGTTTTAGTGTTGATGCCTCCTATTCTGATTTTGTTGATCTCTGTTATGTTGAAGGACTTCCTTAAGCATTTCTTGTAGGGTAAGTCTGGTTTTTACAAACTCCCTTAATTTCTGTTTATCTGAAGTTTTGCCCTCATATTTGATGGATAATTTGGCTGGATATAGGATTCTTGGTTGGAAGTTCTTTTCCTTCAGTGTTTTATGTATGCTGTCCCATTGTCATCTTGCCTTCATGGTTTCTGCTGAGTAATCAGAGCTCAGCCTGTTTGATTATTATAAATAATATTTCTTTTGTCCTGGGAAGCTCTCCAAATTTTTTCTTTGTCCTTGGTTTTGGAGAGCTTGATTATAATATGCTGTTCTGGTTACCTAGTGCCGCTCTGACAGGAATATACCACAAATGGGATGGCTTAAACAAACAGGAGTTTATTCTTACAATTTGGAGGCTTTAAGTCTAATTTCAAAGTGCCAAGCTCTAGGGCCTGGGTGAAAGCCCCTCAACCTTAGTGTCCAGCTCTGCCTCCTACTCCTGGCCCACTGGAGCTAGAGGCATTTGTTCACTCCGACAGCTGCTGGCTGCTGAGGCTCAGAAGCCCAAGGTTGGCAAATAAAATGACACAGTCCCGATGATACCAAACAACACAGCAGGCCATTAATTTAAGTCCATTGTAAGTCCCAAGGTCAGCAGAGCACGGCAGGCTGCTGAACAATGACACAGCTACATGCAGGGCCCAATCATGGCATAGGGTAGAGACTATTCCCAAGGCTTCTCCTTATATACAGGAAGCAGACCATATCCCAAAGGCAGCTACTCCATGGTGGTAGATCCCACCATGGAGTTGATTGTCAGACTCATCACGGGGAATAACTACCACCAGCTGACCAGCCACTCTACCAGGCCCAGCCAAGTTGACACACAAACATAACTACCACATATGCCTTGGTGTTTTTCTCTTGGGGTCTATCTTGTGTTGGGTTCTATGAGCTTCTTTGACAAATTTTTTCTTCTTTCATGATATGGGGGAGGTTTTCTGTTAGCAGGTCTTCCACAATTTTCTCTGTTTTTTTTTTTTTTTTTTTTTTCACCTCTTCTTGTTCTGGAATTCCAATGAGTCTTATGTGGTTTATTTTCATGTCATCCCATATAATTCTTATGTTCTCTTCATTTCTCTTAAATCTTTGTTCTGATTTTTCTTCATACAGGCTAGTGTCCAGGGATTTGTCTTCTAGTTGGGTTATGCATTCTTCAGCCAGTTCTAACCTATTCTCTTGTGCTTCTACTGTGTTGGGTAATTCTGTAATTTTGGTATTCACCTTCTGGATTTCTAACTGCTGTTTTTGTATGAGTTCTAATTGTGTATTAATCTTATTTTGTTCTTGAATGATTTTCCTGAGTTCTTCCAGGGAACTGTCTGTGTTCTTGTTTCTATTTGGGGTTTCCTTAGGCTCTTGTAAAGCTCTATAAACATATCTTCTAAATTCCTTCTCAGATAATTCTCTTGCCTCCTCTTCCTCCATGTTTAATGAGAACTTTTTGTGGTTTTGCTCCTAATGCCTTGTCCCATTTTTGTGTTTGATTTGAGGTTGCTTGTTGTTTCCTAGACATTTTGAGGTTGTCTTTAACTGTTGGTTATTATTGATTTGTTTTGTCTTGGTTTTATAGTTTCATATTTTGAAAAGATGAAGCTGATGTATTTTATTTTATTTTATTTCACTATTAATTCAGGTATGCTGTGTTGCTCTGCAGTTTTCTTTGTGATGGTGGAATCTCTGTGTGGAATGTAGATGTGGGTTTCTGTTTGTCATAAAGAGGGTTTAGAGTTTGAACTGGGAGGTTTTATGGTGGCTAAATGTGGTTTCTTCTATTGGGTGAGTGAAGTTATTGGTGGAGAAGGTGACAGAGGAAGAAGGAAAGCTCACTGTTGCTAGGGCCGTTTTCTAGGGCTTTGGGCAGGCTGCTACTGATGACATCATACTGTTATTTACCGGCCCACAGCTCAATTTCAGCAAAGACTCAAGTTGTTAGGGGGTTGCCACTTTTTGCCAGGGTCATACACATGCAAAAAGCCCCCTCCTGAGGTCCCTCGGTGCCAAAAAGCAGCCCCAAGGCAACTTCCTGTCTCCATGATCCACTGCAGGGGTTTCTCTCTCTGGCCCTGCCTGCCCATGGTTCAGGCACAACAAGTCTAGACTGCAATCAGCCTCAGGAGTTCCTCTTTGGATCTGCCCACCCACGACACCAAAGACCCATTCAGTTTCAATGGTTCTGGAGTCAGGAGAGTGCCTGCAAGTAATCTGTGGTCCCAATATTATTGATAAAGTCAAGTGCAGGCCTCTCACTGCCACTAAACTGATCTAAGCCTACTCAGTAACCCACTGCGGGGGTACCTCCCCAGGCCAGCCCTCCTGCAGCACCAATGGACTCTCTGCTTGGATTTCAGTGGCACTGGACATTTGCACCTAGCTGAGCCAAGTTACCAACAAAATCAGGTGCTGAAGGTAAATCCTTGTGGTGATCGCTGGTATGTTGGTGTGGTAGCTGGTATGCTGGTGTGGTGTATCTTCTGCCTTAACCCAGGGACGTCTCTGATGGCTGTTCCCACCTGCCAGTCACTCCCCCAGGGAAGTCTCTGATGGCCTTACTTGGCTGTCTGTTGGTGCTCCGCAGGATAGATCTTAATATTTTTCCCTGTACCTTTCTTCTCTCTAATTCTACTCCTCTGAGTTTGGTGTACTCTGACTCAGTGAGCTGTTCAGAGCATCAGAATCCCTAATTCAAACTACTGTATCTAGTTTTTCAAGCACTAAGATGCTAGAGGGAAATAGCATGGTGATTACTGATGAGACTCCATTTTGAAAACTAGTACATTTTCACTTTTGCTGTTTTACCTTCTAATTTCAGAATTTCCATTTCATTCTTTAAAATTATATATCATTTCTCTTTTTTTCCTTAGGTTTTTATTTCATTGATTTGTTATCCTACTTTACTTTTCTAAACAAAGTTCCTTGAGTTATTTGAACATATTAGATAATGTATTATCATAATTTCATATTCATACATTTAATCCCTGAATCTTGTTATGGTTTTTATTTTTGTTTGTTTATGTAAGTAACTGGACTTGTCTAAATGAAGGCTGTATCCTCTACAATGTATATCCTCATATCTCTGCTTAGCTTATTATCCTTGATTTTCTTTTAAACATGGATTTCTAGGATTTGCCCTTTGCATACATATAATTTGTTGGAGGTTGTGTTCAACTACTTCAGGCCAGTAATGTTTCTAGTCAATGTGATGGACTTGTGTGTGGGTAGGGGAACATAGTTAACTTTCAAGCCTTTTCAAGTCTATCTCAGGCTTCACTTCCCTCTGGGCTCTCTCACATCTTGTCTGTTAGATTCAATGTCCAGGCTTCACAAGCCAGGAATGTTTGGGTGGTTTGCCAATATTCTGTTCTCTGCTATACATGTGGCTAATTTCTAAAACCCCCAGTGACTGTCCAACTTTGTTCAACTCCCTGTTAATTCCCCAGATGATCTTCTAGACTGCTGATTGCCACAAACAGGACCACAACCTCAGGCTAGAACTGTTGGGCCTCTCTGATTACTTGCTGTGGAGATTATCACTTTAATGGACAATGCTTCAGATCAAGTGAGACTCTTTTAACTATGGAAGAATAACTGTTAGTTTTCATAGTGTATAAACTACCCTGGCTGAACTACCATTAAGAGAGCTGGTGGAAAGTGGATGGGAGCAACCCTAGGCAAAAATGCCAAAGACTCCCACTGTTCTTATCTGAAGTTCAGTAGTTTTCATGAATAGTTCCTTCTCAATTTGTCCTATGTCATTGGTTAAGTTCCA
>NW_006921664.1:1793790-1796650 GCF_000298275.1 Orycteropus afer afer | reverse complement strand
CCCCTAGAGCCTGGCACTTTGAACTTGGACTTAAAGCCTCGGAATTGTAAGAATGAACTCCTGTTTATTAAGGCCATCCTATTTGTGGTATTTTCTTGTCAGAGCGGCCCTAGGTAACCAGAACATAAGCAAAACTATTGTTTAGTTTTAAGAAGATTTCAAGGGATATTTTTGGTTTAAAGTGTAAAGATTATCTCAGGGCAATAGTTTCAGGGTTTTGTCTAACCCTCATGACTCCAGGAAGTCTGGAGTTGGTGAGAATTTGAAATTCTATTCTGTATTTTCCCCTTTTGATCAGGATTCTTCTATGGAATCTTTGATGAAAATGTTCAATAAAGGTGGGGGCCACCATCTACTTCTCATGTCAAATAAAAACATGAAATTTTCAGTTTTGTCTCCTTTTACAGTAGTAGCTTTTTGGGGAGAAGATTTATTGACTCCTATAATCTATCATGTTGGAAGTCATACTGTGAAGCAAAAATTCTATTACAAGCAAAATTTAGAAAATGAGACATTTGCAAGCTACAGAAATGCATATCCTAGTCTAAAAATGAGTAAAAAATAAGCAGCCTACATGTTATTATTTAACACATAGCTAGAGGAAACACTCTAGCTAAAAGGGATACTGAAATTCAGAATGCAGGAACAGAAAAGTCATAAAATAATCAGATTAGCAGATCTTTCCTCTCTTAGTTTCAAAATCAGATTCAGGAACATAACCAAATTCTATTTTGTGAGTTATTTTTCTGGGGAGTTTTTTTTTTGTTTTTGTTTCTTTCTTTTGGGGCGGGGCTGCTTCGCCTATCAATAAACTTGGCTCTAGAGTGCCTTCTTTATAGTTTGTTTATTTTTTTTCCTTTCTTACTTTAATTTTACTCTTTTTCCAAAATATACCATTTTTCCTGTCATAAACATTAATTTGTCATTTCTGAAGTCATCTCTTGTCCGTTAAATCCAGAAAATGGTGTTCTTTTTCCAGCATGTTCTATAAATAACAAAATTATTTGCATAGCTGGCAGCTTATGCCAAGAAACTTAATTTTATAAAGATATTAAATTTTACTAGGCAGAAATAGTATTACATAAAATAACATAAAGGCCACTTTTACTTCTAATTAACTTGAATAATTTTTCCTGGCTTTTAAGTTTTATACTAAATTACCTGACTTGCCTTTTTTTTGAAATGGGATATTACCTTCGAAAAGCCCTTTTTTATATCCTCTTCTCCCTAAGATGTATGAATGTGTATTAATAGTGTTATGATCTAGGACTTACATTATGATTCCTGTGAAAGATTGTGCATGAAAAAAATTACTGTTAGGAAATATATTAAAATGTTTGCCATTAAAAAATCCCTGTCTGGCTTGGAACTTATGCTTTAATCCTCCCATTTCTCACCTAGAAATATACCTATAAAAACTATGAAAAGATGAAAATTCATAACATGGAAAAGTAAAAGTAGCAAAATATTTCAAGGACCTGGGAGGAATTTACACCATTTAAAAGGCATATGGAGTTGAGTTGGAACTCACAGTCATTAGCTGAAATATTTCTTGCCTGAATGATTTTAAGTGTTTTTCTTTCCATGTTCAGAAACTAAAATATTTGGAAATGTAGGCACTATAGCTGGTATACTACATAGGAAAGAACATATCTTTGGGGTACTTAGTTTGAGAATATCTACACAAGCAGCGTAAAATGAAAATAATGATGCAAAGTTAATTCCAGACATATGATGCCAGAAACAGGAAGGAATTTCAGCAGGAAGTGCATTGGGAAGGGTAAATATGGAGACTGTAGTTTCTTATTTATATATGTCGTGGTAGTTACGGTTATGTGTCAGCTTGGCTGGGCCTGGTTTTGAGTGGCAGAGCAGCTGGTTGTAGTGATTCTCCATGATGAGACTGGTCATTAACTCCACGGTGGAATCTCCTGTGAGCAGCCTTACGGAGGTGGTCTGCTTCAAGTATATAAGAAGATGCTTTGAGAAAGGTCTTGAGCTTTTTGGCATGCTTGGACCCTTCATGTAGCCGACTCTTCATTCAGCAGCCTGCCAGTCTTGGGACTGTTTCAGGACTAGTGGCCTGCCATGTGGTTTAATAATCTTGGGTCTGTGCCATTTTACTTGTTGACCTTGGGTTTGTCAGCCAAAGCAGCCAGCAGCTGCCTGAGTTAAGAGGTAACTCCAGCTCGGAGCAAGAGGCAGAGCTAAAGCCTACGGTTGAGGGACTTTCACCCAGTGTCTAGTGTTGGCACTTTGAACTCAGACTACTAGCCTCCTAAACTGTAAGAGAATAAATATCTGTTTGTACAAGGCACCCACTTGTGGTATTTTGTGTAAGAGCAGCACTAGAGAAACAAAACATATGCCCGACTTTCTTTAGATCCACAAACACTATAAATAAAATGGAAAGGCAACAGGAAATTTCAAAATAAAATACATGCATGAATTCCAGAATGAAAATTTAATACAAAATAAAAGATTAATCACCACCTCTAGATTTGGTGACTCTCTAGGAGGACTCATCCAAAAACCAAAAACAAACTCACTGCCATTGAATAGATTATGACGTTTAGTGAGACCCTTTTGGGTTTCCAAGATACCCTTTGAGTTTCTGAAGCTATATATCTTTACAAAAGTAGATTACCTCATCTTCCTTTCATGGAGCAGCTGGTGGGTTTGAACCATTGACCTGGTTAGCAGCCAAGTGCCTTATCCACTATGCCACCAGAGCTCCTTAGGAGGTGTGTTGGATTGGGTTCTCTAGAGAAACACAAAAACCAGCAAAGTATATATATATATATTTATAGAGAGAGAAAGAGAGAGAGAGAGAAATTTATCTTAGATAAATGGCTCACAA
>NW_006921664.1:1782166-1793500 GCF_000298275.1 Orycteropus afer afer | reverse complement strand
GTTCTTCCAGTTTGTCCCTGGGATAGTATTACAGGTAGGCCACACCCCTGGGGAAACTCCCCCTAGACTGACCGGCGGCTTAGGACGCAGTCATGTGATCCATCATGGGAACCACCACTCACAAGTGGAGTCCAGCCAAGTTGACACATCTTCAACTATCACAGGAGGACTCATAGGATTCAGCATATAGTTCTATTTATGGCTGAGGTTTACTACAGAGAAAATTGTTGTTGTTGTTAAATTGTCTCTAACTCATAGTGACCTTATGTACAACAGCAAAACTAAGGAATCACAGTACGATAAACTGACAGATAAGTTCATCTCCCTTAGTTGTTCCAAACTGCTCTGCTCATTTCCTGGTCTCCTCTGCCCTGCTCACTTACCCAGCCTTCCCCCAAGGTGCTCCACGCACACAAACACCTGCCTTCCACTGCTTCTGGGCTGGCAGAGAAACTATACAGGACAAAAATCAGTAAAGAAGAAGGTGCATGGTGCTAAGCCAAGAGGAACCAGGTGAAAGCTTTAATGAGTCCTTTCCCAATGGATTCACAGAGTAAGCACTTAATTTCAACCAGCTTCAAATTTTGACAACACATGTGAAGCATTGTCTTCCAGGAAAGTTTACTACTCAGTACCCAAGATTTTATTAGAGGTAGGTCATGTAAGCACCCTTTATCTAGTATGTACCAGAATTCCAGAGTCCCAGGAGGGAAGCATGTTTTCAGCATAAACCACATTGTTTGCACAGCTTGAAAACAATGAGCCACCCTTCTCAGTTAGGGTGGTAGTAACCCTTTTGAAATCCAAATTTCCACATGTTGGCCAAGAGTCTACCTTGTAAGCAGTCCTTTCTAATGATAACATTTTCAGGCCCACTATATTAATTCTTTTCTGCACAACACACAATTTATATTTTAAAAGCATTACTTAAATAAATTTAAAAGAGGCCAATTCTGTAATGGAACAATAAACAAAACACAGTGATAGGCAATTTAAAAATTAAAAAAATACCAATGTCTAGTAAAAATATGAAAATATTTCTATCTTATCAGAAATGAGGCATACTAATTAAAGCATTCATGTTAGACTGTTTTAACATGGCAATTCTCCAATGTTAATAGTGCTGAGAAATGTGTAATCTGATGCATCACTTCTAGGAGTATAATTTGGCACACT
The DNA here is from genome assembly GCF_000298275.1 of Orycteropus afer afer. Taxonomy (NCBI): domain Eukaryota; kingdom Metazoa; phylum Chordata; class Mammalia; order Tubulidentata; family Orycteropodidae; genus Orycteropus; species Orycteropus afer. Next base: position 1,792,324 of record NW_006921664.1, on the reverse strand, counting down.
TCCTGGATCACTCTGAATAGATAGATACAGACATATATGATATAGATACAGTTATAGATATAAACTAAATATAGATATAACCTTTCTACCCTTTGAAAAGTGAAGTTAATATTCATTTACATTAAATAAATAAATAAATATGACAAAATATTAGAATGACAAAATATATGAGAAAATATTAGAACATGGATATTCACTGTGAGATTTTCTATAGTATTAAAGTTAGAAAAAAAGAATTACATTGAGGAAATAAATACATCATGCTACACCTATAATTGAACACAATATAGCCATTAAAATCATGTTGAACAATAATATTTCCACAAAACAAAAAGCTGCTAATAAATTAAAAGATTGTAGCACTTATACAATGACAGATGATGAGAATAAAGAGTCAAAAGAGTTTAAAATTTAAAGCTAATAAATACAAGGATAATATATGTCAAAAGAAAATCAGAAATCGTTAAGACAGAATGAATGTTTAAACATATAGCATAATATTTATTTATAGTTTTATATATATATATATATATATCACACTAAAAACAAACCTCTTCCTTATCTTGCCTTTCCTCAAATTTTTCAAATATGAAGAAAATACAGACCAATGATTTTCAATCTTTCTGTGGTGAAGGATCAGTTTTTCTCTCATAACTGGAAAATATTGATTGTACCATGACTTCTAGGAGAATGAACATATCTGTCATGGAGGGAGTGCAGCTAGAATGCTCTTTAGATGTGAGAATGGCCAGATTTCATCTCTCATGGTTTGGTCACGTTGTCACAAGGGACTAGTATCTGGAGAAATATATCATCCTTGGTAAAGTAGAGGGTCAGTGAAAAGGTGAATACCCTTAATGAGATGGATTGACACAGTGTCTGTATTGGTGGGCAATGATTGTGACAAAGGCCCGGGTCCAGGCAGTGTTTCATTCTGTGGTAGATAGGGTTGCTGTGAGTCAGAACCAACTCAACAGCATGTAACAATAACAACGACCTGTCACAGACAGTGCTCTTTAAAAACGCATTCAAATTATTAGAAACAAAATGGAATAAAGATAACAAAATAAAAGTCCCAATATTTTAATAGTAGACTTAATGGACAAAAAGCACTGTACTATATTGCAATAAATGTTTCTAAATGATTTGTCTCAAATACTGTTGCAGAATGGTTATCAACAGTTTTCAGCCTAACATTGGTTGCTGTACTACATTTTGAGTAGCCTGATATTAGTGACTATCCATCCTCCGAATTAGAAAGACTGTCTGCCTATAAGAGCAAAGGAGAAAATTATTAAGCAAAATATTGTTTTAACTAAATAAAATATTAAAATTATCTACACTTGTAGTCATATAAACATTGAAGGCAGATAATCATTTGGAAAAATATTTGCCTTAAATATTGTGAAAGTTAATAGCTGTATGATAATTTATTAAGGATTTATGCAAAAAGAGAGAAAAAAGTAAGATCTTAATAGTTGAACGAAGAACAAGGCACAAAATACAAAACAGAAATTGCTGATTAAAGTGGAAAGTATTCCCTTTCCCTTGAAGAGAAGAAAATATCAAACACAACTAAAATTGAACTATAATTTTTGCATGCCTAATTATAAAGGAAATATGTTATCCTAATAATTTAGAGATTCAAAGAATCGTGTTGAATGATAATCCTCTAATTATCAGTCATAATAAAAAAACAACACACATACACGAATCTGTAAATTTCTAAGGTATGAGAGTGCTCAAAAATTTTGGTTGAAAGTGAGACAAGCACCATAATGATTAAGAGCTTGGTCTCTGAAATGCACCATAATGATTAAGACCTTGGTCTCTGAAATGCAACAGTCCCGAACCTAGTTCCACCTTCACTGCATAAGAGCTGTTATGCAACTTACCTTGGGCAAGTTCCTCCTTTGTGGTTCTTTTTATTCATCACTGGAGTGGTGATAACAACAATCTCTATTACAAGGGTCAGGACCAGATGACACAATAAGCAAATTATGCATGGCTCTAATTGTGCCTTCTTAACAATCTGTTGTGCACAATTTCACCTGTTTCCCACCACATCGAAGATGTGATGAAATCCATGTGAAATTGCTCATCACAAATTAGGAAGTCATCACAAATAAACCCATGTTTATCTTGTTGAATGCAAGCTTGTGTATACCATAGTTACTGGTTCAACCATCCCTGCATTGGGCTATGTGTGGACTAAACAATTAATATGTGTAAAACCTATAGAAACCATTCCAATAATGAATGATTGTGATGAAACAATTCCAGTGGCACATATGACCAGTATGAAGGGTTTGTCAAAGTAAACACCTATGGCTGAGAATTATTCTTCACTCATTTTCACTGTAGTATAAAAATATCATCTAGACCACAATAAGGTAGACCAGATGGAAGAAGTTGTATTTTTATGTTGTTTCATATAAATTCCTGGGTCTTCAGCTCTGAGCTTTGGCCAAACACTAGTTCTTCCCTTCAAATGATGACTCCACTAACAATGCATTTTGAATAAATGTCATCAAAAGGGGGTCACCTCTCTCTCTGCTCCTTTATGAAGTAGGAGTATTAGAGCCAAATGGTGGGTTCCAGATGAGGGTGCCTGTATGTGGAGTGGTTGTGGCTGGGCCCAAATGTGTCAGAGCCCTGGGACATGAGAGAGAACCTCTCTCTCAGGAGTGGTGATATCAGTGAAGAGATCTCCAGATTGGAGATTTGGGATGGCCATTACTCTCTTTTAATGCCTTAAAAAATATTTTTAATCTTTGAGCTATTAACCTGTTAGTGTTGTGAGAAACAAATTAAACAATAAAAACAACAATAAAATCACAAACCAGGAGAAATATCCAAATGTGACTTTGTTCAAACCATCCCTTCTTATTTGACATCCAACGAAACTCAGTAGGTAGAACCTGGAGACTTTCACAAAACCCTTTTCCTCACTCTTCATTGGTGCCACTGGAAGACACATACTGAGAGCACCTTATCATTCTGTGTTTGTCCTGGAAAGGATTCAACATTCCCTCCCTCCTGCCCCCAGCTTCTTTCCCACCACAGACTCAGAATAAATGAAAGTTAATGTAGCAGATTGTCTAGCACAGTTTTCCATCCTTCAAGTACAAATTGCCTTGAGAAGGCTAAAGGATTGAAGAAAGGACCCAGGACCTCTACCTAGCTTTGTTTCAGATTCCAGGTTCAGCTCCAAGTGGCCTTTGCTAGGAAGAGAGGGAGGCCATGAGGCTACACAATTACCTAGAGAAAAAAACATCTGGGAAAGAGGTGAAGTAGTCACTGATTTTCACCTGGACTCATTGACTTTTCTGTGGATTATATGATCATTTCCATGATTTCCAATTACAGTTTGTTTCTTGACTTGGGGCATCAGATTTATGACTCCATACCGAATTGGCTCTCAGCCTCTTTCTGTAAATTCTCTAACTGACCCATCATTTTTCAAAGCACATTCTTCAAAAGCCCAGGTCATAGTTGATACTCAGTATTTGCTATGGTTAGTAACCAAGATTGTAATTCATTCTATCCTGCTGCTGGGGCAGGACAACTTGTGTTTCTTATTGCTTCACAACTATTCATAGCCACAGACTGGAACACCTGAAAATACTGCATAAAATTTCTTATCAAGAGGCTTTGTAATGATATTTGTCAAGTGTGTTAAGAGGGAAAGAAATTAAATGACAGAAAAACTCTCTGGTTTAAATATATATATATGAGAGAGAGACGGGGTGAGAGAAAGACCTGTTTGAGTAGATTACACTGAAAATTGGCCCATTACCATTTAGTGGTTATCACACTGGGAGAAAACATTACTTGTAGCTACAATAACATCTCTGTAGGCATGATAAATTTATTTGTGATTGGACCAATTGGTACTTCATGGTCTGAAGCATTATGCATTCGTAAGTCTTGTTCAATTGTTTTCAGCAAAGTGACTTAATCATATTGTTCATGTCATTCAGGGGAAAAAAAGCGCTAAAGGATCTAAAATTAGTTTCTGTATTAACTCCATGCAATTGGTCTTTGTCCAGATATGTTTTCCTACCTGCTAATAGATTCTTGTTATAAAACTCAGAACCCATTTGTGACACATCATAGCCCATTAGCCATCTGTTTCTCCCTTACATATCTTTCTTTTTCTAATGTAGTTATTTAATTTTATGACATTTATCTAAAAATACTTTGCACCTATTAAAGAACAACAGCAAAGATGAGCAGCATCTAACATTATAACCATCAATTTGATAAACATGTATGTAAGGATACAATGATGAAAACATGGGCAGTTTATATGAAATATGCATTGAAAACCACAAACACTCGTTCTCAAATAAATACTCAGTGCAGTTGAAGATGCAATATTCTTTCTTTACAAAATATATGCCTAGCCAGCACAGGTTTTTAGATATCACATAGAAATATGAATGCTCTGGTGGTGGGTAACATGATTATTTTCAAAAACGTTTTGCCCTTGCTCACTTATTCTAATACTGACAATTGTTTGCTACCTGATCACCCTCCTTATTTCCAGAATAACAAGGATCAAAGAAGAAAAGCCAGTATATTGAATAAAAGACTTTGACTAGAGGTGTTTTCAATTGTCTGATGACATCATTCTCAATATGTCCTTGTTGGTGGTTGTCTACATCTTATTCATCTAAGCATCCCTGGCACTAATACTGTGCTTTTGCATATAGGTGGCAAATTTAATTTTTAAAAAAATGTTCTAAATATAAACATGTATTCAGTATAGAACATTTAAAACATACAAAAAGGATTAAGATTAAAATATATTTATTCATAATCTCATTACTCTGTAATAACTATTGTTTTTGCTGTGGCTAGTTGCCATAAGGTTGATTAATTCTTACCCATGGCAACCCCATGTGTTACAGAGTAGAACTACTACATAGGGTTTCCTTGGCTGAAATTTTAACAGAAGCAGAGCACTAGATAGATTTCAACTTGCCAACTTTTAGATTAGTTGAGCACAAACTATTTGTATGTTACAGGGATCGATAACTATTATTAGTATTTCGTTTGTATGACAGCATTTTTGATGCATATGTATAAAACCAACCCCACTACCATCAAGTCGATTCCAACTCATAGCAATCCTAAAGGACAGAGAAGAACTGCCCCCATTGAGTTTCCAAAGCTAGATATATTTATGGAAGCAGACTGCCTCATCTTTCTCCCAAGGAGTGGCTGCTGGGTTCTTGACCTTTTGGTTAGTAGCTGAATGCTTTAACCAATGCACTACCAGAGATCCTTTGCATTTAAATACATAGATATAGATATAGATATAGATAATAGAGAGGAGCTCTGGTAGCATAGCGCCTAAAGCACTTGAGTGCTAACCAGAAGTCTGGAGGTTCAAACCCACTAGCCACTCCTCAGAAGGAAGGTTGGGCAATCTACTTCCACAGTGATACTGCCTCGGAAACCCAAGGAGGGGTCACTAGGAGTCGGTTACAACTCAGTGGCACATGGCACATGACAACAAAAAATAGATAATAGATATAGATATATATTTATCTATCTGTATGTCTGTCTACCTACACACAAACATGAATATATAATTGGTATTATGCTTTACACGTCTTTTATGTTTTTTTTAATCAATTTAATACTTGTACATCTTTTAAAAAAGTCAAATAGAATTATCAGTCTTCTATCAGGAGGAAAGAAGGTGTCTCCTAATAAATTCCTTCTCTTAATTTCTGCTCCTTAATGGTAACTTTATTCAACACTTCTAGCTTTTTCTTCTGTGATTTAGGTCTATATTGCTACCAACATGCTTATGTTGCTTTTTAATGATTGTTTTGTTTATAGTTTTACCAGCTGCCTTTTTACTAAGGAAGATGATGTTTGATTTTTTTTTTTTTTTTTTTTTTTTTAACATTTTCTGCCTCCACACACTCCTTGTCTGAAGATAATCACTTATGGCCTCTATGGACATTAAAATGAATATTATATAAGTTTTCTTAATATTGAAACATCTGCATGCCTTTAGTATTCTTGTGATTAGTATCTCTGGCAAATACATTTTTTAAATTAGTTTTCTGTAATAAATTACTGGTTTTTGCTTTTATCTTTATTCATGTTTTTCCTCCTACATTATTTTCTTTGAAGTTACATTTTATAAGTTGAAGATGGGCTTGACAATTTAGTATTATTTTATTTTGCTTAACATTAAATATAATTGTGAGTTTGTTTGTTTGTTTTTCCCAACAATATGTCATGCCACCAGAGCTCCTTACAACATGTCATAGAAATAAGAAATTATGTAGTGGCGGGGGATAGCACAAATGGAGTGAATTGCCCTACCACAAGAGAAGCACAAACATGTCATTTTCTTTCACATTTTCTAAATAAAACCAGTTATAGTTCAAGTCCCACACACCAGCATTGATGGAAAAGCCAAACTCAGGCAATGTATAAGTTCTATGCATAATTTATTTTCAGATATTTTTAAATGTATTTTTAAAATCTCTTTAAGAAATATAACATGCATATAGTGCCTAAGGCACTTGACTGCTAACCAGAAGGCTGGCAGTTTAAACCCACCAGCCACTCCTCGGAAGGAAGATGGGGCAATCTACTTCCGTAGTGATACTGCCTCGGAAACCCAAGGAAGGGTTGCTATGGGTCGGGTCTGACTTGACGGCACATAACAACAACAACAATACCTATTGCACTTGCTGGAGCATGTGAGGCAGGCTGGGGAAGCAGGCCAGGTGCAACAAGTGGGTGTTGTTGGAACACCTGGGGCAGGCCGGGAAGCAAGCCAGGCACAGAAGGTGGGTGTTGTTGGAGTGGCTGGGGAAGGCCGGAAGCGAGCTAAGCATGGCAGATGGGTGTTGAAGTGGCTGGGGGAGGCTGGGAAGTGAGCTGGCAGGTTTGGAATGGCTAAGAGAGAGAGGTAGTTTGGAGTGGCTGAGGGAGACCAGGAAGTGAGTGGAGTGATTTGAAACAACTAAGGGGGACAAACTTGTCTGCCAGTTTGTCATGGCGGCTTGAGTGTTGGTGTGAGACTGGAGGCTATGCCACTGGTGTTTCAAATATCAGCAGGGTTACCAATGGTGGATAGGTTTCAGGGGAGTGTCCAGAATAAGAGACTCAGAAGAAGAAAGAGGCTATCCGCTTCTCAAATAATTGGCCAGTTTGAAAGCCTCATGAATAGGAGTGAAACACTGTCTGATATATTACTTGGAAACTTTATGACTAGCCCTGACACATTGTCCTATATACTGCTGGAAGATGAGCCCCTTGGGTCAGAAGGCACTCGAAATACATCTGGGGAAGAGCTGCTCCTCAGAGTAGAGCCAACCTTGATGTGGATAGAGTAAGGCTTTCAGGACCACCATTTGCTGATGTGGCATGTCTCAAGATGAGAAGAAACAGCTGCAAACATCCATTAATAATCAGAACATGGAATGTAAAAAGTATGACTCTAGGAAAATTGAAACTTGTTAAAAATGAAATGAAATGGTTAAAGATCAATATCCTAGGCATTAGTAAGGTGAAATGGACTGGTTCTGGCCATTTTGAATCAGGCAACCATATGATCTACTGCGCCAGGAATGACAAATTGAAGAACAATGACATGGCATTCATCATCAAAAAGAATGTTTCAGGATCTATCCTGAAGTACAATGCTGTCAATGATAGGATAATATCCACATGCTTACCAGGAAGACCAGTTAATACCACTATTATTCAAATTTACGTACCAACCACAAAAGCCAAAAGTGAGGAAATGGAAGATTTTCTACCAACTTCTGAAGTGTGAAAGTGACCAAACATGCAATTAAGATGTGTTGATTATCACTGGTGACTGGAATGCAAAAGTTGGAAACAAGGATTACCGGTTGGTGGAAAATATGGCCTTAGGGATAGAAATAACGCTGGAGATCACATGATAAAATTTTGCAAGATCAATGACTTAGTCATTGAAAATACCTTTTCTCAACGACATAAATGGTGGCTATGCACTTGGACTTTACCAGATGGAGTACACAGGAACCAGATCAACTACATCTGTAGCAAGAGCCAAAAGAGAAGCTGAATATCTTCAGCCAAAACAAGGCTGGGAGCTGACGGTGAAAAAGACCATCAACTGCTCATATGCAAGTTCAACTTGAAGTTGAAGGCAATTAAAACAAGTCCATGAAAGCAAAATATGACCTTGATTATATCCCTCCTGAATTTATAAACCATTTAAAGAATAGACTTGATGCATTGAACACCAATGACCAAAAACTAGAAGAACTATGGGATGACTTAAGAACATCATCCATGAAGAAAGCAAAATGTCATTAAAAAGACAGGAAAGGAAAGAAAGACCAAAATGGATGTCAGAAGAGACTGTGAAACTAGCCCTTGCATGGAAAGTAGCTAAAGCAAATCAAAGAAATTACAAGATAAAAGAGTTGGATGGAAGATTTCAAAGAGCAGTTTGAGTAAACAAAGTCAATTATTACAATGAAATGTGCAAAGACCTAGAGTTAGAAAACCAAAAGCGAAGAACACATTCTGCATTTCTCAAATTGAAAGAATTGAGGAAAAAATTTAAGCCCCAAGTTGCAATATTGAGATATTCTATGGGAAATACATTGAATGATGCAGGAAACTTCAAAATAAGGTGAAAGGAATACACAGAATCATTATACCAAAAAGAACTGATCGATCTTCATCTGTTCTGGTTACCTAGTGCTGCTCTGACAAGAATATACCACAATGGGATGGTCCTAACAAACAGGAGTTTATTCTCTTACAGTTCAGAAGGCTAGAAGTCCGAATTCAAAGTGCCAGGCTCTAGGGTCTGTGTGAAAGCCCCTCGACCTTGGGCTGCAGCTGTGCTTCTTGCTCCCAGCCCACTGAAGCTAAAGTCATCTCTTCACTTGGGCAGCTACTGGCTGCTGAGGCTGACAAACCCAAGGTCGACAAATAAAATGGCACAGTCCGGATGTTACCAAAACACACAGCAGGCCATTAATTCAAGTCCATTGTAAGTCCTAAGGTTGGCAGAGCATGGCAGGCTGCTGAACAATGACACAGCTACATGCAGGGTCCAAGCGTGCAATAAGCTATAGACTATACCCAAGGCTACTCTTTATATACAAGAAGCAGACCACATCTTGTGGTAGATCCCACCATGGAGTCGACTGCCAGTCTCATCATGGGGAATAACTATCCCAGCTGCCGAGCCACTCAATCAGGCCCAACCAAGTTGACACACAAATTTAACTATCACATCATGCCATCAGGAGATGGCAAATGACCAAGAACCAATGGTATTGAAGGAAGAAGTTGAAGCTGCACTGAAGAAACTGGTGAAAACAAGGCTTCAGGTATTGATGGAACACCCATTGAGATGTTTGAACAAACAGATGTCATGCTGTAGGCATTCAATTGGCTATGCCAAGATATTGGGAAGACAGTTACCTGGCCAACTATTGCAAGATATCCATATTTGTACTCATTCCAAAGAAAGGTGATCCCACAAAATGTGGAAATTATCAAACAATATCATTAATATTACACACAAGGAAAATCTTACTGGAGATAATTAAAAAATAGTTGCAGCAGCATATTGACAGAGAACTTCCAGAAATGCAAGCTGGATTCAGAAGAGGACATGGAAGAAGGGATATCATTAGTGATGTAAGATGGATCTTGGCCTAAAGCAAAGAATACCAGAAAGATGTTTACTTGTGTTTTATTGACTAGGAAAAAGCACTCGATTGTGTGGATCATAACAAATTATGGATAACACTGAGAAAAATGGGAATTCCAGAACACTTAACTGTATTCATGAGGAACCTGTACACAGACCAGGAGGCTGTCATTCGAGTAGAACAAGGGGACACTGCATGGTTAAAAATTAAGAAGGGAGTGAGTTGAGGTTGTATCTTTTCCCCATGCTTATTCAATCTGTATGCTGAGCAAATAATCCAAGGAGCTGGACTATATGAAGAAGAACATGGCATCAGTATTAGAGGAAGACTCATTAACAACCTGCGATACGCAGATGACACAACTTTGCCTGCTGAAAGTGAGGATAATTTGAATAACTTACCAATGAAGATTGAAGACTACACTTTGCAGTATGGATTACACCTCAATAAAAAA
>NW_006921664.1:1780116-1781961 GCF_000298275.1 Orycteropus afer afer | reverse complement strand
GTCATGGTATTTTCAATCGCCTCATATGCGTGTGAGAGCTGGGCAATGAATAAGGAAGACCGAAGAAGAGTTGATGCTTTTGAGTTTTGGTGTTGGAAAAGAATCTTGAAAGTACTGTGGACTTCTAAAAGAACTAACAAATCTGTCCTGGAAAAAGTGCAGCCGGAATGGTCCTTGAAAGTGAGAATGGCCAAATTTTGTCTCACCTATTTTGGTCATGTTGTCAGAGGGAACCATTCTCTGGAGAAGGATATAATGCTTGGTAAAGTGGAGGGTGGGAGCTCTGGTGACATAGTGATTAAGGCATCTGACTGCTAACCAAAAGTCTGGTGGTTCAATCCCACCAGCCACTCCTCAGAAGGAAGACGGGACAATCAACTTCCGTAGTGATACAGCCTCAGAAACCTAAGAAACTATGAGTTGGATCCAAATCTGGGGCAGAGAGAGTGAGTAAAGACTAGGGTCATTGAAGAAGGGGGAGGCCCTCAACGAGATGGATAGACACAGTGGCTGCAATGATGGGCTCATGTATATCAAGGATCATGAGGCTGGCACAAGACAAGGCAGTGTTTCGTTCTGCTGTGCATAGGGTCGTTATGAGTTGGAGACAACTGGACAGCACCTAACAACAACAACACAGTTTAATAAATTATAAAAACTTAACCCTATAGGGCAATTCTTTTCTGTCACATGTTATCACTATGACTCAGAATAGACTCAATGACATTTAACAAAAAAACAAAACATTCTTAAAATTAAATCCCCAGTGAAGAAAACTGCTGTATTGTTAACTCTGCAACAGTAATTCTGAGTATTCCTTCCAAATCTAAACACCTTCACACTAGTCTAAAAGTAATCATTATTGTGGCTTTTATGCTAAGCACTTAGCTTTTCTTTATACCTCTGCCACCTGAGGATACATGGCTAAACACTATCACTTAGTTTTACATGTTTTTGACCTTTCGATAAATGGAAGAGTATAGCATATTTTTGGAGTGTGTCTGGCTCTTTTTGTTCCATGCTTTGTTGAGATTAAATCACATTGGTGTGAGAGCTGAGTTCTTTCATTTTCACTGCTGTATAATATTTATCATATGAATATGCCACAACTTGCTTATTATTCTACAGTTAATTGATATTTATTTTTTTAGAAATTTTAGGATGTTGTTGCTGTTGTTAGGTGCCATTGAGTTGTCTCTGACTTACAGTAACCCTATGCACAGCAGAACGAAACACTGCCCAGTCCTGCCCCAGCTCCACTATCCTTGGTATAATTATGCCAATCACCACAGCCACTGTGTCAATCCATCTCTTTGCGGGTCTTCCCCTCTTTCATTGATCCTCCCCCTTACCAAGCATGATATCCTTCTCCAGGGAATGGTCATTTCTGGCAACATGACCAAAGTAGGTGAGACAAAGTTTGGCTATTCTTGCTTCCAAGGAGTATTCCAGCTGCACTTCCTCCAGGGCAGATTTGTTTGATCTTTTAGCAGTCCATGGCACTTTAAGCATTCTTTGCCAGCACCACAACTCAAAAGCATAAATTCTTCTTTGGTCTTCCTTATTCATTGCCCAGCTCTCACACGCATATGAGGCGATTGAAAATACCATGACTTGGGTTAAGCTCACCTTAGTCTTCAAGGTGATATCTTTGCTCTTCAGTACTTGAAAGGAGTCTTTTGCAGCTGATTTGCCCAGTGCTGTAAGTTGTGTGATGTCCTGACTGCTGCTTCTATTGGTGTTGATTGTAGAACCAAGTAATATGAAGTCTTTGACAACGTCAATCTTTTCTCCATTTATCGTGATGCTGCTTATTGGTCCAGTTGTGAGAATTTTTTTTTTTTT
>NW_006921664.1:1775290-1779891 GCF_000298275.1 Orycteropus afer afer | reverse complement strand
CTCAGCATACAGATTGAATAAGCATGGGGAAAGGATACAACCTCAACTCACTCCCTTCTTAATTTTTAACCATGCAGTGTCCCCTTGTTCTACTCGAATGACAGCCTCCTGGTCTATGTACAGGCTCCTCATGAGTACAGTTAAGTGTTCTAGAATTCCCATTCTTCTCAGTGTTATCCATAATTTGTTATGATCCACACAATCGAGTGCTTTTTCCTAGTCAATGAAACACAAGTAAACACCTTTCTGGTATTCTTTGCTTTAGGCCAAGATCCATCTTACATCACTAATGATATCCCTTGTTCCATGTCTTCTTCTGAATCCAGCTTGCATTTCTGGAAGTGCTCTGTCAATATACTGCTGCAAACATTTTTTAATTATTTTCAGTAAGATTTTATTTACATGCAATATTAATGATGTTGTTGTTGTTGTTATGTGCTGTCAAGTCAGACCCGACTCATAGCGACCCCTCCTTGGGTTTCTGAGGCAGTATCACTACGGAAGTAGATTGCCCTATCTTCCTTCCAAGGAGTGGCTGGTGGGTTTGAACCGCCAGCCTTCTGGTTAGCAGTCAAGTGCCTTAGCCACTATGCTACCAGAGCTCCCAAAATTAATGATATTATTTGATAATTCCACATTTTATGGGATCACCTTTCTTTGGAATGGTTACAAATATGGATCTCTTCCAGTCAGTTGGTTAGGTAGCTGCTTCCAAATGTCTTGGGATAGCCAAATGAGTGCCTCGGGCCATCCATTTGTTGAAACATCTCAGTGGGCATTCCATCAATTCTTGTAGCCTTGTTCTTTGCCAATTCTTTCAGTGCAGCTTCAACTTCTTCCTTCAGTACCATTGGTTTTTGATCATATGCCATCTCCTGAAATGGTTGATGATTGAACAGTTCTTTTCAGTACAGTGATTCTGTGTATCCTGTCCATCTTCTTTTCATGCTTCCTGCATCATTTACTATTTTGGCCATAGAATCTTTAAATATTGCTACTCAAGGCTTACATTTTTTTCTCAGTTCTTTCAGGTTGAGAAATGCTGAGCATGTTTTTCTCTTTTGGTTTTCTAAATCCAGGTCTTTGCACATTTCATTATAGTAATTGGCTTTGTCTGCTCGAGCTGCTCTTTGAAATCTTCTGTTCAACTCTTTTATCTTGTCATTTCTTCCATTTGATTTATCTACCCTTTGCTCAAGGGCAAGTTTCAGAGTCTCTTCTGACATCCATTTTGGTCTTTTTAATGGCCTCTTGCTTTCTTCATGAACGATGTTCTTGATGTCATCCCATAATTCTTCTGGTTTTTGGTCACTGGTGTTCAATGCATCAAATCTATTCTTTAGATGGGCTCTAAATTCAGGAGATATAAATTCAAGTTCATATATTGGCTCTCGTGGACTTGTTTGCATATGAGAACTTGATGGTCTTTTCCACAATCAGCTCCTGGCCTTGTTTTGGCTAAAGATACTGAGCTTTTCCATTGCCTCTTGCCACAGATGTAGTCAATATCATTCCTGTGTATTCTATCTGGTGAAGTCCATGTATATAGCCACCGTTTGTGTTGTTGAAAAAAGGTATTTGCAATGAATGAGTCATTGGTCTTGCAAAATTCTGTCATGCGATCTCCAACATTATTTCTGTCACCAGGACAAATTTTCCAACTACCACTGATCCTTCTTTGTTTCAACTTTTGCATTCCAGTCACCAGTGATAATTAATACATCTTGATTGCATGTTTGGTCAAATGATTGCAGAAGTTGATAAAAAATCTTCAATGTCCTCACATTTGGCTTTGGTGGTTGGTGCATAAATTGAATAATAGTAGTATTAACTGGTTTTCCTTGTAGGCCTATGGATATTATCCTATCACTGACAGCACTGTACTTCAGGACAGATCTTGAAACATCTTTTGTGATGACAAAAGCCACGCCATTGCTCTTCAAATTGTCATTCCCGGCATAGCACATCATATGGTTGTCTGAATCAAAATGGCCCAATCCAGTCATTTCAGCTCATTAATGCCTAGGTTATCAATTTTTATGCATTCCATTTCATTTTTGACAATGTCCAATTTTCCTAGTTGATACTTTGTACATTCCATGTTCTGATTATTAATGGATGTTTGCAGCTGTTTTTCCTCAATTTGAGTCATGCCATGTCAGCAAATGGAGGTCCTGAAGGGTTTACTTTAGCCACATCATTAAGGTTGATTCTACTCTGAATCAGCTTTTTCCCAGTTATATTTTGAGTGCCTTCCAACCCAAGGGGTTCATCTTCCATATTGTATCAGACGGTGCTTCTAGGCTATTCATAAAGTTGCCTGGTGGTATATCAGACAGTATTTTTCTGATATTCATAAGGTTGCCTTGGCCAATTATTTGAGAAGTGGATGTTCTCTTCCTTTTTCCTAGTCTGACTCATTCTGTAAGCTGCAGTGAAACCGGTGCACCATGTGCAATCCAGGTGGTATTTGAAACACCAGTGGCATAGTCTCAAGTCTCACAGCAACACACAAGCCACCAAAGTATAACAAACTGACAGACAGGTTTGTCTCCCTTAGCTGTTCGAAACCTCTCTACCCTCACCTTACCTGGATCCTGTGGCTCTCTCATACCTGTGTTTTCCAGCACTTCTTGCCTCTTAGGGTGGGGCTTGTCTCCCTCTTCTTACCTGGATCCCAAGGCTTTGTCATCCCCAGCTTTTCCCTCACTTCCTGTCTCTTGGGGTGGGGCCTGTCTCCCTCTCCTTACCTGGATCCTGTGGCTCTGTTGTCCCTGTCTTTTCCACTGCTTCCTGCCTCTTAGGGTGCCATGAGTCTCCTTCTCCTTACTTGGGTCCCATGGCTCTATTGTCCCTGGCTTTTCTCCTGCTTCCTGCCTACTTCCTAAAATTTTGGGATAATTATGAATAATGCCAATTCTATTGCATGTCTCCTCTTGCACAAATTTCTGGGTGATAGGAATGCATATCTTCAACTTAAAACATCTGTTGTTAAGTTGATTGAGATTCATGCCAACCCCATGTCTATAAGAATAGAACTGTGACTCATAGGGCTTTTAAGGCTGAGATCTTACTGAAGAAGATCACCAGAACTGTCTTCCAAGTTGCCTCTGATGAGTTCAAACCACCAACCTATTGGTTAGTAGCTGAGCACTTAACCCTTTCCACGAGCTTAAGTAGATGTCAAACTACTTACCAAATTTATAGTTCAATGTACAGTTCTACCAGCAGTGAATAGAGTTCCGGTTGTTCTATTTCCTCTGTCAACCAAAACCCATTGCCATCAAGTTGATTCTGACTCAGAGAAACCCTACAGGACAGGGTAGAACTGCCCCATATGGTTTCTAAGGCTGTAAATATTTATGAAGCAGATTGCCTCATCTTTCTCCCTTAGAGCAGCTGGTGGGTTCTAACCACCTATCTTTTGATTGCACATTAATGCTTTTAATCTCTATGCCTCCACAGCTCCTGAATTTCCTCTATAGCACTTGATATTTGCAATTATTATCTGGTTGTATTAGTTTCCTGTGGCTGCTATAACAAATTACCACAAACCTGGTGGCTTTAAACAAGAGAAATTTATTCTTTCATAGCTCTGGAGCATATATGTCTGAAATGAGCTTCACTGGGATGAATTCAAAGTGTAGTAGGGCTGCACTACCTCTGGAGGATCTAGGGGAGAGTATATGCTTTGCTTCTTCCAATTTTCTTGATTGCATTCCTTGGCCTGTGGCTGTATCATAGTAGTGTCTGCCTCTGTGGTCACACTGCTTTTTCTTCTTCTGTCTTAATGTTTCCCTCTGCTTTCCACTTATAAAAATAGTTATAATTTCATTTAAGGTACATTGGGACAATCTAGGAAAATCTCATCTCAAAATTGTTAACTTAATTACACCATTTGCTATTTAAAGTAATATTCACCTTTTTTTTTTCTTTTTTGCATGTAAGAGAAGATTCATAGATCCCCAAAATTAGGATGTTGATATCTTTTATGGGGTCATTATTCAGTCTGTCACACTGGTGAATGTGTAGTTGTATGTTATTGTAGTTTTCATTTGTATTTCTACAAATACACTGAGGTTGAATACCTGTTCAAATATTCATCAACTGTTCCCATGAACTCACTTATTAAAAAGATATGATTTGGGAATAATTATTTTGGAATAATTATAGACTTACAGACAGGTTGTGAAGACTGTACAAAAAAATCCCTGTATATTTTATATTTATATTTTACTAATATTAACATTTACATTTTTAAGTTGTATTTGTAAAAATTGAGAAATTAACATTGGTTCATTACTATTAATTAAACTATAGATGCTATTCTAATTTCCCCAGTTTTTCACTCCTTTCTCTTTCAAGATCTGATCCAGGACAAAACCTTGAATTTAGTCATTACGCATCTTAAGCCTCCTCTCATTTGTGCCAGTTTCTTAGACTAGTGATATGTTATTGTTGTTGTTATGTGCCAGAGTCAGCCCCGACTCATAGTGACCCCTCCTTGAGTTTCCGAGGCAGTATCACTACGGAAGTAGATTGCCCCATCTTCCTTCCAAGGAGTGGCTGGTGGGTTTGAACTGCCAGCCTTCTGGTTAGCA
>NW_006921664.1:1747111-1774770 GCF_000298275.1 Orycteropus afer afer | reverse complement strand
ACTCGACGGTACATAACAACAAACAACAACAACAAATACAATAATGAAATTGAAAACTGGTTCAGGGGATTCTGAGGACATCATAAGCTGAATTAGTTTTCTTCTCCTCCACTCTGCAGTTTGAGCTACTTGCCCCTCCTGAGCCTGCCTGTTGTTGAGACCTATGGGGAACTGATTAAACAGAAGCTCTTGAGCTTTATAGAAAACTAAGCACAGTTTTCTTTCCTGTTGCTGGGTAGTTGGTTGACATGTAGTAGCAGAGCCTAAAAGTGAAAACTGGAGAAAAACTTAGCTTTCAGGAATACACAGGCAGTGGAATATGGGCCAGAACTCCAAAAGGCCAGCTGGGGCCTTTACTTAGGAAGTCGTCTTTCCTACCCTATGGTTGAGTGGGTGTGGAGAACCAGAGAGCAGGTATCTGGGACCCAGACAGACATTGGAGAAATCAACTGCCCAGCGCTGGGGCAGCCCAAGAGAGGGATGTCAGAACAGGTGCCCTGTCAATATAAGCTGGAGAAGGCTGAAGAGTGAAAAGAAAAAAGAGGACCCAGAGTGGTTTAATGGTTTAAACACAACACATATACCAAAACAACTTTCTCAATCTTAAAAAACAAAAACAAAAAAATCTTTTCTTGATCTTAAAAAGAAAACATGACTTTCAAACTCAAAAATACACTATATGAATTAAAGGTTAAAATGATACTCTGGAATTCAAATTAGTGGCTTTCCTTGGAAGAACAAATATAAGAAATATTTCAATGTGGAGAACACTGATATAAAGAGATATACAAATTGAGGGAAAAGATAAGAGACTAGGAATATGGATCCTTGAGATCTAACATGTGAATGACAGATATCACAGGAAGAGAAAAAGGAACAGGTGTGGGGAGTCAGTAATTAAAATAAAATACTGGAAGGAAGGTTAGAGGGTTCAGATTTTCAAGGCTCACTGACTTCCAGCATAAACCAACACACATCTGAGATGATTCTGCTATACATTTCGAATTTGAAGAGCAAAAGGTAGCTTTAGAAGTTTCTGCAGTACTGTCTTTCCCTTAAAGAGCTCTGGTGGCATAACGCCTAAGGGATTTAACTGCTAACCAGAGGGTTGGCGGTTCAAACCCATCAGCCATTCCACGGACGAAAGACTGGACAATCTCCTTCTCTAAAGATCTACTGCCTTGGAAACCCAAAGGGGGTCTCTGTGAATTGGAATTGACTTGATGGCAGTGAGGTTGGTTTGTTTTTTGATCTTTCCCTTAAATGCTCATTACCTGCAAAGGATAAAACAACAACAACAACAAAAAAAACAGTTTATCCTCAGACGTTACCTCTATAATTAGAAGACAGAAGACTAGCATCTTCCAGGAGGAAAAGAGAATTAAGGACAACTTGATTCAGAAACACTTAACAATATGAAAAATGATTAAAAGAATATAGTCAATACATCAGCCACTACTCTAGGACTCAAAAAAAAAAAAAAAAAAAACCTACACCAGTTGCTGTTGAGCAACTATAATGCATGTTGATCCCATGTGTGTCAGAGTAGAATGTAATGCATGGATTTTCAATAGGTGATTTTTTTGAAGCAGGTTACTGGGCATTTCTTCCCCCAGGGCCTGTAGGTAGTCTGGAACCTCCAGCCTTACAGTCAGCAGCCAAGCACAGTAACCATTTGCAGTATCAAGGGTACCCAGCACTCAGACAGATTGGGCTAGAAACAAAATTTAGCTGTATGTTAACTACAAGCAATATTCATAAAAACAAACTCAAAGAAATGTTGAAAATAAAGAGATGTGCAGACAGTACACTCATTGCTGTTGAGTCTATTCCAACTCAAAGTGACCCTATAGGACAGAGTAGAATAGTCCCATGGGGTTCCCAAGGTTGTAATCTTTATGGAAGCAGACTGCCACATCTTCCTCCCACAGAGCTGTTGGTGGTTTTGGATGGACATTATTAGCCAGATGCAAACCAAAATAAAGTAACTGCAATATTTCTATCAGATAATATAAAAAGGAAGACAATGTGTAATTAGTAAGATGTAGTTGAAAGATACATCATGATAAACCTCCTTGTAGCAAATAGCATAGCAGCTAAGTGTATAAAGCAAAATTATTCAAGAAAATTTGATGAAAATGTAACTACATGGAAGGTTTCAGTACACTTCTTGCAGAATTAGGCAAATCTAAGAAGCCAATTTAAGTAGAAAATTTGAGGGCTAAAATGATACAAATTATCAAAGTGACATAAGAGAAATGTATAGAAACTTTACCTCCTTCAAATAGAGAATATTTATTATATGCATCTTCACAGAATATTTTCTAAGAAATTACCATGCCCTCAGCTACAAAGCAAATCTTAATAAGGTAAGAGAATAGAGACTTTGCAGTTGCATTTTTAACAATAAGTTGATACATATAAAAGTAAATAGCAAAATGGTATCCAAAATAGTCTTATTTGGAAATCAAAAAAATACTTACTTCTAACCCAGTGATCTGTCTTCATGTAACTGGGGTGTGATGGTGAGAGATACTTTCTGAACATGATGGTATGAAATACAGCATGTCACTTACAAGGTAATTTTGTCAAAATGTTTAAACTGAATCTAACAAAGCTATAGATCTAACTTTGAGTTTACAGGAAATACAAATAATGAATAAGATTACTGACACTCCAAAGGAAAAAAAAAATCAAACAAATACCAAGACTGGTTCAGTCACTTAAATAAATCAATGTCATGAAATATTTACAAGGAAAATAAATTGTTCTTTATAAGAAAATCCACACATTTATGTTGATTGCATCCTTGTTTGAACAAGATGAAAAGTGTTTTCAGAGGGGTACTAACAGGAAAAATATGACACTGAAAGAGAACTGCTTTTAATTTTGATATGTAATAATGATCTTGTAGTTATGGCAGAAATGTCCTTATTTTGTTGAGATACATGTTAAAATATTTAGGAATAAAATGCAGTGAGATTCATTTTGCTTTAAAAAACAGCAAATATGGTAAAATGTCAACAAGTTTAAAATTTAAGGAACAGAGAAAATGTTGGTCACAAAGAGTCTCTTATTTTCTGTAGAAAATTTTGAAATTTTTTATAGTAGAAATTATAAAATCAATATCATCTCAGGTAATCCTTGAATGAAAGAGAATTTTAAAGAGTATTGTTATTCAGAATCAATTTTAAAAGAGACTGTTTTATACAAAACCTTATGAGACATAGTAAAAGCTGAAATTACAGGAAAATTTATGTTGTTAAAATATCTTTCTTATTAAGGAAGAAAGAACAAAAATAAAGCAAATAAATGGTAAGTAGAAATTGAAAAAGAATAATATAATTTTCCAAAAGAAATCAGGAAGTGGGGATTATAGGCAAAAGCAAAAATTGATGAAATGGAAAACAACAACAAAAATGGGATGAATAAATTACTATAAAAGTTTCATTTGAAAATACTGAGAAAATAGACAACCAACTCGCAAGTGTGATCAAGGAAAGAAAAAATAGACCTGTAGACTTGATGACAGATGAAAATATGTAGCATACAGAGGTATTAAAAAAATCTTAAAAGGCTGATACATACAAATGAAAGACAGCTAGTTTGAAAACAAAGATTAAAAAACTTTTCATGATTTCCTCAAAAAATATAAACTATTAACTACCAAAATCATTCAAGAAGTAGAAAGTTTTAGTAGACCAATTATAATAGAAAAAACTCAGGAGGTAATAGAAGATAGCCTATAGAAAAACTCACCCAGATTGGGTGTCTTCACAGCTGAATTTTCAATCATCTTTAAAAGACTGACAATGCTATTGAAACTACTCTAGGCCATAATGAAGATACAAATCTTTCTGCTTCATTTTACAAAGCCAATAAAATTTTAATAATAAAACTTAATCATGATAGTACCTAAAATAAAATTACAGAAAATCTCAATCATGAGTAAAGACCAGATCATTTTAAATAAAATGTTAGCAGAAGAACCCAAAAATACATCAAAAGAGAAATACACTATGGTAAGCCAGGTTTTAATACTGATATAAAAGGGTGGTTGAATATGAGGTTATGCATCAAATAAACCATTATATCAATAAATTACAGGAGAAAAAATTAAAATGATATCCATTGATGCTGAAAATATATTTCATAAAATTTATAGCCATTCCCGTAATGTTTTTCCTCAAATTAAAAAGAAATGAATTCATATTCCTTCAAGAAAGGGTTTACTATGAAAAGCTTTTAGGTTTCTAAAGGCTCATTCTAGCTTCTGCTTTGAGAGTAAGCACTGTTCATTTTGTAATCACCAGCTATAGGTGGTTATTTAAATTTAATGAACTAGCTATCATATTGTTGTTGTTGTTATGTGCCATTGAGTTGAACCTGACTCATAGCGACCCCTCCTTGGGTTTCCGAGGCAGTATCACTACAGAAGTAGATTGCCCCCTCTCCTTCCAAGGAGTGGCTAGTGGGTTTGAATCGCCAGCTTTCTGGTTAGCAGTCGAATGCTTTAGGCACTATGCTACCAGACTATCATATAGGACAATACAGATACAGAAAATTTCCATCATTACAAAAAAATTCTATTGGTCAACATTGCTCAGGAGGACAATGGAAGAAATAAATAATAGGTGCCAGTAAGTCAATTCTGACCCATGATGATCCCACAAGTTACAGAGTAAACTGCTCCTTACAGTTTTATTCACTTATTTTTTTGTTTTCAATTTTTTATTGGGATTTGGATGAAATTTTACAAAGCAGTTTCTTTTTACGTTCAACAAGTTATACACATTTTTATTTGTGACACGATTATGTTCCCCACATTGTAACAGCTTTCCTCTCACTTCTTCCATGTGGTTATCCTTTCCCTGTGTCCTTCTTGACGATGCATTTCTGCCTTCTGACCTTTCTCCCTGTACAAATATTGCCCATTTTATCTCCCATAGTTGATTGTGCTAAGGAGTGAATCAACCTGGGTATAGTTGTTTGGCTTGTAGTCCTCTTTATTGTTTGACTGAGAGTTAAGCTCTAGGAGTGAGCTCAATTCCAGGCCTGAAGGAGGACTCTGGACCATAGTCTTGGGGATTATACCATCTTTGTCTGAACAGTAAACCTGGTCTTTTTTATCTTTTTTAAAAATTTTGTTCCACTTTTTTTCCCCCACTCTGTTGAGGATCTCCAATTTTGATCCCTTTCCAAGTGGTTGGCATTGGTAGCTGGGTGCCATCTAGTTCTTCTAGTCTAAGGTCATAAAGGTTGAGGTTCTCATGGTCCATTAGTCCTTTGGACTAACTGTTTCCATGTGTCTCTGATTTTCTTCACTTTTCTTTGCTCTAGACAAGCAGAGACAAATAGCTGTGTCTTAGATGGCTGCTTCCAAGCTCTTAAGAGTCTGTGCAGTTGCTATTCACTGAAGTAAGATATAGAAAAATATTTTTGTATACTGTGTTGTGCCCATTGAGTTTGATGTCTCTCACAACTATAGTCCCCAGACTTCAGGACCAGAGACTGACTCATTCAAGGTACTTATTTGTGGCTAAGAAGTTCATACAGCTTTATTGGCTATAATCTTTATAGAAGCAATTTGCCAGGTCTTTCTTCCACATAAAAGCAGATTGAGTTCTAACCAGAAACCTTTAGGTTAGTAATTGAGCACAAACCTTCTCTTGTGCTCTTGTATCCCACCTGGGGATACAAATTAATGTTACTATTATTCAAATTTGTGCACCAACCACTAAAGCCAAAGATGAGGAAATTGAAGATATTTTCCAACTTCTGCACTCTGAAATTGACCAAATATGCAATCAAGAAGTATTGATTATTACAGGTGATTGGAATGTGAAAGTTGGAAACAAAGAAGAAACACTGGTAGTTGGAAAATATGGCCTTGGTGTTAGAAATGATGTTGGAGATCGCATGATAGAATTTTGCATGACCAATGACTTATTCACTGCAAATACCATTTTTCCACAGTATAAATGGTAGCCATACAAGTGGACCTCACCAGACATAATACACAGATATCAGAGTGACTATATCTGTGGAAAGAGGCAATGGAGAAGCTTAATCAATATCTTCAGCCAAAACAAGGCCAGGAACAGATTGCAGAATAGAACATCAGTTGCTCATATGCAAGTTCAAGTTGAAGATATGAAGATAATTAAAACAAGTCCATGAGAGCCAAAATATAACCTTGATTATATCCCACCTGAATTTGGAGACCATCTGAAGAACAGATTTGACACATTGAACACCAATGACTTAAAACCAGACTAACTGTGCGATGACTTCAAGAAAATCATACATGAAGAGCAAATGGTCATTAAAAAGACAGGAAGATAAAAAGATACCAAAATGAATGTCAGAGGAGAATCTGTAACTTGCTCTTGAATGGATGGTAGCCAAAGCAAATGGAAGAAATGGCAAGATACGAGTTGAACAGAAAATTTTAAAGAGCAGCTTGAGAAGACAAAGTAAATTATTATAATACAATGTGTAAAGACCTGGAGTTAGAAAACCAAAAGGGAAGAACACATTTGACATTTCTCAAGCTGAAAGAATTGAAGAAAAAATTCAAGCCTTGAGTTGCAATACTGATGGATTCTATGGACAAAATATTGAATGATGCAGGAATGATCAAAAGGTGATGGAAGGAATACACAGAATCACTGTACAAAAAAGAATTGGTGGATATTTGGTGGTGGCATAAGATCAAGAACTAATGATATCAAAAGAAATCAAGGCTGCACAGAAGGAATTGGAAAACAAAGCTCCAGGAACTGATAGAGTACTCACTGAGATGTTTTAACAAATGGGTGCTGCACTGGAGGAACTTACTCGTCTATGCCAAGAAATGTGGAAGATGTTATCTGGCCAACTGATTGGAAGAAATCTATATTTGTACCCACTCCAAAGAAAGCTGATCCAACAAAATGTGGAAATTATCAAACAATGTCATTAATATCACATGTAAGTAAAATTTTCCTGACGATAACTTAAAAATGGTTGCTGCAGAATATTGATAGGGAACTTTCAAGAATGCAAGCTGGATTCAGAAGAGGACGTGGAATGAGGGGTATCATTGCTTATGTCAGAAGGATCCTGGCTGAAAACAAAGAATACCAGAAAAATGTCTACTTGTGTTTTATTGACTACGTAAAGGCATCTGACTGTGTGGATCATATTAAACTATGGATAACATTGAAAAAATGGGAATTCCAGAACACTTAATTATGTTCATGAGGAACCTGAACATAGACCAAGATGCTGTTCTTTAAACAGAACAAGGGGATATTTCATGCTTTAAAATTAGGAAGGGTGTGTGTCAAGGTTGTATCCTCTCATGATACTTATTCAATTTGAATGCTGAGTAAGTAATCTGAGGCATTGAACTACATGAAGAAGAATATGGCATCAGGATTGTAGGAAGATTCAATAACAACCACGGTATGCAGATAACACATTGTTGAAAATGAAGATAACTTGAAGTGCTTACTGATGATGAATAAAGAATACAGCCAGCTGTGTGGATTATACCTCAACATAAAGAAAACAAAAATTCTCACAACTGGACCAATAGGCAGCATAACAATAAATGAAGAAAAGATTGAAGTTGTCAAAGATTTCATATTACTTGGATCTGTAATAAACACCCACAGCAGCAGCAGTCAAGAAATCAAAGGTTGTATTGCACTGGGCATATCTTCTGCAAAAGACCTCTTTAAGGTGCTGAAGAGCACAGATGTCTCTTAAGGCTAAAGTGTGCTTAACCCAAACAATGACATTATTTTCAATAGCCTCGTATGCATGTGAAAGCTGGACAATGAATAAGGAAGACTGAAGAAGAGTTGATGCTTTTGAGTTGTTGAAAAATACTGAAAATACCATGGACTGTCAGAAGAACATTAGAACAAATCTGTCCTGGAAGAAGTGCAGCTGGAATGGTTCTTGGAAGCATGAATGGCCAGACTGTCTCACCCACTTTGGTCATGTTGTCAGAGGGACTATTCCCTGGAGAAGGATTTCATGCTTGGTAAAATGGAGGGTCAGCGGAATAGAGGAAGACCCCCAAAAAGATGGATTGGCACAGTGTCTGCAATGATGGGCTCAGGTATACCAAGGACTGTGAGGATTGCTCAGGACTAGGCAGTGTTTTATAACATAGGGTTGTTATGAGTTGGAGCTGGCTCAATTTCACCTAACAATAACAGCAACAAAAGGGACACAGTGTTTTATAACTTTCCCTAAGCAAGCTGAAAAACTCACTTTTTTCCACACATTTGCTGTCCCCCCCCCCCCTATTTCCTTTTCTCCCCAGGGACAATTGTTAAATTGTAGTAAATTTTTTTTTTTCTTCCATTAGTTGATGGTTTGCATGCACAAAGCTCAGGAAGATTCACAGTTAATATAGCCCTGTCTTTAATGGGGCTTGGGAGGACCATTGTAGAATCTTCAGCTCAATGAATTGATGGGTATCACAAATGCTATGCACTGTTAGGAAGTGCTTCCTCTTTCTGTTCCTGACTACAGTGGTTTTCTTGGGAGCTTACATCTCTTAAGATATAGAACCATTATTAATCCTATTATATTTGTTGTTTTCTGTGAGTTCCAGTTACTAAATGGATGTTCTGCAATGGCAGGTGAGTGGAGAGCTCAGGGGTCAGACCCCTAAATAAGAAGCCACAGGCTGGAGAGAGCCAGATGCCTACTTGTGGGCCTCTGAGTGACAGTGTGAGCAGTTTGTGGAACATAAGGTGTTCCTTTAATCTTTCATTCTGGTGCACCTTCAAAATACATTGACGTAACCATTTTAATGAACAAGTTGAACTTAAGTGTGCAAAACAAGAAAAACTTATTCTTTGCCCATTGTCTTTCAATCCTCAGTTGTAGGATCATTTATCTTAGCACCTTAGATGAAATCTTAGTTGCTCTGACAACACAGTGATTAAGGCATTCAGCTGCTAAAGAAAATGTTGTCAGTTCCAACACACCAGCCACTGCATGGGGAGCAAGAGAAGTCTACTTCCATAAAGATTTACAGCCTTGGAAACCCTGTGGGGCAGTTCTACTCTGTCCTTTATGGTCACTATGGGTCAGAAT
This sequence comes from Orycteropus afer afer, assembly GCF_000298275.1. Taxonomy (NCBI): domain Eukaryota; kingdom Metazoa; phylum Chordata; class Mammalia; order Tubulidentata; family Orycteropodidae; genus Orycteropus; species Orycteropus afer. The sequence continues at coordinate 1,765,668 of NW_006921664.1, read as the reverse complement.
TGACTCGATGGATTGATGGCAGTGGGTTTTGTTTTTGATTTAGAAGAAATATCAGACAGAACTCAATATTTTCGGGTTACTGTCATATAATTTAACTCCTTCTTGTAGGTTTAGTTCCAATTAGTTCTATGAACTAATTCAAACAAGTTTAGTCATGGCCTATGAAGCAACATCAGAACAGACAGAATTTGTAAAGTTTGGATGATGCTGAATGATAGCCAAAACGGGAGAAATTTTTAGTCAAAGCCCTGGAATGGGAAACTCAGAAGGGGTGTAGGAAGCCTTTTCAGGATCCTGATGTGGAAGACTGGATTATTTCCAGGACTGTGGAGATTGACATACATTCAAAGCAGGGCCAATATGTTGCCCGTGTTTCTATGAGGGAGATTAAATTTATAGTAGTGCACCGACCTATCAGATTTTCTGTTTTGGCTACTGTTCAATTTTACCCACATTTTAAGAATTTGGGGTCCATTCTGTTTTTTTTTTTTTTTTTTTTTTCACATGCGATTACAGAACAGGGAAGAATGGGTTGGCAGCCCTAGTTCTAAAAGCAGTCCCCTCTTAGTAATTAAAACAAAGCCCATGTGCCTTCAATGTTAGTTTCTCTGGGCCTCAGCCTCAGTCTTTAAAAAAGTCCAAAAGATTTAGAACAAAATGATAGGTGCTTATTATTTCCACAGGCCAAAGTGAGATAGCCTGTGGGGCTAGCAGGAGGGAGGCAGCTTCCTTCTCTGATAGTTTTTCTGTAGTTCTTTTCTACTGCTAGCTGAATTTCTGGCCTTCCTAAGGTTGGAAGAGAGAAAGAAGAGGCAAAGGTATAGGGACAATTTTACTTGCCTGGTAGTGCTACAATCTGGTACCTGAGATAGATACATAATTGCTAACTCACAGGATATTTTGGGAGGTATTCCTTTGACACAGCTTCTCTTGCAGCACTTAAATGCTACCTCTCTCAGCTTCTGCATTCAAAGATACATGCCTCTATGTTGTGAAGTTGCCTCAACCCTGGCTGCAAGACTTCCTGGTCTGGATCCTTTGCAAAATGACCTGTAGGTTTGCTGTTTCCTGACCCCTATTCCACTGCCCACACTCCACTGCCCCCCATACTCCTTACACGCTCATTCATCTCTTCCTCAATCAGCTGCAGCTCAAAATTTTTACCTTTAGTTTTTTCAAGTATGGGTGCTATTCTGTTCTTATGCTCCTTCAAAATATAGAGCGGTGGTTCCCAAACTTTGCAGCAAGGTACTATCACAGGGGATCTTAAAAAATACTGATGTTTAGCTCCCACATCCAGGCATTCTTATTTAATTGGTATGTGGTGCAATCCAAGCAAGGAAATTTTTGCAGGTTCCCTGGTGACTGTATTATGGAGCAAAGGTTGAAACCAATACTCTACGGGATGAACGTCAACATGTCAGAGCGGTGGTCTTTCCACACTCCTAATTGGCTTAAAGTTTCCCTGGTGATGCAGTAGATAATCACTAGGCTGTTAACCAGAAAAGTTGGCAGTTTGAAACCACCAGCAGCTCCACGGGAAAAAGATGTGGCAGTCTGCTTTCATAAAGATTACAGCCTTGGAAACGATAGGGAGCAGTTCTGCTCTACAATAGGGTGGCTTTGAGTTGGAATGACTCAGTGGCACTGAGGTTAGTTTTTTGGCTAACTGGTTTAAAGTTTACACATGACTCTCATCCCAACACTGACAACTCTCTCTAACCACATCTCTGAATTGAGCTATCTCACTTTGGGCTGTCCCTTAACGAGATGGATTGATACAGTGGCTGCGGCAATGGGCTCAAGTATAGCAAGGATCACGGAGCTAGAGCAGGACTGAGCGGTGTTTCATTCTGCTGCACATGGGTTCACTATGAGTCGGAGACCACTCGATGCCCCTAACAATAACAACAACAAACACTTTGGGCTGTAGAAATACTTGTTGTTGTTGTTAAGTGCCGTCGAGTCGGCCCCGACTCATAGCGACCCCTCCTTGGGTTTCCAAGGCAGTATCACTATGGAAGTAGGATTGCCCAACCTTCCTTCCGAGGAGTGGCTGGTGGGTTTGAACCGCCAGCCTTCTGGTTAGCAGTCAAGTGCTTTAGCCACTCTGCTACCAGAGCTCCTGTAGAAATACTTAGCACCTATCATTTTGTTCTAAGTCTTTGGAGCTTTATTAAAGACTTAGCCTAAAATAATTTCATTTTACCAACCAGATAATTTAGCAAAAGGTCCTGGAATTATGAGAATGGAAGAACATGAGATATAACATATGAAAGGAGATTTGGTGGCACTATGGTTAAAGCTTTGGCCTGCTAACCAAAAGGTCAGTGGTTTAAAACCACTAGCTGCTCCATGGGAGAAAGATGAGGAAGTCTACTTCTGTAAAGATTTACAGCTTTGGAAATATAGGGCAACTCTACTTTGTCCTACAGATTGCTACAAGTCAGATGACAGTGTTTTTTTTTTTTTAAGAAAAAATATGTATTTATAGTATAGTTTTTACATACTTATAATCACAAGAACAAAATATTGAAGTACACACAGTCCCTGGATTACAAATATTCTACTTATGGACAACTCCTCCAAACCAAACACTGCCATCGAGTTGATTCTGACTCACAGTGATCCCCTTGGGTTTTCAAAGCTGTACATCTTTACAGAAGTGGACTGCCTCATCTTTCCTCTATGAGTTGCTGGTGGTTTGAACCACCAACCTTTTGGTTAGCAGCCAAATGACTTATGCACTACACCTCCAGAACTCCTTGGACAACTACTGAAAAAAACAAAACTAAACTCACTGCCATGGAGTCGACTCCAACTCATAGAGACCCCCTGTTGGTTTCTTAGGCAGTAAATCTTTACAGAAGTAGATTGTCCAGCCTTACTTCCATGGAGTGGCTGGTAGGTTTGAACTACTAACCTTCATGGTTAGCAGTCAAATGCCTTACACACTAGGACAACAGATATCCTAGAACCAACCTCTACTGGCAACAAATGCTCCACCACAATCACCTTCACTTGCTGCATGTGCAGCTTTTAAATCATTTAAAAGATGATGAGTCTTCTCTTGCATTAAAATAAGGCTAAATGAGAATTGTATGCACCTGTTCTACTCACCTACACACTCCACTTAAAGACAAAGACAGAGTTAGGAACAGATCTTGTTGGTAAACTGAGGGCTGTCTGTATATTGCTATCTGGAAAGATAACAGAAATAATTTTAATCTTGTTGTTATTAAGTATCACATTGTTTTGCATCCCTGTTTTATAATCCCATCTTGCAATATGTATTTATTTTTTGCCTATATTCAGATTTTGAATATTTTGGAAAAGAAGTAGAATGTGTTAATTTCTTTGGCTAGCTTGTTAGATTCTTTAGAAATTCTAATTCAGCTTCCTAAAAACAGTCTTCTGAATTAGCATCTTCAGCTGGGCATTCGCATTACTGAGAGAACTATAGTTCTGATTGAAATAACCGCAATAGCTGAGCAAATGAGCTCAAATGAATGGCTTAAATATTGTTTGAAGTTTGCAAATTAGATATATACAGGCAAGAAAAATGTTTCGATACTTTCCTTCTACAATTGTACTCAGTTTGTTAAAATATTTCCCACAAATAAGAGGATTGGGACTCTCAAGCTTGGTTTCTGATTTTGCCAAAATAAATTTGCAAATAACCTTGATTCTGGAGCATACAATTCCAAATCAAAGCTATTTACAGTGGAATTTGGCACACTGCAATCTAAAATCAGGGCTATTTAGAATTTCATCATCCAAAAATGTGATAAAGTAAAATAGAAACGAGTTATCTTTCACTAGCGGGGGAAAACTTTTCTTTTAATTAAAAATTCACACACACACACATAAATAGCAAAAATATAAAGTGAAAAAAATCTCATTGAAAGAGGAATTGTATCAGGCAGGGTGCTGGCAAAAACAGATGACACACTCAAATTGAGGGATTTAGTAGGAATGTAGTAGGGAGACTTGTCACAAATGCATGGGCAGGGTATGGAAAGAGTGCAGTGCCTGTGGGATTCTGGATCTGGATAGGGCAAGTCCAGGAAGCAATTAACCAGAATCTGGAGAAGTAGAAAGCTATGCAGAGTGACTCAACTGAAGCCATCACCTTTAGTGGAAGAAGATTACTAGTCCATGCAAGGAGGTCTTATCTTTATTGGCTGTCCATAGTTCTCTTCTATTTCATTCCTTCTTGCCCTCATTGTGCAGTTACAGCCCAATTGGGATCAATCATACCTGACAATCAATCACTCTCTCTCTATCTGTTGTTTTGGTGACATAAGGAGTTCAAAATGACCAAGGAAGAGTCTCAGCCTTCCAAACTGTAGAATCATGACTATGTTCCCTGGTGAAAACACTCCTCTCTTGGACATGACTGCTAAATCCAATAAGCTTGAGATTATGGGAACTGATGCAAACATTTTTCAAGGGTTTTATTAGTCTACTTCTATGCCTTAGTTCTTAATCCTGACTGTGGGTGAGATGACACCATATATTACCAATGGTTAAGAAATATATTGTATTTCATAGGACAGTATCCAACCTAGCAGGACACCATCTCCCAGAAGATGTAACAACTGAAGCTTCAGCTGTGTATTCTACTTATTTATCAAGACTTTTGCTTCTAGGACACAGAGTAGGTGATAAGAATGATGAATTGCATTGCCACATGTTCTTCACCATAAAATGACTTTCTTGAACAGAAACAATGTATATGAGGTAACATAAGTAGGCATTATGTAAGTCTATGAATAGTGGCATTTGCACAAGCCAAAATCAAAACAAACCCACGGCCACTAAGTTGATTCTGACTCATAGGAACCCAATAGGATAGAGTAGAACTGGCACATAGAGTTCCCAAGGCTGTAAATCTTTATAGAAGCAGATTTATTGCCACTTCTTTCTCCCATGGAATGGCTGATAATGTTGAACCACCAACTTTTGCTTAGCAGCTGAGCACTTTAAACACTGTGCCACTAGAACTATTCATAGTGAACACAAGGGAGGCTAAATTTTACCAAGAATATGTGTCTGTTCCTATACGACAGGTCACTGATGCCTCCATGATGAAAAGGGTTCAAGATAACAACTTGCCACCAGGTACGTTGGTTCAGCATTGAACTCTGTGTTTTATATGTCACACATAAAGAAATGACAGTAACCAAATTACCTTCGATGAGGGGATATCCACGACCAGGGTTGGATTACCCAGTAAGCAAGGTATGTATGGGTTTATTTGTATTTACTTGTTAATCTGTAGTGAACAATCTCACATTTTTTCATCACATCAAAAATTCTGCTTGTAGCTCCTTGTAGCTGCATATGTCTCCACCCAAACTCCACAACACCGTTGTACAGAATCCAAACCATTTTTCAAACTTACTATCCCTGATAGAGTTAGAATACCAAGTAAACAAGTTAAACAGGGGTTTGTTTACTTGTGCTTACTTACTAATCTGCACGTTTTTCACCACATCATGAGTAAAAACCATGTGAAAATTTTCGCTTCAGATTAGTAAGTAAACAGAGTAAGCTCATGCTTACCCCCTTATTGGGTATGTTCTCATTACCTAGTGCCACTCTGACAAGAATATACCACAAATGGAACTGCTTTAACAAACAGGAATTTATTCTTACAATTTGGAGGCTTTAAGTCTGAGTTCAAAATGTCAGGCTCTGGGGGGCTGGGTGAAAGCCCCTCAGGCTTGGGCTTCAGCTGTGTCTCCAGCTCCTGGCCCACTGAAGCTAGGGCTTTTCTTCACTCAGACAGCTTCTGGCTGCTGAGACTGCCAAGCCCAAGGTTGACAAGTAACAAGGCAAGTCCTGATATTACCAAACCACACAGCAGGCCATTAACTCATGTCCATTAAAAGTCCCAAGATAGATAGAGCATGGCAGGCTGCTGAACAATGACCTGGCTACATGCAGGGTCCAAGCATGCCATAAACTAGAGACCATTCCCAAAGCTGCTTCTTATATATGGGAAGCAGACCACATCTCTAAAGCAGCTACTCAAATGCTTGTGGTAGATCCCACCATGGAGTTGATTGCCAGGCTTATCATGGGAAATAAGTACCACTCAACCAGCCCCAGCCAAGTTGATGCACGATCTTAACTACCACAGCATATCTCACTTTCACATCAGCCAAACAGTTGATGTGAACAGGTGATAAGGGACTTGAACACATTTCAGGTATTCAATGGGAGCATGCATCTCTGAAATTTCCTAGATAGGATGTATTTGATTTTAGTTTTTTTTGGTAAGATTAGTGGAAGGGAAAGTATTTTCAGTAGCTTCCATAATAGTCTTTATGCCATGGATTGGGAAATAATTGTAAACATTCTTTTAATAACTGAGTGTATATATAAATCCTTACTGTATTTCCTGGGACTAGGGAAGAATCACAGGACAGATCCACAGTGCCACTAGGCAACTGCATGCTCCATCTAATACCTGACCACCATTGCATCACTCTGGTAAGTGTGTCTCAGTGACACTGTAGGACTTGTGGCAGGTCACAGCCAATGCCTACAAACTCAGGAAGAGCTCTGTCCTCACAGCATAATCACAGGAGTTAAAGGTTTCTCTGGGAAGTCTGAGAAGAAGATTCAAAAGACCCCAGCTTCCTCTGGATTTTCAGGTTCCCTTTTCTGCTGTTATACTTGCATGAACATTAGAGTCATCTGGGAAGCTTTTTTAAAAAGAACTGTTGCATGATGCCTGCTCCCTCAGGAATTCAAATTTCCTTGGTCTAGGGTGAAATCTTGGCTTTGTGAATTTTGAAATATTCCTGTGTGTTACTGATGTGACTAAATCTTGAAAACCACTGCTGTATAGTACTAGAGTCAAGTGTTTGTTGTTAGCTGCCATCCATCCAATAGGCCCCAACTCATGATGACCCCATGCACAGTGGAACAAAGCACTGTCCAGTCCTTTGCCTTGCCCATGATCAGTGTGGATCAGACCACTGTGGTTTTTCATTGATTTTTGGAGGTAGACCACCAGGCCATTCTTCCTAGTTCATTTTAGTCTGGAAACTTCAACATCATAGCAACACATAATCCTGTTGAGCATCATAACAATACAGAAGCCCCCAATGATAAACAGGTAGTGGCTGTGAGTGAGGGCATTTGCCAGGAATTTAATATGTGTTTCTTGCATGGAAAGGGAGAATTCTACCAATGCCCCCTGGAGTAGAGTAGATGTGTATATTTTCATCAAGTTCCCCAAACGATTCTGACAGAACCAGAGGATCATTGCTAGAACATGTCAAGAAACTTGCACCATTTCCACTTCACAGACAGTAAGCTACTTTTGAGTTTCAGCTTCAATATTAGCTGTTTTAGCAGATTATTTACACAATACCCAGATCTTTGAGTCACCATATTAAATTCCAAATCCTGGCTTAGTACAGACATTTTATTGCATATGGCCTTCTCAAAAGTTATATTTCACCCTACTTTGTCTGACATATTTAGAATATAATCCCTTACATGTTCCTTGGGCTCTTGTCAATAAAGACTGGCATGATCCTATAATTTTTGGAGAGTATATATCTATTTCCAAGGAGTCCTGATAGTGCAGTGATTAAAGCACTTGGCTGCTAACTGATAGGTCTATGGGTTAAACCCACTAGCTGATCCACAGGAGATAAGACTTGGTGATCTGCTTCTGTAAAGGTTACAACCTAGGAAATCTTATGGGACAGTTCTACTCTGTCCTATAGAGTTGCTGTGATGGTTAAGGTTGTACATCAATTTGGTCAGGCCATGATTCTCAGTGGTTTGATAATTATGGTGTATGAATCTCCCATGATAAGATATAATATAATGTAATCACCTCCATGAAGAGATCTGCTATGAGATTTCCCATTCCGTTGAAAGGGAGTTTCCTTGAGGATGTGCCTGCATCTAATAAGTGTGGATGTTCAGACAAAGCTCTATGGCTTTTCATTCTATCTGGATCCTGCATCAGGCTTGTCATCATCTGACCTCTAGTACTTTGGACTTGACCAGCAGCCTACCATATTGCCTGCCAATCTTGGGATTAGTTAGCCTCCACAACCTATGAGCCAGCAGCCTACCATCTTAGCTTCTGATCTTGGATTTTTCAGCCACTTCAGCCATAAGTTTTCTGTTTGACCTGCCAGTCTTGGGTTCATCATCTCTTGCAGCCATGCAGCCATGCAGCCAAGCCTGCATCTGGACATCTAGCCCACAGACTTGGGACTTGCCAGCCTCTGCAACCATATGATCCATTTCCTTGAAATAAACATTTCTCTATCTTTCTCTTTCCTCTTTCCCCCTCATCTCTTTCTCTCTCTCTCTCTCTGGCATAGTGCCTAAGGCATTTGACTGTTAACCAGAAGGTTGGCAGTTCAAACTCACTGGATACTCTGCAGAAGGAAGACTGGGCAATCTACTTCCATAAAGATTTACTACCTCAGAAACCCAAAGGTGGTTGCTGTGAGTCAGAATTGATTCAATGGCAGTGAGTTTGGTTTGGTTTTGGTGTAGTTCCTAAGGCATTTGACTGCTAATCAGAAGGCTGGTGGCTCAAACCCACCAGCCACTCCTTGGAAGGAAGATATGGCAATCTACTTCTGTAGAGTTACCATTTTAGAAACCTAAGAAGAGGTTGCTATGACTTGGATCTGACTCCATGGAAGTGAGTTTGGTTTTGTTTTTTTGGAAGCCCTATAGTTAGTAAGGGAGCTCTGGTAGCATAGTGGCTAAGGCACTTGACTGCTAACCAGAAGACTGGCGGTTCAAACCCACCAGCCACTCCTTGGAAGGAAGGTGGGGCAATCTACTTCTGTAGTGATACTGCCTCGGAAACCCAAGAAGGGGTTGCTATGAGTCAGGTCCGACTTGATGGCACATAACAACAACAACAACAACATATTAGTAAACAGCATGCTGCTAATCCATAGCACGAGACAGCAATATTAATACACAAAATATCACCATCAATAGATCAAGTATTAATGAGAAGCAAGGCTCTGACTGATCAATGTTTGTTACTTTTTGTAATTTTGTCAGGAAGATCCTATAGGGAAACTGAATGATTGGTCTTATTTACTCTAGACAAAGTGATGAAAGAAAGAGATGAACTTAGACCTTTGGAATCATAGCTCAAGTACCTTATAAAAGACCTCAAGTTGCCCCTTGTACCTGAAAGAAAGCCTTATTCCTATAGTAACAGAGATGATATTATCAAAAGCAAACTCAGAGTCTTATCATAAAAGTGGCAATACCAATTGAATTCCCACCTTTAAATGGTGTCTGTTTTGGTTACTTCTGCCAGTGTAACAGAAATACCACAAATGGGTGGCTTTAGCAAACAAGAATTTATCCTCTTACAGTTTTGGAGTCTAGGAGTCTGAGTTCAAAGTGCCAGGTTCTAGGGGCTGGGTGAAAGAACCTTCAGCCTTGGGCTTTAGCTCTGCCTCTTGCTCTCAGCCCACTGAAGCTGGAGGCTATCTTCACTCAGGCAGCTACTGGCTGCTAAGGCTGACAAACCCAAGGTTGACAAGTAAAAAGGCACAGTCCCAATATTACCAATCTACACGTCAGGCCACTGATTCAAGTACCAATGTCTGTAGTCAACATAGCAGGCTGCTGAATGATCAATCAGCTACATGCTGGATTCCTGCATGCCAAAAAGCTCCAGACCTTTCTCAATGCTTCTCCTTATCTACTGGAAGCAGACCACATCCCTAAGGCAGCTACTCAGCTGCTCCAGCAGATTCCACCACAGAGTTGATTACCAATCTCATAATGGGGAATAACTACATACAGCTGCCCAGCTGCTCAAAAGCGGGCCCAGCCAAGTTGACACATAAAATACCACAGTGTCTGAAATTAAAATGAAGGCATTGATTGGAAGAAATGGGATCCTGAGACTTGAGATGGGAACATGTGGGCAGATAATCAGGAAGCTGGTAACACTGAGCCTCTAAATTCCATTGAATCACTACTGCCAGAAGAACCAACCCTTTTGCAACTATCTTATGAGATTAACCCAAGTGTGGCTGATGAGTCTTTGTCCAAGATGTCGTCTGAGGTGACACCTAAGGCTTTGTCTAAGGTATCACCTGAGGCAGATGCCTGATAAGACATTGCTGAATGTTCCCAGGAACCACCTCACTCATTTTTGCTTCTAGACCTATAACTAGACTTAAGTCTTAGTGAACCCCAAAAGGTGAAGTACAAAATGTGATCCTAGAAGAGACATGCTACACTACAAAAATAAATAAACAAATAAAACTGCTAAACTTTTCTAATATGTATAAACAGAAACCTGGAGAATATGTGTGGGATTTGCTATTAAGGGTGTGGGATAATGGTGCAAGGAACATAAATTTGGATCAGTGTGTTTGTTGATATGAGACCACTATGTGTAGATTCTTCATTCAGTATTTCAGCTTGAGGGGTTAGGAGAAAATCTAATAGTTTATTTGGTTGGTTCACTGAAGCATGGATTATCTGGTGGCCTACACTAAATCAAGTTGAAGTACCAGACCTGCCTTGATATACTGTGGAAGAAGGTATCCAAAGAGTTAGGGAAATTGGCATGTCAATGTGGATTTATCAGTTTAGACCCACATGTGGAGTGCCCAGAGGACACACTTTTTACCACAACAATGAGGGGCAAATTTGTGAAGGGAGTCCTAGCGTCCTTGAAGACTGCTGTGATTGCTATACCATGTAAATCAGATTTGAAACTGGAAACTGCTCTAAGTGAACTAAGAAAACTAACTACAATGGGAATAATTGGACCTTGTAGTAGTAGAAGCATTAAGTAGTAGAATTAAGTGGTAGCACTTAATTGACAATGACGAGGTGGTCGTGATTACTGTAATGGACAGCAGAATTAAAGCAGTGAACAGAATAGTCTAACTTTGATGGACTTTCGGCATTGGCTGCTTAGGCACGGTGTCCCTAGGGGTGAAATAGATGGGATATCTACTAAATATTTAGTTGATCTGTGAAAGTAGAAAAATTCTAGGTCAAGTTAAGGGCAGTCTAACTTGAATTGTCAAAATAAAAAAATGCTTGGCTCCTCAATCCATCCTCAGACTTGAGCTAGTTTACAGACCCAAAACCCTTTGAATGAAAGAGACACCATGTTTCCTTATGGAAGGACCCCACTACACTATCAAAATTTATATTGTTGGTGTTTCTCCCAGACTTTCCCAAATATGTCTATTGCCTTTTACAAGAGTGACTGTTCACTGGGGAACCAGACTTTATGGGGATTACTAGACACTGGCTCTGAACTGACACTAATTCCCAGAGACACAAAACCTCACTGTGGCACTCAGGTTAATGATGTCTTACCTCAAGTCCATTACATTGATGACTTTACACTGACTGAACTTACTAAGAAAGAAGTATCAAGGATTCTAAACTTATTGGTATGATATTTTTATGCTAGAGCTTTGGAAACTAACCAACAAAAATTCAGCGCCTTTCATCTCAGTGAAATTTCTAGGGATCCAGTGTTGTGGAATGTATTGAGATAATCCTTCTAATCTCCATGACTATAAGACTAGAAGAACTAGATGGTGCCTGGCTGTTGATGCTCACTTCTCTGAAAGGAATCACAATAGGAAGTACTAAACAGGGTAGGAGAAAAATGTGGACCAAAACTCAATATAACAAATAAAGACTAGGATTACTGGTCTGATTGAAACTGGTAGAACCACTTAGATAGTCATCCTTTAAGCAAGGAACTGAGCTCACACCCATGGCTCAATTTTTAGCTAAAAAATAGGCATATTGGGTAAACAATAATACCAGGTAGGTACAAACAGCCTTATGAGATCAAAATGGCAGCATGTGCCCAGGGATAAAGCTCAAAAGGCAGGAAAAGATAGGAAAAATAACATGAATGGAAACGGTTAACACAGGGAGGAGGTAGGGGAAGAGTGCTGCTACATTGCAAGGATTGTAATTAATGTCAGAAAACAAGATGTATATGAATAGTTGAATGGAAAAACATTTTGCTTTGTAAACTATTATCCAAATCAAAATAAAAAGTTATTTTAAAAAAACTAACTGGAAAGAAAAATAAAGTGAAGAAAAAAATATTGCATCTGACCTCTTCCACAACCTAAAAGGATGCACAATGCCTGATGTGCCTCTTTGTATTCTGGAAGCAGTATACATTACATCCGGTTGTGCTACTCTGGCCTATTTATCATCTACAAAAGCTGCTGAACTTGACTGGGACTCAGAGCAAGGGGAGGGTCTGCAATAAATTCAAGCTACTCTACCACTTGGGCCATATGATCTGGCTGATCCAATGGTGCTTGGAGTGTCAATAGCAGATAGAGATGCTGTTTGGAGTCTTTGGCAAGCCCATATTGGTGAATCACAGTACAGGCCCTCAGGATTTTGGACCAAAGCCCTGCCTCCCTCTGCAGATAACTACTCTCCTTTTGAGAAACAATTTTTGACTTCGTCCTGGGCCTTAGTAGAGACTGAATGCTTAAGCATGGGCCACCAAGTCGCCATGAGGTCTGGATTGCCCATAGTGAACTTGGTGTTTGTCTGACCCACAGAGTCAAAAAGTTGGACTGCACAACAGCGTTTCATCATTAAATGGAAATGGCATATGTGAGATTGGGCTTCAGCAGGACCTGAAGGCATAAGTAAGTTGCATGAGGAAGTGGCCTAAATTTCTATGGTATCCACTCCAATCACATTACCTTCCCTCTCCCAGTATGCACCTACAGCCTTAATGGGACTTCCTTATGATCAGTTGATTGAGGAAGAGAAAGCTCGTGCCTGGTTTACAGATGTTTCTGCATACTATGTAGGCATGACTCAAGTGGACAGCAGCAGCAGTGCAACCCACTTCTGGAACCTCCCTGAAATCCTCCAAATGGGCAAAACTTTGAGAAGTGCATCTAGTTGTTCACTTTGCTTGGAAGGAGAAATGGAAAGATGTGCAATTACATACCCATTCATGGGCAGTGGCCAATGGTTTGCCTGGATGGTCAGGGACTGGGAAGGAACATGGTTGGAAAATTGGTGACAAAGAGATATGGGAAGAGGTATGGGGTTAGATCTCTCTGACTGCGCCAAAGAAGTAAAAATATTTCTGTCTCATGTGAATGCTCACCAAAAACAGAGGAGGATTTTAACAAAGGGATAGGAGAGCATGTTCTATGGAACCAGTCATCCTCTTTCCCCAGCCACTCCCATCACTATCCAATGGGATCATGAACAAAGTGGTCATAATGACAGGGAGGGAGGTTATGTATGAGATCATCAGCATAGACTTCCACCCACCAAAGCCAACTTGGCTACAACCACTGCTGAGTGCCCAGTCTGCCAGCAGCAGAGACCAACACTGAATTTGTGATATAGAACAATTCTTTTGGGAAATCAGCCAGCAACCTGGTGGCCAGTTGATTACAATGTACCACCTCTGTCATGGAAAAGGCAATGTTCTTTTCTCTTTCTTTCTTTCTTTCTTTTTTTTTTTTTTTTTTAAACTGGAATAGACACTTACTTTAGATATATACTTGCCTTCCCTGCACACAATGCTTCTGCCAAAACTACCATCTGCTGATTTACAGAATGCTTTATTCATGGTCATAGTATTTGAAATCATATAGCCTCAGACCAAGGAACTTACTTCATGGCAAATGAAGTGCAACAATGGACCCATGTTTATGTAAATCATTGGTCTTGCCATGTTCCCTGTTATACTGAAGTAGCTGGCTTGATGAAAGAAGGAATGGCCTTCTAAAGACACAATTGTAATGTTAGCTAGGTGGAAATACCTTGCAGAGTTAGGACAATGTTTTCCAGGAGGCTTTATATGTCTAAACCAGCATCCAATATATTGTGCTGCGTTTTCAATAGGCGAGACTCACAAGTCCAGGAACGAAGGGGTGGAAATGGGAGTGTCACCACTTATTACCCCTAGTGACTCACTCACTAAATTTTGTTTCCTGTCCCTGAGATCCTATCCTCTGTGATTCTGGAGGGCTGGTCTTATTTTTAAAGAGAGAAATACTCCCACTTAGACAAACAATACTGATTCCACTGAACTGGAAAATAAGAATGCCACCAGCCACTTTGGGTTCCTCATGCCTCTGAGTCAACAGGCAAAGAAGGGAGTTATTGTATTGGCTGGTATGATTGATCCTCATTATCAAGGGGAAATTGAATTGATATTACATAGTGGAGGTAAATAAGAGTATGTCTGGGATACGGGAGATTCCTTGGGGCATCTCTTAGTACTGCCATGCCCTGTGATTATAGTCAATGGAAAACATCAATTCAATTCTGACATGATTATAAATGGTCAAGACCCTTTAGGAATGAAATTTAGAGTCACTTCACCAGGTAAGGAAAGGAACTCTGGTGGTGCTGTTGTTAGGGTATTGGGTTGCAAAGTAAAATTCTGGTGGCTTGATGTCAGCACTCACTCTGTGGAAGATGAGGCTGTCTGCTTCTGTAAAGATTTTCAGCCTTGAAAATTCTATGGGGTCAAGTCAGAAAAAACTTGATGGGAGTGGGTTTGGTTTGTTTTTCTGACCAGGTAAAGAACGCCAACCAGTTGACATATTTGCTGAGGTTAAAGGGAGTATGGAATGGGTGGTAGAAGAAGATAGTTCTAAATACCAGCTGCAACCACATGAACAGTTGCAGAAATGAGGACTGTGATTGTTATAAATATTTCTTCCTTGTATGTGTGCACCAAATAGTTTTGTTTTCTTCACTTATAAAATATAAGATGTAAATAGGGTTATTGCATTTTCAGTTGTATGTGTGTTAGTTGTATCATGTCAGACATAAATATATATTTACAATTGTCCTTATGTATAGATTATGTATAGTTTAAAGAGATGTGTACAGGTACCAAGTTGACAAGCGCTGGACTTTGATGATTAAGGTTATGTGTCAACTTGGCTGGGCATGATCCTCAGTGGTTTGGCAGTTATGATGTAGTCATCTCCCATGATGAGATCTGATATAATGTAGTCACATTCCTGGTGAGATCTTCTATCAGCAGCCAATCAATTGAAAGGGAGTTTCTTCAGGGGTATGGCCTGCTCCCAATATATATAGACATTCTGGAAAAAAATCTCTGGATTTTTGTCCTATCTGAATCCCGCTTACCATTCTGACCTCTGGAGTTTTGGACTTCAGTCAGTGGCCTACCACATTGTCTGCCTATTTCAGGATTAATTACCTCTGCAGCATATAAGAGAACAGTCTGCCACGTTACCTGCCAATCTTAGGTTTCTCTGCCCGTGAAGCCATATTACTTAGTAGTCTTCAGCCAGATGTTTGACCCAAGAAGTTGGCACTTGTCCACCTTTACAACAGCTTAATACATTTCCTTGTGATAAATCCCTCTGTTATATATGTTGTTGTGAAGTGCTAAGTCAGCTCTGACTCATAGTGACCCCTTGTTCAACACAATGAAACACTGCTTGGTCCAGTGCCATCCTCACAATCCTTGCTATATTTGAGTCCATCATTGCAGCCACTGTGTCAATCCACTTTATTGAGGGTCTCCCCTTTTCTTGCTGACCCTTTACTTTACCAAGCATGATAGATATACTTGTCCAGGAAATAGTCCCTTCTGACAACATGACCTAAGTAGGTGAGATGAAGTCTGGCCATTCTCACTTCTAAGGAGCATTCTGGCTGCACTTCCTTCAGAACTTATTTATTTGTTATTATGGCAGTCCATGGTATTTTCAGTATTCTTTGCCAACACTACAGTTCAAAGGCATCAACTCTTCTGTCTTTCTTATGCATTGTTCAGCTTTCACCTGCATATAAGGCAATTGAAAAATATCATGCTTGGGTTAGGTACACCTTAGTCTTCAAGGTGACATCTTTGCTTCTCAACAGTTTAAAGAGGTCTTTTGCAGTACATTTGCCCAGTGCAATATATCATCTGATTACCTGATTTCTGCTTTCATCTGTGTTGATTGTGGGACCAAGTAAAATGAAATCCCTGACAATTTTAATCATTTTTCCATTTATCATGACGTTTCTTATTGGTCAACCAAGATCCATCTGCCATCACCAGTTGTATCTTTGTTCATTGTCTTTTTCTGAATCCAGCTTGTGTGTCTGGAAGTTCCCTGTCTATATATTGTTGCAACCATTTTTGATTTTCAGCAAAATTTTACTTGCATTTGATAATAATGATGTTGTTTAATAATTTCCACATTCTTTTAGATCACCTTTCTTTGGAATGGGTGCAAATATTGATCTCCTCCATTCTGTTGAGCAGGTAGCTATCTTCCATATTTGTAGGCATAAATGAGTAAGTGCTTCCAGCACTACATCCATTTATTGAAATATCTCAACGGATATTCTGTCAAATCCTTGAGCTTTGTTTTTGCCAATTCCTTCAGTCCAGCTTGGACTTCTTTCTTCAATACCATTGGTTCTTGATCATATGCTTGCTCTTGAAATGATTAAATATCAATCAATTCTTTTTGATACAGTGGTTCTGTGTATTCCTTCCATCTCTTTTTGATGTTTCCTCCATCGTTCAATATTTTCAGTTATTTCTTATTGAGAAATGCCAAGCATGTTTTTCCCTTTTGATTTTCTAACTCAGGACTTTGCACATTATATTAAAACACTTTGTCTTCTCAAGTCTTCTGTTTGAAGTCTTTGAAGTCTTCTGTTCAGCTCTTTTATTTTAATCATTTCTTCCATTTGCTTTAGCTACTTTTCAAGAAAAAGTTTTCAGAGTCTCTTCTGACATCACTTTTGGTCTTCTCTTTTTTTCTTGTGTTTTTAATGACCATTTGCTTTCTTCACATATGCTGTTCTTGATGTCACCCCACAATTTTTCTGATCTTCAGTCATTAGTATTAAATGTATCAAATCTATTCTTCACATGGTCTCTAAATTCATGTGGAATATTATCAAAGTCATATTTTAGTTCACATGGATTTGTTTCAATTTTATTCAGCTTCAACATGAACCTTAATATGAGCAATAGATGATCTGTTCCACAGTAAGATAGAGGCCTTGTTTTGACTGAATTTTTCCACTGCCTCTTTCCACAGATGTAGTTGATCTCATTCCTGTATATTCCACTTGGTGAGGTCCATGTGTGTAGCTGCTGTTTATGTTGCTGTGAAAAGGTACATGCGATTAATAAGTTGTTGGTCTTGCAAAATTCTATCATGCAATCTCTGGTGTCATTTTTATCACCAAGGCCATAGTTTCCAATTACTGATGCTTCTTTGTTTCCAACTTTTGCATTCCAATCACCAGTAATTATTAATATATCTTGATTGCATATCTGGTCCATTTTAGACTGAAGAAGTAGGTAAAAATCTTCAGTTTCTTTATCTTTGGCTTTAGTGTTTGGTGTGTAAATTTGAATAATAGTCATATTATATGGTCTTCTTTATAGATACATGGATATTATACTATAACTGGGAGCATTGTACTTCAGGATAGATTTTGAAACATTCTTTTTTGATAATGAATGCAAGGCCATTCCTCTTCAATTTGTCATTCCTGGTACAGTAGACCATATAATTATCTGATCCAAAATGCCCAATATTTCTTCTTTTCAGCTCACTAATGCCTACTGATCTTTATGTGTTCCATTTAATTGTTGACAACTTCCAATTTTCCTACATTTATATAGATAGATAGATAGATAGAGATGTTACCAGGTGCTATCGAGTCAGTTCTGACTCATAGTGACTATATGAACAATAGAATGAGACACTCCCCAGTCCTGTGTCATCATCACAATCTTTGCTATGCTTGAGCCCATTGTTGCATCCTCTGTATCAATTTATCTTGTGGAAGGTCTTCCTCTTTTTTGCTGATGCTGTACTTTACCAAGTATAAAATCCTCCAAGGACTTGTCCCTTCTGACAATAAAATGAAAGGATGTCAGAAGAAGTCTGGTCATTCTTGTTTCTAAAGTGCATTCCAGCTGTACCTCTTGTAACATAGATTTGTTGTTTTTCTGGTAGTGTATGGTATTTTCAATGTTCTTCACCAACACCACAATTGAAAGGCATCGATTCTTTTTCTATCTTCCTTAATCATTATCTGACTTTCACAACATACAAGGCTATTGAAAATACCATGAGTTAAGTCAGGCACACCCTAGTCTTCAAAGTGACATATTCAATCTTTAGCACTTTAAAGAATATTTTGCAGCAGATTTGCCCAGTGTAATATGTCATCTGTTTTCTTGACTGCTGCTTCCACAGATGTTGATTGTGGATCTAAGTAAAATGAAATCCCTGACAACTTCAATTGTTTTCTTTTTTATCATGATGTTACTTATTGGTCCAGTTGTGAGGATTTTTGCCTCAGAAGGAAGACTGGGCAATCTACTTCTGTAGAGATACTGCTTCAGAAGCCCAACGAGGGGTCGCTATGAGTTGGGACTGGCTTGAAGGCAGTGAGTTTGGTTTGGTTTTTATTTTGAGTTGTAATTCATGCTGAATACTGTGTTGTTGTTGTTGTTGTTATGTGCCATCGAGTCGGCCCCGACTCATAGC
>NW_006921664.1:1729204-1747006 GCF_000298275.1 Orycteropus afer afer | reverse complement strand
CCAGAGCTCCCTTTGATATTTATCAGTAATAGTTCAAGTCTTCTCTTAGCAAGCAAGTTTGTGTCATATGCCTATCGCAGGTTGTAATGAGTCTCCCTCTTGATGCCATGTTCTTCTTCAGACAGTCCAACTTTTTGGATTATTTGCTCAGCATGCAGATTGAATAAGCATGGTGAAAGGATACAACACTGACACACATCTTTCCTGATTTTAAATCATGCAATATCCCCTTATATTTGAACAACTGCTCTTGGTCTGTGCACAGGTTCCTCATGAGCACAGTTAAGTGTTCTGGAATTCTCATTCTTTGCAATGTTATCTATAATTTGTTATGATATTTCCATAGTCAAATGGATTTTTATAGTCAATAAAACACAGGTAAACAACATCTTTCTATGGTATTCCTTGCTTTCATTAGATCCTACTGATATCAACAATGATATCCTTCATTCCACATCCTCTTCTGAGTCTGGCTTGAATCTCTGGCAGTTCCCTGTCAGTATACTGGTGCAACTGTGTTCGAATTTTCTTCAGCAAAATTTTACTTGTGTGATATTTATGATATTGTTTCATAATATCCATATTCTGTTGGATCACCTGTTTTTTGAATTGCACAAATGTGGACCTCTTCCACTAGATTGGCCAAATAGCTGTCTTCCATATTTCTTGGCATAAATAAGTAAGTGCCTCCAGTGGGGCATCCATTTATTGAAATATCTCAGTGGGTATTCTGCCAATTCCTGGTTTCTTGTTTTATGACTATTTCTTCAGTGAAGCTTGAACTTCTTCCTTCGATACCATCTGTTCTTGATCATATGCTACCTCTTGAAAAATGATTGTTCAATCATTGACCAATCTTTTTGGTACAGTGATTCTGTGTTTTTCCATCTTCATTTTATTCTTCCTTCATCATTCAATATTTTGCCCTTAGATTCCTTCAATATTGCAACTCAAGACTTGAATGTTTCTTCAGTCTTTTCAGCTTGAGAAATACTAAGCATCTTCTTCCCTTTTGGTTCTCTAACTCCAGATTTTTTCACATTTCATTATCATACTTTACTTTGTCTTCTTGAACGACCCTTTGACATCTTCTGTTCACATATTTTGCTTCATCATGTCTTCCACTCTCTTAACTACTCTCCATTCAAGAGCAAGTGTCAGAGTCTCTTCTGACATCCATTTTGGTCTTTTCTTCCTTTTCTATCTTTTCAATGACCTTTTGTTTTCTTCATGTATGATATTCTTGATGTCATCCCACAGCTTGTCTCATCTTCAGCCATTGGTGCTCCATGTACCAAATCTATTCTTCAGATGGTCTCTAAATTAAGGTGGGATATAGCCGATTTCTTGTTTTGGCTCTCATGGACTTGTTTTAAGTTTCTTCAGCTTCAACTTTAACTTGTATATGGGAAACTGATTATTTTTTCCACAGTCAGCTTTTGGACTTGTTTTGACTAGTGATATTGAGTTCTCTATCTCCTATTTCCACAGATGTAGTCCATTTGATGTCTGTGTATTCAATTGTGGTAGTTAAGTGTGTGTCAACTTGACTGGGCCTGGTTGAGTGTCTGGGCAGCTGGATATAGTATTCCCCATGATGAGACTGGTAATCAACTCCATGGTGGAATCTACTGTGAGCAGCTGAGTAGTTGCTTTAGGGATGTGGTCTGCTTCCTATATATAAGGAGAAATCTTGGGAAATGGTCTCTAGCTTATGGCACACTTGAACCCCGCTTGTAGCCGTGTCATTATTCAGCAGCCTGCCATGTTCTGCCAACCTAGGGACTTTCAATGGACTTGAATTAATGGCCTGCTATATAGTTTGGTAACATCGGGACTGTGCCTTTTTACTTGTCAACCTTGGGCTTGTCAGCTTCAGTAGCCAGCACTGATTGAAGAAAAGCCTCCAGCTTCAGTGGGCCAGGAACAGGAGTCAGAGCTGAAGCCCAAGGTTGAGGGGCTTTCACCCAGCCCCTAGAGCCTTGACTTTGTACTCTGACTTAAACCTTCCAAACTGAACGAGAATAAACTCTTGTTTCTTCTAGCCATCCCATTTGTGGTATATTCCCGTCAGAGTGACACTAGGTAACGAAAACACCATTCCAGCATGTTTGATGTGTATAGTCACTGTTTATGTTATTGATAAAGATATTTTCAGGGAATAAGTTATTGGTCTTACAAAATTCCATCATGTGATTTCCATGTCATTTTTTCATGAAGACCTTATTTTTTAACTCATGCTTCTTCTTTGTTTCCAGCTTTTGCCTTACAATCACCACTGCTTATCAATACATCTTGATTATATGTTTGGTCATTTCAGACTGCAGAAGTAGGTAAAAATCCTCAATCTCTTAATCTTTGGCTTTAGTAGTCATTATGTAAATTGGAATAATAATAGTATTAACTAGTCTTCCTTGTAGATATATGGATATTATCCTATCCGTGACAACATTGCACTTCAAGCTAGATCCTGAAATATTCTTTTTGATGATGAAGGCAACACCATTCCTATTCAATTTGTCATTCCTAGCATAGTAGACTATATGATTGATTGCATGATTCAAAATGGCCAATACCTGTCCATTTCAGCTCAGTAATGTCTAGAATATCAACTTTTATCCATTCCATTTCATTTTCGACACTTCTAACATACTTCATATATTTGACCTTCAGATTATTAATGGAAGTTTGCAGCTATTTCTTTCCATTTTAAGTCATGAGACATCACCAGCAAATGAAGACCCCAAAATCTTTACTCCATCCATGTTATTAAGTTTACTCCACTTTGAGGAGGCAGCTGTTCTCCAGTTGTATTTTGAGTGCCTTCCAACAAAAGGGGCTCATCTTCTGACACTATATCAGACAGTGTGTTAATGCTATTCATAAGGTTTTCAATGCCCAAAGGTTTTTTTTTTTTTTTTCAGAATTGGATTGCTATGTTCTTTTTCATAGTCTATCTTATTCTGGAAACTTCTGAAACCTGTCTACCAGGGGTGACACTGATGGTATTTGAAATACTGATCACATAGCTTTCAGTATCACAGATATATGCAAGCCACCACAGTATGACAAACTGACAGATGAGTGGTGGATGTACAAGCTTCATTGGTTTTGCTTCTCTAGAGAACTCAGCTTCCTATGACAGTCACTACAAATTAGAATCAACTCCATAGCACACAACCACAAAAGCATATATATTTTCAGAGCAGATGTGGTATTTTTTGTCCCTAATATGTTGTATTGTAACTCTAATTATGACCCTGTAGGCATAGGATAGAATTCTGAGGAGAGTTATCATCAACTGGTTCCTTCTCTTGGGGAAGTTAAGGGGGTCCCTCAACTTGTGGAAGATTTGAAAGATTTATGAGGTCAACTTTCTCAGCCTTGTATCTTTGGATCTACATGTTACTGTCCCATGTCTCAGATCTCCCCCTCTTCTTGAACAAGGCGCTTTTGCTGGTATGTGTGAGACCTACAAGGGGTTAGCATTTCTTTGGTGCTGCAACTTCTTACAAACAGATTCTGGTCATGGTTGTCAGGCCTATTTGCCCATGTTCCAGGGGATCAGGAGCTCTTTTAAGCTTGTTGATGAGGCTTTCTTGTTCTCAACTGGATAGTCATTGCTCTCCAAGTTTCTCTGGAACAATTTCTCAAGCTCATCACTGTTGACATTTTGGACTGGATACTTCTTTGTAGTGAGGGCTGTCTTGTGCTTTGTGGATATTTATTAGATT
Organism: Orycteropus afer afer; assembly: GCF_000298275.1. Classification (NCBI taxonomy): domain Eukaryota; kingdom Metazoa; phylum Chordata; class Mammalia; order Tubulidentata; family Orycteropodidae; genus Orycteropus; species Orycteropus afer. Next base: position 1,743,272 of record NW_006921664.1, on the reverse strand, counting down.
TCCTGGCTTCTACTCATTAAACGACAGTAACACTCCTGCCCCAAGTCATGAGAACTAAATGTATCTCTCCAAACCCAAAAAAACAAACTCACTGTTGTTAAGTTGTATCTGACTCATAGTGACCCCTCCTTGGGTTTCCAAGGTGGTACCACTACAGAAGTAGATTGCCCAACCTTCCTTCCAAGGAGTGGCTGGTGGGTTTGAACTGCTAGACTTCTGGTTAGCATTCACATGCCTTATGCACTACACCAAACACATGTATCTCTAGATATTGTCAAATGCCCCCTGGTGGGGCAAATTCACCACTAACTGAAAATCACTACCATAGAATTATCAGAAAAGTCATCTAAACCTAGAGTCACCACAACCTTTTTGTCCACATTACCACTATAGATTAATTGCTGCACCTGATTGATTTTCCAACAACTTGCCTTCCACTTGTCCTTCATTCTATTCCACTTTAATGTGAATAGCCATGGGAGCTCTGGTGGCATAGTGCTTAAGGCATTTAACTGCTAACCAGAAGGCTGGCAGGTCAAACCCACCAGCCACTTCTCAAAAGGAAGGTTGGGCAATCTACTTCCGTAGTGATACCATCTTGGAAACCCAAGGAGGAGTCACTATGAGTCAGATCTGACTCAACTGGCAGTGAGTTTGGTTTGTTTTTGTTTTACATGCGGTTGGTTACTCGTGTCCCCTTTCCCTATGGCAAGGAGGGTACTAATCACAGAATCTCATGTTGAAGATCTGCTTCCTAGAACTATTTCTAGTACCAGTTACTGTATCAGTTAACATCCTAGCAGGAAACAGATGAACAATTTGGGCAATTTAACAACAATAATTGAGACACTATTTACATAGATGTAAATAAAAGGAAGAGTACTGTTCCCCTGGGCTAGTTGTAATAGTTTCATTCTCACCTTTAAGAGGGCAGTGAGAAGTTTCCAGACTCCAGAACCAACCTGGAAGTCTGGTGACCTGGGAAGAAAGAGAGGGAAAATGAGAGAGGGAGGGAGGAAGGAATATAAGTCAAAAGAGAAGGAGGGAAGAAGGGAGAGAGAGAGGAAGAGAGGGAGAGAGAGAGAGAGAGAGGCTTGATGAAAGACAGATTGGTGGGTCTATTCCTAGAGATTTTGACTGGGTAAATCTGATTGAGAATTTACATTTCTAACAAGTTCCAAACTCCTGGCTCCTAAGTGCTGCTGATCAGGTTGGTCTGGGATATCTCCAGTACTACTGATTTAAACACAATGGATATCAGACTCTTGTTTGGCAGCAATATTTCTGGCATATCTTAAACTGACTTTCCTGATCCTTTCTCTCCTCAGACATCCCACACCTTATAATTTCTTGCCCTATTTTCTCCTTTTGGTGAAGCATATTCTCTAGTAACTTCCTGAGAAGTGACTAGGAAGTCTAATTTTGCTGTCCTTGTTAAGATTTTGCAGTTTTGGATTCATTTCTACTTTGTTTTCTGGATTCTGACAATACTGCTGAGAAGTCTGATGCCTTACTGTTTTCCAGTCCTTTGCAAGGTGACCTATTTTTCTTTCTGGAGGCATTTAAGATTTGCTCGTTATACTAGATGTTCTGAATTTCCACAAACGTGAAACTTCATGTGAATCTGTTATCAATCATTTTTCAATCTGACCACATTCTGTAAAAAAAAAAAAAAAAAGAAAAGAAAAGAAAACCCTCCTAACATTTTTATGATTATCACATTGAATTTATAGATGAATTTGGGAAATATTGGCATCTTTACAATATTAAACTTTCCATCTATGAACACAGAAAAAAAATCTCTTTTTTTCAGATCTTCTTTTTATGTTTTGCAATAAAATATTTTATAATTTCCTCTTGAACAGCTTTGTATTTCTTTTAGATGCATTCCTAGATTTCTTATTCTTCTTGTCCCTGATAATATTTTATTTTTTCAGAGTGCATTTTATAATTGTTGATATATAGACAAGCATAGAATTTTGTATAATGATCTTTGTTCTACCAAAGTTGGTTATTGGTGGGTTTCTGAGAAGTATTTTATTTTCTTTATAACCTGCAAAAGGCAATTTTGTATTTTTTTTATTTCTAATTCTAAATATCTTATTAATTTTCATACTTTTTTGTTGATGACTAAGCAGTGATAAAGTAGTTCTGGTGGCGCAGTGCCTAAGGCATTTGACTGCTAACCAGAAGGCTGGTGGTTCAAACCCACCATCACTCCATGGAAGAAAGACTGGGCTATCTACTTCTGTAAAGATTTACTGTCTTGGAAAGTCAAAGGGGCTCGCTATGTGTCCAGTTTCCTTGAATTTCTCCTAATATTAAAAGGAATGGATCAGGGCCAAAATCCATTAAATGGGGAAGAGAATGTTAGTTTAATAAATGATGTGGGCAAAACTTAATATCCATTTGCAGAAAAATGAAACAAGATCTGTACCTCACACTAGACATAAAAACCAACTCCAGATGGATCAAAGACTTAAATGTGAAACCTAAAACTATAAAGTTTCTCAAGGAAAAAATAGGGACACATTTAGGAGTCCTAATAGATGGCATAAATTGATTATCAAACATAACCCAAAATGCACAAAGAGCAGAAGAGAAACTAGATGAATGGGACTTTCTAAAAATTAAATGTTTTTGTGTTTCCAAAGACTTCTCCAAAAGCATCAAAAGTGAACCTACATATTGGGGAAAAAAAAATATTTGGCAATGACATATCTGACAAGGGACTTATCTCTAAAATTTATAGAAAACTCCAATACCTCAATAATAAAAAGACAAATAATCCAATTAAAAAATGGGCAGAAGATATGAATAGACACTTCACCAAGGAGGATATTCATGCGGCCGTCAAACATATGCAGAAATGCTCATGATCATTAGCCATTAGAGAGATGCAAATCAAAAGAACAGTGAGATATGATTTTGCCCCAGCACTAGTAGCAAAATTCAACAAGACAGAAAATAACAAATGCTGGTGAGGATGTGGAGTGTTTGGACTCTCATACACTGCTGGTGGGACTGTAAAATGGTACAACTACTGTGGAAAGCAGTATGGTGATTCCTTAAAAAGTTGGAATTAGAAATACCATTTGATCCAGCCATTCCATTACTGCTATATATCCTAAAGAAGTGAGAGCCGACAAGAACAGACATATGCACACCCATGTTCATTGCAGCACTATTTACAATAGCCAAAAGATAGAAACAACCTAGGAGTCCATCAATTGAGAAATGGATAACCAAACTATGGTACATATACACAATGGAATACTATGCAACCCTAAAGAGTAACATAGAATCTGAAAAACACGGCATAATGTGGATGAACTTGGAGGATATTATGTTGAGTGAAATGTCAATCACAGAAGGACAAATATTGTATTAGTCTGTTACTGTAAAAGTCAAGGAAAGTTTTATCTATGGAAGGAAATTTTCTTTGTTGGTTATCAGGGGTGGGAGGAGAGGGAAGGGAACACTGTGACATAGGTAGAGATAAGTATTGGTTTGAATGAAGAGAAGGACAATGTATCAACAGTGAGTGATCAGCATGATGGTAGTGAGGAAGAAGAAGACATAGAGAGGTACATAGGAGGTACAGACAACAAAGATGAACCATTTTGCACCAACAGTATTGTGTTGTCAGTGAAGGCAAACATGGGTATATGAGTGGATAGATGCGTGGAGAGGCTGAACTATTAGGTATGTCTATGAAGCAGGGAATGTACCCAAGAGCATGTATAGGATTGGCAGACAATGGTCCTATAAGTGTATTTGTATGTTCTGTAAGAATTCCCAGGTGTATAGTAGAGCTGACAAGGGATAAGTTTGTAGTAACTTCTTTTGTTGATGGCCATGGCTATCTACCCAGAGGGACCTAGTAGTTGAACAAGTGGGCTTGGGACCATAGTCACAGAGGACATCAAGCTCAACTGGCATAATGTACTACACAAAACATTGTTCCACCTCCTACTTTGGTGAGCAGACACTGGGATCTTAAAGGCTTGCAAGCAGCCATCTAGTTGCGATGATGGGTCTCTCCTCATCCAGAGCAAAAAAGAATGCATAAAATCAAATATTCATGGAAACAATTAATCCTAATGACTGGTGCACTATGCAATCCTTAGCTTATATGACTATGAGACCAGAAGAACTAGATGGTGCCAGCTACCACTGTCAATCACTCATGGGGGAATCTATGTAGGAGATCCTGGACAGAAAGAGAGAACAATGTGGAACAAAACTCAAAATCATTTGGGAAAAAAAGGGGGGGGGCAGTTTTGCTGGGTGATAGAGCCTGGTGGAACCTCTGACACCATGGCCCCTAGCTGCCCTTCAGGCCTGGAATTGAACCCACACCTGTGACTTTCAACCAAACAAAAGACAAGCATACGAGTTGAACATTATTTACCTGAGGTAGATACACTCCTTGGAGAGAACAATCATGGGAGAAATAAAGGTTGTTTATGCACAGAGAGACAGCTCAGAGGGCAGGAGTGCATGAAGGGATGGACACAGGGAAGAGGCAACTATCAGGAGGAAGTGGGAGGGGAGCTGTTGCATTGGGGTAAATTGTAGTCAATGTCATGAGACAAAGTGTATGTGAACTGCTCTATGGAAACTGAATTTGCTCTAAATTTTCACCCAAATCACAATAAAAAAAAAAGAAGAAGAATGGTTCAACTACTCATGTGATAGATACTTTATCATGTTCAAAAGTTTATTCTATTCCTGGTTTACACTTTGTTAAAGAAAGGTGTGGCAGTCTGCTTCTGTAAAGATTAAAGCTTCAAAAACCCTATGGGGCAGATCTACTCTGTCCCATAGGATAGCTAAGAGCTGCAATCAGTCTGATGGCAATGGATTTGGTTTGTGTCTTTAAGAGAGGTTTTTTTTTTTTAAATTTTTATTGTGATTTGGGTGAAAGTTTACAGAGCAAATTCATTTTTCATCCAGCATTTCATATGCATTTTGTTTCATGACATTAACTGTAATTCCCCACATATAACAGCTCTGTTCCCACTTCCTCCCTATAGTAACATTCCTCCTTCCTTCCCATGCACTCCTGCCCTTTAAGAGAGTTTTTAATGTTGCCCGCCAATAATACCACATCCCTCTAAGCTCTTTGATCTTCCAGTCTCCAAGTAGTCTCCTCTAACATCCCTAACCACCTCTCCTCCTCACTCTCAAGTGATAATCTGTTTTTGTTTGTTTGGTTGGTTTTTTCCATATTTCTACTTCTAGAAGAAATGATAAACATTAAATCAGAATATTCACAGTCCCCACCAGCATCCTGTATGGATATCTGTATTTATGTATATAGCCATGTGCTGTGTAACATCCATTCTAGGAATGTTTGATCACATATGTTTGTAAACCCGTAAGGTTATAATAGAGCTCAGAAATCCCAATCAGAGAATGAGATGTAGCAGATGTAACCAGACATAGTGAATGCAACAGCTTCCTGCCCACAACACGTGTTATTTCATGTCTGTTATATACAAAGGTATTGTATATACCTCTGTTATACACAAAGGTAATCTTTCCCTATTTACAAATAAAAAGTTTACCAAACAGCAATGTATGTATCAACTTGTAGGCAGCAGCATCCAATCTCATGAATTGTACAACTTTTGAGTCTTTCAGTGATATCTCTGTTTCATTTTCTTTTGTAAATACTACCATGAACTGCATAATAGCTCCTAAACACAGCAGAACCAGTGCTAATGACAACAGCAAGAGGTGAATGAGAAGGACCGATATAGAAATGAAACAAAAAGTTATTAAACAACACAGAGGTGGAAAATCATTTAATATTATTGCTTGGGATTTAGGCATGTTCATACAGTGTTCAAATCACATAACCTCCTATTTCAGAGAATGTATTGTGGACATTAAGTGATACATGAGTGTATATATTCTGCCTGCTTTCTATTACACTGAGTAAACTCTCCATGCTCCTAAAGCATGGAGACTTTCCATTTGTATAGTCACTACCATTAGCTATTTATAACTCAAGGACTACTTGAAGCCTCACTCTCTTATATCATTAAATCATACTAGCATGCTTCAAACAGTTAAAACAACAACAACAACGACAAAACTTTCTGGATCCAATTATACCCTCCAGTGAAGCCCTTTTGCTCTACTTCCTTTTTTAAAAAAAGTTTCTTCCTTTTTTTTTTAATTGTGATTTGGGTGAAAATTTACAGAGCAAATTCAGTTTCCATAGAGCAGTTCACATACACTTTGTCTCATGACATTGACTACAATTTACCCCAATGCAACAGCTCCCCTCCCACTTCCTCCTGATAGTTACCTCTTCCCTGTGTCCATCCCTTCATGCACTCCTGCCCTCTGAGCTGTCTCTCTGTGCATAAACAACCTTTCTTTCTCCCATGATTGTTCTCTCCAAGGAGTATATCTACCTCAGGTAAATACTGAACTCATATGCCTGTCTTTGCTTGGCTGGAAGCAACAGATGTGGGTTCAATTCCAGACCTGACGGGCAGCTAGGGGCCATAGTGTCAGTGGCTCCACCAGGCTCTATTGGACCAGCAAACCTGGTCAACCCCCCCTTTTTACAAAAGTTTCTTGAAAGCATTTCCTACACTTCCTTTCTCTATTTCATCTTCTCTCATTCTTCTTTGAATGTACTCCAACAATCATTCCTACCATTCCTCCAATTTGCCTCTTCCTTTGGCAAAATTACCTATGATCTCCTTATTGCTAAGTCCAATGATTATTTCTCAGTCCTCATTTCCCTACAGGTATCAGCAGCATCTAACACAACTTACTCTTCTGTTCTTGTTTTTTTTTTAAAAATTTCTTCACGTGGCTTTTGGGAATGATTTAAAAGAATCCCACTTTCCAGGATGTTTCTAGTATGACTGAATCTCTTGGAGAAAAATTCCTAGAGTGTAGTACCTCTAGAGAATTTTTAAAGAGAGGTTACTTATCAAAAATGAAAATTATCTTATTTCACACAAATGAAGGAGATGCACAGGTGTCTATTTTTTCCTCTCCCTTCCAAACTCTTTTTCCTCCCAGTTGTCAATCTGTCTCAGTCATGAAGCATTTTTTTGTGGTTTGTAAAGTTTCTCCTTGTCTTATGATCGCAGTTTTGCTATTGCTCTTTTTTTAAAATAAAACTTAAAGTACACTGTAGGATGTAGCTGGTATTTCTAATTGGATTATTCAAAAGAATTCATCCTTTCAGTACCCACTATTTGTTTACACATGCCATATCTTTTTCCATTAAAAAATAACGTTTTTTTTTTTTTACAAAGAAAAATAAAAGCAAGTAGATAAACTTTGAAAGTGAAAATGAAAAAAATATATAATAAACTAACAACAAGAACATAAAATGGTTGCAGGAATGAGGCAAAGTTGAATTATATAAATCATTTACAAGCTTTTCAGCAGATGAAATGGAATGGAAAATCTGATAATTATATAGTTCAGAGTCCATGAGCGGAAAGTAAACTAAACTTTCAGAAAATATACAACTAATCTTTTATGACCACCAAAAAAGATTTCCTCTCAGGAATAATCAGTGTATGCTTTATATAAAATCATCCTTGACAACACCATTTACATAAGTTCTACTAATGTGTTCACAGCCTCATTATTTTTCATATTCACACTCATTACATATATATGTTGTCACACTAACATGAACTATAATAAGAACAAGACTTTACTTTGCATAGCCAGTGTGTCATGCAAGATACCTAACTCTCTAATCTCCTTTGAATTGAGAGACCACTGGTAAATACCTTCAATGGAAGATACCATACTTCCTAAGTATGGATTGGGAGCTCTGGTAGCATAGTGCCTAAGGCATGTAACTGCTAACCAGAAGTCTGGTGGTTCAAACTCACCAGCCACTCCTCGGAAGGAAGGTTGGGCAATCTACTTCTGTACTGATACTGCCTTGGAAACCTGAGGAGGGATGGTTATGAGTTGGGTCTGACTCAATGGCACATAACAACAAGTATGGATTACCTCAATAAAAGCTTCTGATAAGTATAGGGTAGCAATGTGTTCACATTTGTGTGTTCTGATAAGTAGGTGGTATGCACCTAGACTATGTTCTTTATAAGGACCAATCCATATGACTTAAAGATAATGACTAGTGGATAGAGTTGATATTCTCTTTCAAAAGTTTGAGAAGATTAACAAGAAAAATGTCTAAATAGAAACATGTCTTTATGAATTTCACTGAGACACACAGGAACCAAATCAACTACATCTGTAGAAAAAGATGATGGAGAAACTTATTATTATCAATCAGAAGAAGGTTAGGTGCTGACTTCAGAACAGACCATCAATTGCTCATATGCAAGTTCAAGTTGAAGCTGAAAAAATGAAAATAAATCAACAAGAGCCAAAATATGACCTTGACTACATCTGCTTGAATTTAGAAACTGTCAGAGAAGGGATTTGATGCACTGAACACTATTGACCAAAGACCATACATCAAGGACATCATATATGAAGAAAGAAAAAAGTCATTGAAAAGATAGGGAAGAAAGAAAAGACCAAAGTGGATGTCAGAAGAGACTCTGAAGCTCACTTGTGAATGTAGAGTAGCTGAAGTTAAAGGAAGAAATAAAGTAAAAGAGCTGAATAAAAGATTTAAAAGGGTGGCTAGAGAAGACAAAGTGTGATTATTGTAGTTGTGTGTCAACTTGGCTGGACCACAATTTTCAGTGGTTTAAGCAGTTATGATGTGGGTTATTCCCATGATGAGATTGGATGTATATGTTTTGAGCAGCCAATCCATTGAAAGGGAGTTTCCCTAGGGGTGTGGCCTGCTTCCAATACATTTATGGACCTCCTGGGGAAAAGAGCCACTCTTCTGTGGATTGGGATCCTGTTGTGCTGCCTACAACTGTCTGTGTGCAAACAATCCACCATTCGGCCTGGAGATTTTGTATTTGTCATTCATTGGCATGAACAGCGGGTATACTGCCTGCCAATCTTGAGCTAGTCAACCTTTGCAGGGGCTTGAGTTGGGAAGAACTTCCAGCTTGACATTTGATCCAAGAAAATGGGGCTTGCGAGCTCTGTAAGTTTGTGAGCCGTTTTCCTAAGATACATTTTTCTCTCTCTTTCTCTCTCTCTCTCTCTCTCTCTCTCTAAGCATTACTGATTTTGCTTCTCTAGAGAACCCAGCCTAACACATTTAGTACAGAGAATATTCCTAGAGAGAGAACACCATAAGGATGGGCTTCCTAAATTGGTTTTCACTGATTTTGTTGTGGTTCTCCAATTTGATTAATTGTAAAGGCACTGATGACTCTGCCTTCATTAGTAAAGAAAGCTCTGCTAATTCATGGCATGAGGTGGCAACATTGATATGCAAAATATTATCACCAATAGAACAAATACTTTTGAGAAGTGAGGCTCTGGGTGATTGCATATTTGATAATTTTCTGCAGTTTGTCAGCATGAGGAGTAAAAGGAAGCTGGTTGGTTTGTTGTACTTATGCTAGACAATGTGATAAAAGAGAGAGATGAGTTCAGGGGTTCTGAGTCACAGCTCAAGCCCTGCATAAAAAACCTCAGTGTTTCCAGTTGTGCTCTGAAAGAAAGTCTTATTTCTTCTAGTAAAAGAGCTGATATTGCTGACAACCAAACCCAGAGTCTTATTTTAAGGGTGGCTGAATTACAGTGCCAATTAAATTGCCAACCCAGAATTGTGTCTGAAGTTAAAATGAGGACATTGATTGGGAAAAAAATGGGATCCTGAAACCTGGAAAGGGGATATATGGGCAGACAGTCAGGAAGATGAGGCTATGGAGCCTGTAAATTCTGTTGAATCCCACTTATCTGAATGGATTACTGTAAAACAATATCCCTTCCATCTCTGTTTGATGGGATTAACCCAATTGTTTCTACTGGGTCACTGCCTGAGGTACATGCCATGGAAGACATTTCTGAATGTTCTCAGGAACTGCCCCAACCACCTATTGTTGCTTCTAGACCTATAACTAAAGTTAAGTCCAAGTGAGCCTCAAAAGGTGAAATACAAAGTGTGACTGAGGATGTGGTATGTTACACCTGAAAAGACCTACTTGATTTTGCTAACATGTACAGACAAAAATCTGGAAAATATGTATGAAATGGCTACTGAGGGTGTGGGATAATGGTGCAAGGAATGTAACATTGGATCAGTCTGAGTTTATGATTTAGGTCCACTAAGTATGAATTCTTCATTCAGTGTTTCAGCTTGAGAGGTTAGGAAAGGATCTAATTGTTTATTTGGTTGGCTTACTGAAGCATGGATTATGTGGTGGCATACCTTAAGTCAAGTTGAAGTACCAGACCTGCCTTGGTATAATGTAGAAGAAGACATCCAGAAGTTTAGGGAAATTGACATGTTAGAATGGATTTATCAGATTAGACTCCTAGAGCCAGAAATGGAGAGTCCAGAAGACATGCCTTTCACCAGTATGGTGAGGAAAAAATTTGTGAAGGGAGCTCCAGCATCCTTGAAGACTGCTGTGATTGCTATTTTATCTAAGCTGGATTTGACAGTGGGAACTGCCCTAAGTGAATTAAGGCACTTAACTATGATGGGGCTGATTGGACCTTGTGGTAGTAGGGGACAAATGACAGCAGTTAATCAACAAAGACTGGGTGGATGTGGTTACCATAGTGGACAGCAGAGTCAAAATGGTAATCAGAATACTCTGACCTTTGTGGAATTATGGTATTGGCTACTTAGGCTTGGTGTTCCTTTGGGTGAAATACATGAGAAACCTACTAAATATTTACTTGATCTGTATAGACAGAAGAATTTTAGGTCACATGAACAGTAGTCTAGATTGAATCACCAGAATACAGAGTCATGGCCTCTCAATCAATTCCAACACTGGAGTCAATTTACAGACCCACAACCCCTTGAATGATTGGGAGGCCAGGTCTCCTTGAGGAAGGACTCCACTGCATTGCCCAAAATTTATAATGTCAATCTTTCTTCCAGCCTTTCCCAAAGGGTTCTGAGGCCTTTTACAAGAGTGACTGTTCACTGGGGAAAAAGAAATAATCAGACTTTTCGAGGATTACTGGACACTGGCTCTGAACTGATACTAATTCCAGGAGACCCAAATCATCAGTGATCCACTAGTCAGAGTGAGGATATAGGGAGGTTAAGTTATTGATGGAGTCTTAGATCAAGTGTGTCTCACAATGGGTTCAGTGGGTTCCTGAACCCAACCTGTAGTGATTTCCCCAGTTCCAGAATACATCATTGGAATATATATGAGCAATTGGCAGAATTCCCACATTGGATCCCTGACATGTGGAGTAAGGGCTATTATGGTAGGAAAATCCAAGTGGAAGTCATTAGAACAGCCTCTACCTACAAAAATAGTAAATCAAAACAACACTGCATCCCTGGAGGGGTTGTAGAGATTACTGCCAGCATCAAGTACTTGAAGAATGCAAGGGTGGTGATTGCCACCACATCCCCATTTAATTAGCTTCTTTGGCCTGTGTAAAAACCAGAATGATCTTGGAGAAAAATAGTAGGTTATCGTAAACTTAATCAGGTGGTGACTCCAATTGCAGCTGCTGTTCCTGATGTGGTTTCATTGCTTGAGAAGATTAGTGCATCTCCTGGTACTTGATTTTAGATATATTGGTGAGATATCTGCATGCTAGAGGAGTGGCTGGTGGGTTTGAACCACGAGCCTTCTGGTTAGTAGTCAAGTGCCTTAGGCACTACACTACTAGAGCTCCTTAACATGTCTATAGACAAGTTGAATATTAATAAAGAATGCAATATTCTAATATTATTATGGGAATTTAAGACGTTTTTGGGAGAGCTCACCAAAAAATGCAAAAACTGCCGCAGAGTCAGATCTGGTTCATAGTGACCCCTCCTTGGGTTTCTGAGGAGGTGTCACTGTGGAAGTAGATTGCCCAACCTTCCTTCTGAGCTACTAGATGGCTTTGAATTAAAATTGGATGCCTTTTTTGAGTTTAGGAGTACCTCAACATTTCTATGATCTCAAGTTCCATTTCTGTTTTCAGATACATGTATATACAAAAACATGATGGGTTATTGTAATACTGGAGTTTTCTAGATTTTGTTCAATTAAACAAATTGCCTTTGCATAACAAACAGCCTCCAATCACATAAAATCTCTCCTGCCTTGTTAAAACCTCATTTGTTATAGGAACTCTTAAAAACATAAGGTGCCTCTGAGGAAAAATTATTACTACTCATATTGCAACAGAAAATAATGCTCCCTATAAATCAATACTAGCAGGGGTGTTCTTATTAAAATGGGATCCACAGGTCAATTGCTAATTTCCAGTTGACAGCATAATTTAGTAAGGCATACTGTGCCCTTATGGTGTCTAGTGATCATTTTCAGAAAAAGCAGGGGTTATTGTAGTTCAGTTCTGGTAGAAGCAATTTTCAATAAAAATAAAATAAAATCAAGATTTTGGATATCTACTTGTTTTCAGATATTATCTTTAGCATTGAAATTGACATTGAACTATGGGAAAATCAGTTGCAGGTGATTGTCTTGGTCCAGCCAAGATTGCTTGAGGGTAAGTTTCACTAAAGGAAGCTGGGGCTCTTGAGTTTAGAGGCCCAGGTAAGAATATCCTAAGGGACAAAAAAATAAGTCTCTGACATTAGGTATTTAGTGTAAGGCACATAATAATCCAAGTAGCTTCTGTGTTCTGTTGTTGGTGTTAGCTGCCATGGAGTCAGACCTCGATTCATGGTGACACCATGTGTTACAGAGTAGAACAGTTCAGTAGTGTTTTCTTAGCTGTAATATTTAGTGAAGCAGATTGCCAGGCTGTTTCTGCAGATCCACTGGGGTGTTTCAACCTTTCTGTTAGTAGTCAATTGCAAACTCATTCTGTCATCCACCTCTTTTTCTGTGCTTTAGAGCTGGGCTCCTAAGACTAATGTGCATTGATATCCACTGGAAATGGGGTTGTTAAAATGCAAATTTTGATTGAGATAGTGATGGTGGAACTGGTGCTGAGATTCAGCATTTCTAATGCTGTTGCTATTAGTATAGTGTAGTCATAGTAAGTGAGGACTCTAGAACCACAGTGACATGTTTCAAATTCTGATTCTGTTATATACTCTCAGTACAATTTTGGGTATGTAATTTAACTCTTTGAACCTTTTAGAGCTTAAATTCTAAGAATTTTGTGGAAGCCTGTGGTCTACAGCAAGAGCCCTAACTCCATTTTGAGTCTTCACTTAAGTTCAGACATCATTTGAGTTCTTTCTGATCATTAATTCAGCAATATCACTATGCTTAGACAAGTCTGGGACAAACATAGGGAGAGGCTGTTAGCCTTCAGCCAGAGTACCGTTGAAAGGAGAATATATTCATACAAAGATCTTGGTAGGGAATTTTCATGGCCACATGTTATCTGATTTACCTTAAAGGTTGGAGTCCTGGTATTGTCTTGTAACCACCTTGTGGCTATGACTCAAGGCCTCATGGTCACCATATGGTCAGGTGATTAAAACCCAGAACCAAACCTGTAACCCTTTTTAATCTTTGATTGTGTACATATCACAATCATGGTCCTTTTCTTACTTCTGTAGTTCTGCCTGTCATAGTGATAAATTGAGCTGCCACCATTCATGATTTTATGATGATTTCTTTTGTTTCATTCATGTATAATTAACCCCATGGCCATGAATCAGTGGACTACAACTGGCTTCTGTACTGTGTACATGCTTATGGTTTCCCTCATCCTCCATGATTGTCTATGTTTTGTCTTTGTCCTGTGTAAGGCTTAATAAAAGCATCTTTATAGAACATGCTTGAATCTGGGATCTTTTTTTCCCCTAGCACAAAGCTAAGTTTCCTTATATATGAAAGGGGATAATAATGCTTGCTTCATATGTTTATGAGAATAAAATAAGTTTATGTATGTAAATATCTTATAAATGTGTCTGGGATATGTTGTTGTTGTTGTTGTGTGCCATCGAGTCAGACCCAACTCATAGCGACCCCTCCTTGGGTTTCCGAGGCAGTATCACTACGGAGGTAGATTGCCCCATCTT
>NW_006921664.1:1727632-1728989 GCF_000298275.1 Orycteropus afer afer | reverse complement strand
AGAGAGCTTCCAGAAATGCAAGCTGGATTCAGAAGAGGACGTGGAACTAGGGATATCATTAGTGATGTCAGATGAATCTTAGCTGAAAGTAAAGAATACCAGAAAGATGTTTACTTATGTTTTATTGGCTATGCAAAACATTCGATTGTGTGGATCATAACAAATTGTGGATAACATTGCAGAGAATGGGAATTCCAGAACACTTAATTGTACTCATGAGGAACCTGTACATAGATCAAGAGGCTGTTGTTCGAACAGAACAAGAAGATGCTGCATGGTTTAAAATCAGGAAGGGAGTGTGTCAGAGTTGTATCCTTTCACTATGCTTATTCAGTTTGTATGGTGAGTAAATAATCTGAGAAGCTGTATTATAGGAAGAAGAATGTGGCATCAGGATTGGAGGAAGGCTCATTAACAACTGGTGATACGCAGATGATACAACTTCACTTGCTGAAAGTGAGGATGACTTGAAGCATTTACTGATGAAGATTAAAGACTATAGTCTGCAATATGGATCACACTTCAATATAAAAAACAAAAATCCTCACATCTGGTCCAATAAACAGCTTCATGGTCACCATATGGTCAGGTGATTAAAACCCAGAACCAAACCTGTAACCCTTCAAGGACTTCATATTACTTGGTTCTACAATCAACACTAATGGAAGCGACAGTCATGACATCAGCTGATGTATTGCATTGGACAAATCTGCTGCAAAAGACCTCTTTCAAATGATGAAGAACAAAGATGTCTCCTTGAAGACTAAGGTGCATCTGACACAAGCCATGGTATTTTCAATAACCTCTTATCCATGTGAGAGCTGGACAATGAACAAGGAAGACCAAAGAAGAGGTGATGCTTTTGAGCTGTGGTATTGGAGAAGAATGCTAGCAGTACCACAGACTGCCAAAAGGACTAACAAATCTGTCCTGGAGGAAGTGCAGTTGGAATGCTCCTTGGAAGCAGGAATGGCCAAACTTCGTCTCACCTACTTTGGTCATGTTGTCCGGAAGAACCATTCCCTGGAGAAGGATATTATGCTTGGTAAAGTGAAGGGTCAAAGAAGAAGGGGAAGGCCCTCAATGAGATGGATTGACACAGTGGCTGTAATGATGGGTTCAAGTATAGCAACGACCGTGAGGCTGGCACAAGACTGGGCAGTATTTCATTTTGCTGTGTGTAGGGTCACTTTGAGTTGGAGATGACGCAATGGCATCTAACAACAATAACATTACCTTCATAATAATGTTTATTAAAAAAATTCGTATTTTTTTTTAAAAATTGTCGAAGTAAATTGTACATGTAGAAATATGAATTGTATTTGTATATGTTTTGCTTGGAATATTCTCAACCACA
>NW_006921664.1:1723408-1726892 GCF_000298275.1 Orycteropus afer afer | reverse complement strand
TTAGTTCTTTTAGCAGTCCATGGTACTTTCTGCATTCTTCACCAGCACCACAACTCAAAAGCATCAACTCTTTTTCAGTCTTCCTTATTCATTGTCCAGCTCTCACATGCATACAAGGCAATTGGAAATATGGCTTGTGTCAGGCACACCTTAGTCCTCAAGGAGATATCCTTGCTCCTCAGCACTTGAAACAGTTCTTTTGCGGTTGACTTTCCCAATGTTACATGTCGTCTAATGTCCCGACTGCTGCTTCCATTGGCATCGCTTGTAGAACCAAGCAACGTGAATTCTTTGACAACCTCAATCTTCTCATACAGGGGTATGAGGTGAACATTTACTCTAAGTAGATACACTCCTTGGAGAGAATAATTATGGGAGAATAGAAGGGCTATGTATGCACAGGGTCATAGCTCAGGGGCAGGAGTACATGGAGGGAAGGACACAGGGAAGAGGTAACTGGGGAGGAAATAAGAGGGGAGCTGTTACATTGTGGTCAATTGTAGTCAATGTCATGAGACAAAGTGTGTATGAACTGCCGTATGGAAAGTGAATTTGCTGTGTAAACTTTCACCCAAATCACAATAAAAAGAAAAGAAAAAACTTATACAAGTATCTATTTAATTTTTGTGATCAACCTGAACCTATTTTATTAAATTCCATTGTTTTTGGTTTGTTTTTCAATTTGTTTATACATGGATTTTCTCTTTTTGCAAAATGTGAACTAATAGAGCTCTATCAAGACCTATTGTTTTCTCTCAGGGTACTTGGATTGGTTTTAGCCCTTCTGACATCCAGCTTGGTCCTTCATGAAGCCTATCTTAGCATGTAGTAGCTGGACAAGCAAGCCTTCTAAGCATATGTCCAGTGATTAGTCTACTGTGGTTGTGTTGGAATGATATTAAATTATCTTCAATGGCCTGTATATCAACATTTAAAAGATGGCTGCAACATAGATGAAAAACCACAATTCCCAGATGGTTTGGCAATCAGGTCGTCTTCCAGTCTTATCCTCTGATATATGCTGGTTCTCTGGCCACCTCACAAGCATGAACAACTCAGCAGAGGAGCAGGGCTCTTTTCCTCATTCTTGTAATCTATGTAATAGGAAACGTGGAGAATTGCTCTGATTCTGAGTATGGTAGACCACCAAAGACAATTCTAAATCCAGCATATTCTGACAAGACACTGCCAATATTAGCCTTTACAAAGGAATGAGCTTTCATCAGTCTTTGTAGACATTAGTTTAGAATTTTCTAATTAGGCTTCACTTTGATCTGGGCCTTATAGATCATTTTACTCAAATCCCTAAGACATTTACTTTTAGGGGAAAAATATCTAATAATTTTTAAACATTTATTCTTTTGCAAGTCTGCTATTTCTTTTGATGTCTTAAATGATTTTTCAGTAGGAAATCAAGACAGCATGAATCAGTCACGAGTTTAATTTAATCCTTGATTCAGTCCCTAGTAGGAACTATGTTATCATCTAGTTCAATATTTGCTTCATAGTTGGGAAGGGCATTAGTTCCAAACAGGTTTTATTATTTGCTTTAGTAACACTGGCAGTCTTTTTTTTTTTTTTTTTTCCTGTCCAGCTTTCCCTCCATGTGAATACTGCCCCTCTGGTGCCTCATGGCCATTTGCTCCAAGGGCTGTATCTCACCAGAGTAGTTGGGTACGTTGCCCTGGATTGGGTGTTCTGCATGCAAGTCTTTCTGTTGCTGGGCTGAGAGTCAGTCCTTGGGAGTGAGTCTTATCCCAGTTTTTTTAATCCCAGTGCTTTTCAGCCATGACCCATGTGAAGATAATAAAATGCCACTTTTAATTTTTATTAGCACTTCAGAAATTTCTTCACATACATTATCTTATTTGCTTCTCCCAGCTGCCACATGAGATTGGCAATGCAGGACACATAATTCCCACTGACAGATGAGGAAAGTGGAGATCAGAGAGGTTAAGTGGCTCATCACAGCCATGCCACTTCTTCCCTGAAAGGCATCATTTTCATGGGAAGGAGCATTGTATAGGGGAAGAGGAAACAAAGTAGTTTGAGTTCTCTTTTCCTATTTTCTATACTATCTTCAGTATACAATCTAAGGTCCCTGAAATCTGTGATTCAAATGAAGCACCAAAATGAAAGACAAAAAATAACGGAAACAATTTATGTATAAATCTATGAGTGTAACTAGAAGATTAAAATAAATGAATGTGATGAGGCACATAGTCCGATAGCCAAGTGTTGGACTAGGCAAAGAAGGAGGAAAAATGGCAAGACAGTACATAAAAATGCTGAAAATCATGGGGAGAGATAACTTTCATTTTTATTATTTGTATTTATTTCCTTTGTTGAAACACTTCTCAACAAAATAAACTCAGAGTCTTATCTCTGGGTATATGACTGATCACAGAAGTAAGACATTTTTGGTGATAAAGAATATGTTAACATTGGCCTGGGCATTATAACCCTTTCTTATAGTATCTGCCACTTTTCCAAAATAGAATCAATTAGACGTTATTTTGGGAAAGATACTGGAAATAACATAAGATGTGTAGACCAAAGGCTTGAGTGATGTGCTTCTGGATTGTATCACTTATGAGGACTTAGAGTACATTTGTGGGTGAGACGTAGAGTTTTGCTGAGACTGTTGGGTGTCTGGAAGCATTGATGTGAGGAGGAAGTTGAGATGGAAGGGTGTGTCCAGATCTTGCACACTTCTGACTGATGGTTTACATAATTCATGTTCTATCCGCAAATGGAAAGATTTTGAGCAGAACCATACTGAGCACTCACTAGTTTTCAACAACCTAAATAAATTTTTGACATTTCAAATTATTTACCGTATGTGGTTTGTATGCTTTTAAAATTACACACATAGCCTTTAATTTATTGAATATGTACAGTAAATAAAGGAGCTTCCATGGTGCAGTGGCTACGACATTTGGCTGCTAACCAGTAAGTTGGAGGTTTAAGCCCACCTGCTGCTCTGGTGGCATAGGGAGCTCTGGTGGCATAGTGTCTAAGGCATTTGACTGCTAACCAGAAGGCTAGTGGTTCAAACCTGCCAGCCACTCCTTGGAAGGAAGGTTGGGCAACATACTTCTGTAGTGATATCGCCTAGGAAACCCAAGGAGGGGTTGCTTTGAGTCAGGGGCGACTTGACAGCAGTGAGTTTGGTTTTGGTTTTGTGCTGCTCCATAGCAGAAAGATGAGGCAGTCAACTTCCATAAAGATATAAAGCCTTGGAAACCCTACGTGCAATTCTATTCTGTCTTAGGGTGTAACTATGAGTCAGAATCAACTTAATGGCAGGGTTTCTTTTTTGTACAATAAATATGTACATATTATAAAAAAATAGGTTAATACACTGTGGCAATAGTTAATGAAAGTATTCAATATTTATGTTCTCTACTATATATTTGGGAGCTCTGGTAGCATAGTGGCTAAAGCACTTGACTGCTAACCAGAAGGCTGGCGGTTCAAACCC
>NW_006921664.1:1718063-1722623 GCF_000298275.1 Orycteropus afer afer | reverse complement strand
CCCATCTTCCTTCCGAGGAGTGGCTGGTGGGTTTGAACCATCAGCCTTCTGGTTAGCAGTCAAGTGCCTTAGGCACTATGCTACCAGAGCTCCCTTCTGAAAGACTGGGGGAGGGGGGAGTGAACAAATTAACTTGTAACAGAAAGTTGCGTCACTCACCTAAAAGCAATTTGTGCCTCTGTTGTTGTAGTGTATAATTTAGCAACTTGTACAAATCAGCTTCATCTACTAACACAAGCCATGGATAATAAAATGTAAAAATGTATCACAATAAGCATTTAAAATGATACGAAAATGTTGTCCATTCAAACCTCATTGTGATAATAAAGTAAGAGGTATGTGTTAGTTCTGAAGAATATAATATGTATTGTTGCTGCCAATATAAAAATGAAATGAGGCTCATAAGAAATAGGTATTCCTGTCTTAATACATTAAAATATTTTAAGCATGTCATCCTTATCCATAACTGTCACTGAAGAAAATACACAGACAAAACAGATTTTTTAAGAAAAACTTGAATGAGGTTGAATGAAAAATGAGCTCAGTTTCAAGGCAACCAATGGTGCTTTAAAATGTTCTGCATAGTCTCAGAAATTTGAAAAACAAGGTGAATATAGAAGAGTTTGACTATATTTATGATTCCCTAAATTCTCTGGGATGACAAATGATTGACTATGAATGCAAAGAATTAGAATACTCGGAGTTCCATCAAGCTAAACCAAATTTCAATAATTATTACAAACAACTTCATCAATGAATCTTCATTTTTTTTCATATTTTGTTCTTTCTACCCCCCCCCCCTTTTTTTTCAAATTTACATATATGTGCTGCATTTCTAGTCTGGACAAGAGACTACACTGCTAGTGGGGATATAGAGATGAACAACACACAGAGAGAAGCTGGTCAAATATACCACTGGCTTCTATACACAGAGCTATGATTGACATTTTCAAACCTTGTAATTCAAGATGTATGCAGAATGGAATCTTGTACAAAAGGAATTCCTAACAAGCATGATATGGGAAATACATATGACATTGTGATTTATATCACTTGTATTATAATAATTAGGAGTTCTGGTGGCATAATGCCTAAGGCATTTTGACTGTTAACCAGAAAACTGGTGGTTCAAACCCACCAGCCACTCCTCAGATGGAAGGTTGGGCAATGTACTTCCTTTGTACTGCCTCGGAAACCCAAGGAGGGGTCGCTATGAGTAGGATCCGACTCAATGGCAGTATTTTTTTTTTTTTTAATGATAATTATCATCATCAAAGATTTTTCAGTAATACAAAGTTTTAGTACACATTTTGTATCTTGGTGTATGAAGATAATTATTGCTTGGGTTGGTTTTTAGTTGAAGAAACTGACCTCATGACTTTTCATGTGGTTTTAAAGACAATATGATTAATAGCAGACAGATTGGTACGACTCTATCAAAGTCCTTGACCTCAATCAAGCTGAGCCAGTCTGTGGCTAGAGCACCTGAGGTTTTTATAAACATAGTAAAATATGATGACATATTTTAAAGCATCTGACTTTTTTTTAAAGTCATTCTTTAAAAAAAATAAAATAAAATAACATTGAAATTTTTAGAGCATTTTTAGGTTTATATAAAATTGAGCAAATAGTATAGTATAGAACTGTCAGATATCCCACCTCTTCCTTAACACGGTTTCTTCCATTATTAACATTTTGCATTCTGGTGGTTCATTTGTTACAACTGATGAACCACTATTGGTGCATTATTATTAATGAAAGCCCATAGTTTATATTGGGGTTCACTCTTTGTGTTAGACAGTATAAGTTTTGACAAACATATAATACCATGTACCCACCATTACAGGACCATACTGAAAAGTTTCACTGCCATAAAAATGACCTGTGCGCTTCTTCTTCTCCCTTCCTTCAGCAACCCTTCTTCTCCCTTCCTCCAGCAACCACTGATCTTTTTACTGTATATGTTGTTGTTGTTATATGCCGTCGAGTCGGACATAACAACCCCTCCTTGGGTTTCCGAGGCAGTATCACTATGGAAGTAGATTTCCCAACCCTCCTTCCAAGGAGTGGATGGTGGGTTTGAACCACCAGCCTTCTGGTTAGCAGTCAAGTGCCTTAGGCACTATGCTACCAGAGCTCTCCCTTACTGTGTAAAATTTTGACTTTTTCAGCGTGTCATGTAGTTGGAACCATACAGCACGTAGCTTTTTCAGACTACCTTCTTTCATTTAGCAATGTACAAATAAAGTTCTTTCATGTCTTCTTGTGGCTTGATAGCTCATTACTTTTTGTCACTGAGTAATATCTATAATATGGATGTACCACAGTTTGTTCATCTATTCACCTTCTACATGACATCTTAATTGCTTCAAGTTCTTGGTAATTATGAACAAAGTTATTACAAACAATGTGAATGTTTTTGTGGGGACATATTTTCAACTCATTTGGGTAAATACCTAGGAGCTTGACTTCTGGATCATATGATAAGACTATGTTCAGTTTTGTAAGAAATTGTCAAACTGTCTCCCAAAGTGCCTACTGTTTTGCATTTCCACCAGCAATGAACAAGCATTTCTATTGCTTCACATGCTTGTTAGCATTTGGTGTTATCAATGTTTTGTATTTTAGCCAATCTCTTAAGTGTATAGTGGTATCTCATTGCTGTTTTAATTTGCAATTATCCAATGACATATGATGTTGAGCATCTTTTCATATGCTTATTTGCTATCTGAGTATCTTCTTTGGTGATGTATCTGTTCAGATCTTTTGCCCTTTTTTTCCTTATTGTTTAATTTTAAGAATTCTATGTATATTTTAGATCCAATTCCTTCATCACATATGTGTTTTGCAAGTATTTTCCCCGGTATATGATTTGTGTTTTCATTCAGTTAATGATACCTTTCAGAGAGCAAAAGTTTTTAATTTTAATAAAGTTCAACATTTTTTTCTTTCTCTCACAGATTGTGTTTTAGTTTTTAATCTAAAAAAATATGGCAAAATCCAATATCATTAGATTTCTTCCTATGTTTTATTCTAGAAATTTTATTATTTTACATTTTAAATTTAGGTCTGTGGTACACTTTGAGGTAATTTTAATGAAAAAGTGAAAAGTATCTAGTTTTTTTTTTTTTTTTTTTTATGTGAGGTCCAGTTGTTCAGCACCATTTGTTTTAAAACTTTTTTTCTCTACTATATTGCCTTTATTTTTTTTTGTAAAATTTACCTATTTTTTGTATGGGTCTGTTTGTGACCTCTCTATTCTCTTCCATCATTCTATTTGCCTGTTCTTTCACCAATACCACATTGTCTTGATTATTGTAGCTTCATAGTGAAATTTGAAGTTGGGTAGTGTAAGTCTTCTGACTTTTTCAGTATTTTATAAGCATGAGTCATTCTTTCTATCATTTGTATTGTGCTTCTCCATATGTAGATGTATTCACAAAGTCCAAAGAAGAACATCATGTCAAGAACACAGAAATGGAAATCTGGGTCATTCCATGAAATGACTTCACTGCTGAGATTAATAATGGTAGAAAATAATTATTCTGAGCAAATCACTTTTGGAACTTTGAGCAAAAATAGTTTAAAAAGAAATATGTAGGAACCTACTGTCAGATAGATGTTTTACAGTTTTGCACTATGATTGTGAGTTATCTCCATACTTCGGGATCTGTCATAGCTCAGACTCATGACAGGAGCAGGAATAGGGTTTCCTGCCAAAAGGTTACAACTTTCATTATATCCTACAGCAACAAAAAATGGCAGAGAACAATGATATTTGGACAAAGATGAAATGGACTACTCAAGTGAGATAGAAATATCTTCACAAAAATTTTCAACTTTAAGGCTAAAAAAAAAAAAAAACTCTAAAAGCTTTTAGGAAAACCAATAGATGACCAAACCAAAGATAAAATTCAGACTGGTTTCAGACATTTTCTTCACAATGCTAAATGCTAGAGAGAACTGGAAAAATATATGTTTTTAGAATATTGAGTGAATAGGAAAGGTATGTGATGTCTGTATTTCCTTCACATCTATATTTGGAAATATATTTGGATATTTATATAAAGTCTATTTTCTTAATAATTTCAATGTCCTCTTTTCTATTTGCTTTATTACTTTCTTTTGCTATTTAAATACTTCTTTTTCTTTTGTCTAATATCTGTTTGTGTCTTTATCCAATTTTCCACTTGAAGTGTTAATGCCTTCTTTTCATATTTATGAGCTCTTTAAATATTAAGGATATATTCTATTTATTTATTATATGTTTCACCTCTTGTTCAAGTTGTCTTTCAAAAGTTGTAGTGCTGGGAGTTCCCATAAGATGGCAGACTAGGCAGAAAGACTCCACAGACCCTCTTCAATAAAGAAAAGGGAAACCGATTAACATAGACACAGAAGATAATCCTGGACCCCTGAGCCTTGAAGGGGAGGATATAGAGGTGGATGGACTAAACTCCAACCAGCAGAAGAATTTGCATGAAAACACAAAAAAGGAGACATACGGAGCTGCGGTCTGGCAGCGATCCTGAGCGATCCTGATGGCACAGACAGCTTGGA
>NW_006921664.1:1716393-1717632 GCF_000298275.1 Orycteropus afer afer | reverse complement strand
GGCTTCACTGTTTTGGGTATTTAAAGAGTTAGCTCTCACCCAGATTCCTGGGGCTTAAGAACACGTTCTGCTTGCCAGGAACCCCAAGGACACTCCAGACCTGCAAGACTGAAAAGATGCGACATTCCTATTGTTACTTTTATAGCCCACACCCCCTTGGTGAATGGAGGTGCAGCCATCCCCCACTCCCACCTACCGTCTGGGCCCACAGGAACTCCATCACAGTCTGTGTGCTCAGATGGAGCCTGGGTGCCCTGCCCTGTCCTCCACCATTTTTTTTTTCTCTTTTTTTATTTTTATTTTTTTTCTTTTTCACATTCTTTTTTCTGGTGATTAGTTTGCTTGTATTTGTCTGTTTTAAAACTACTATTATTATTAATACTTTTGTCCTTTTATTATTATTCTTATATTATTCTTATTCTTCCCCTCCCAGGTACAACTAGCATTTTTTTCTTTTCCCTGTTCCTGGTTGAAAAAAAAAAAAAAAATTAAGTTTTTTTTTTTTAATCCCCTTTTTTTCTCCTGGTTAATCCCACTCCTTGTTTCTCTTTATGCATTTTTTCCCATTTGTTTTCCTTCATTATTCTCCTTCTCTACCTTTTTTCTCTTAGTGCCCTATCCCCAGTATAGCAGGTTTTCTTGTTTCTTCTTCTTCTTTTTCCTTTTTTTCTTTTTTTTGGTTACTGTTCCTGTGTGATTACATGGTGTGTTTTTTTGTCCATGTGCTTTTAGTTTTTTGATGGTATTCAATTGTAATTTTTGTCTAACTGAGTGAGAGACAGCAATAGTCCCCATAAGGCACAACTACACCCACACCTCCTGCAGCTTCACTTATGGAGCGAGAGCCACTACCTCCTTCTCCACCAAAGGGCCAATGATAAAAATCCACCAAGAAGAGGCTGACTCACCCTTGGCTACTTTTCACAGACAGTTAACAGAGATCTAAATACAACAACAACACAATGCCTCAGAGACAACAGACCATCATAGTCCACACAAAGAAGCAGGATAAAGTGGTGGAAACAAGAGAGCAGGATACAGACCCAGAACACATTCCTGAGGAAGAAGCAGCATTGGAACTCTCTGATAAGGAATTCAAAAGATTTACATTTAGGTGTCTTCAAAGGATTGAGAGACAGACCAAAGAAAGCACAGACAAAACCCAAGAATTTTGGAAGAAAATACAAGAACAAAATGACAAAATAAATGAAAATTTAGAAATGATTCTAAATTTATGGA
>NW_006921664.1:1694517-1713522 GCF_000298275.1 Orycteropus afer afer | reverse complement strand
GTTGTTGTTGTTGTTATGTGCCGTTGAGTCAGACCCGACACATAGCGACCCCTCCTTGGGTTTCCTAGGTGGTATCACTACGGAAGTAGATTGCCTAACCTTCCTTCTGAGGAGTGGCTGGTGGGTTTGAACCGCCAGCCTTCTGGTTAGCAGTCAAGTGCCTTAGGCACTATGCTACCAGAGGTCCTCAAATTATGATTACCGATTTAATAATTTCATTTTCCCAACTGCTTGTTCATATTATGTTTACATACTATTTCTTATGTACACTTGAGTAATTTCTGCAACATTCATTGTGTTTCATTTATCTCCTTGACAATTTTTGGATCAGTCCCACATTATTTTAATTATTTTACTTTCATTATCTGGTAGGTTAACCCTCCATTCATTACTCTTTTAAAAATTTTCTTGGCTATTTCCCCTTATTTCTTTTCCAAGAAAAAAATTATAGTAATTTGGAAAAATTCCAAAAAGAAAGAAAGAAAAAGAAAATTCACCTATATAGAATGTGTTTGGAAATTCATGGATTTGGGAAGCATTGTCATCTTTATAAAGACTCATACTGTATCATGGTATAGTGTTCCAATAATTAGTCTTCTTTTGTGACCTCAGTGACTTTTTTGATATTTTTTAAAGTCTGCATCTTTCTTGATGTTTCCATTCTTATTGAATTTGTTTAATATGTGTTCTCATAATGAATGCATTTCTATTCCATGTTTTTCTAATTGACATAGAGGAAAGTGGTCTTTTTGTATATCAATATTTTATCTTTTATGGTCACTTACTGCAGTGTAGTAAATTACTTAGTGTGGCTTTTCTACCCAAAATCTTTGTGTACTCTGAGGGGAATTTGCCATGAGCAACTGAGGAGCTCCTGATTGTAAAGTTGTCCACCTGGGGTATTTCTGTTGGGAGTGGCAATGCTCTGGGAGGTTCCTGCTCTCTCTCAGGTGTTCAGAATTCTGATGTTATGATTGGTTAGTTTGGCCTCTCTCCTGGGCTCAAAAGGAGCCCTCCTAGAGGCAGAACTCTCTCTCTGCTGGCTGAGGAAGGATGCACCCCTGAGAGACACACGCTGCTGGGAAAGAGACACAAGAAACATGCATTGCTAAGAGAGACACCAAGGAACACGCACTGCAGGGTGAAAGACTGTGAGAGACAGCAGGCTGAGACAGAGACTGAGCATTTTTCCTGAACTTGAGTTGTAGCCTGGTGCTTCCCTAATAAACCCCATAATGTGTGAGTTCTGTGTGGCCACTGCAGTGAATTATCGAACCCAGGAGAGAGGTGGTAGGTGCTTTAGGAGGAAGGGCTGGAGGGAGGCAGCATGTCTGGCCTTGCAGTAATAGGCCTTGAGCCACTGATGATTCTGTCTTCCTCTCGTGGGGCTAGAGAGGGTCAGAACATGTGGCCTCCCTGCCTTTTTGCACTTAATTAGCCCTAAAATACGTTGGTTTACCCTCTTGTGCTTTTCAGTAGAAACTTTTATTACCTCAGAATTATGATAATTACATTCTTCTTTCCAATTTTTGTTTCTTATTTCTGTCATTTATATTGGCTGCATCATCAGATCAATGTCAAATATTAAACAAAAAAAGCAGGGATCCTAGTTATGTTTCTAACATTAATTAGGCTGAAGAAGTGATCAATATTTTTTAAAAACTGTATTACTATCTGGTATTATATTATGTTAATACATTCAATAATGTTTTAAAACAATAGTTTATTAATGTCGTTAATGTAAATAAAATATAAACTTATTAAAGTAAATAATGTTAATAAATAAATAAATAATGATAAATAATATTTAGGCTCAACAATTTGAACTTTACCTCACCAAGACTGCTCTGGCTACAGCAACTGCTGATACCTAATCTATCCATAGTAGAAACCAACACTTTGCCCTCCGTATATCCCCATTCCCAGGAAGACCAGCCAACCACTTGGTAGGAGGTTGATTACATTGGATTTTTTCCATCAAAGCGGGAGGAAGGTCATTTGTCTGTTTGGAACACACAGGCATTCTGAATATGGATTTTCTTCCTTCTGGTTATGTTTCTGTCAGCCACTCATCCCAACATTGTTTCTGATCAAGGAATTCATTCCAAAGCAAAAGTACAGCAGAGGAGTCATGACAGAATTCCCCAGTGTTTCCACACATCCCATCATCCAAAAGCCTGTTGGTCTGATAAAACAAATGAAATGGCTTGGGCTCCCTTATTGTCCTAATTGGTATTATTATACAGGAATAAGCAAGTCGTCTTAAAGGTGGCAGGAACCTGGTGGCATTGTGGTTAAAGCACTGTCTACTGACTGAAACGCTGGAGGTTCAAAACCCACCAGCCACGTGGGAGAAAGCTATGGCAGTCTGCTTTCATAAAAATCGGAACTCTATTGGGCAGTTCCACTCTGTCCGATAAGGTTGCTATGAGTCAGTATTGACTTGATGGCAATGGGTTTATTTTAAAGGAAGTATATGATTTGAATCGACATATGATATGTAGTGGTGATATTTCCATAGTCAGAACACGTGGGTTCAGGAAACTTGAGTGGAAGAGGGAGTGGCTCCTCTCACTATTACACATAATAACCTACTCACACAATCTTTGCTTTCTGTCGTCTTCAATCTCTGCTAGTTTGGATGTCTTTGATCTCAAGGGAAGTATGCCTCCACCAGCTGACAAAACAATAGCTTCATTGAATTGGAAGTTGAGACTAATTTTTTGAGCTAATCATGCCACTAAACCTATTATTCATAGGAATGCAAATGACATTCTTGGATAACATTTACAGTCTCATTTCTCACTATAAGAATTAGAAAGTTCTTTGCTTTCTTCCCTTTTTCCTTGAGAATATCATCTAGAGTTTTGCCTATTTTGTTATTATTGTTCAGGCAAGATGTCCTCATACCTGCTCTTTAAGATTTTCTATCATTTAGCTCATTATTCTCTTCTTGTATCTTTATTATTTCTTTTATCCTGTGGTTCATTTAAATGGTAATATTTATTTTCTTGGGATGAAAATATAATATGTACAATTTCTTTATAAAAACATCCATTTTCCACAAATTTAGATTATGTGAACAATGCACTGGTCTTGTTACTGCAGTTATTCTTTTTTAGTGAGGTTGAATTTTTTTATGTGTGTTGACTATTTACATTTCTTCTCTTGAAAAATTGTGATTAGTTTACTACTTTTTAAAAACTGAGGTGTTTTTCTTCTGCTTAATGATTTAAGGTTTCTTTTAAAGACATAAGAATATTGATTTTGGTTTACCATATATAGTGATGGAATTTTTTCCCTTACATCATCTTTTGATGTTGAATCTTCGTCTGTATACATTTTAAGTTTTGTGCTGTTGTTTATTCTTATTATTTAGATTTTATTTTGCTTGAGGTTTTTCTTCCAAATAGTTAAACAATTATTCAAACTACATATAGAAAAATTCTTTCACCAGTGATTTAGAATGCTGTATTTATCATATGCTACGGTTCAAACCCACCAGCCACTCCTCGGAAGGAAGGTTGGGCAATCCTACTTCCGTAGTGATACTGCCTCGGAAACCCAAGGAGGGGTCGCTATGAGTCGGGGCCGACTCGATGGCACATAACAACAACAACAACAACACCTGATACACATACTATAGGAGCTCTGGTAGCATAGTACCTAAGGCACTTGACTGCTAACCAGAAAGCTGGCAGTTCAAACCCACCAGCCACTCCTCGGAAGGAAGGTTGGGCAATCTACTTTCGTAGCGATACTGCCTCAGAAACCCAAGGGGGGTCGCTATGAGTCGGGGCTGACTCCACGGCACATAACAACAACACATACTATATACCTTTAAATATGTATACATATAATTGTAATTATTAAGGATTCTACTGTTACATAATTCACATCATGTTATATGTTTATTAAATATATTTAAATAACATAATTTTCTGGTTGCAAATTCATCTATAAATTAGGTTTGAACGTTTTCCTTCTTGGAGAACTAATTCCTAGTGATAGTGAAAATATGGGTTAAAGTGAGGGCACACATAAAAGAAAAACCTTGTTGCCAGTCTGGATTATATCCACAGGTACAAGGGTTAGGATTTCAATACATATATTTGGGAAACACAATTCAGTTCAAAACAGCAGCGTATCTGACTGTAGTATGTGTGTTGCCAAAATGCAAATAGGCCCATAAAACC
This sequence comes from Orycteropus afer afer, assembly GCF_000298275.1. Taxonomy (NCBI): domain Eukaryota; kingdom Metazoa; phylum Chordata; class Mammalia; order Tubulidentata; family Orycteropodidae; genus Orycteropus; species Orycteropus afer. The sequence continues at coordinate 1,709,326 of NW_006921664.1, read as the reverse complement.
TGTGTCTCTTTCTTGGTGTTAGGGAGTACAAGATGTGCCATATTTCTCTATTTTGAAGGGATTTTCCAGCATGCTTCAGACATTGATTCAAGTTTGATTATTCCTGTACTTTGTATTAATGGAATCTTAGTGTATGTATTCTTATTTTTAACAAGTCATTTTTTTTTAAAGATTCATCTATGATATTATAAATAGCCTCAGTTTATTCATTTTCTTTGCTGTACAGCATTAGCTTTTATACTATTTATTTATATATTTATATTTGAATATTAAGGTCATTTGTGTTTTTTTTCGAATTATGAGGTTATTCAAATGCTGCTATGAACACTTGTGTGTGGTAAATGGATGTGGGATAGTGATTGTTGTTCTTTATTCCAGATTAAAAAGGGAAACACTCAATGTATCATAAGTTTGGTGTTTGCTGTACAGTTTTTGAAAAATATCCTTTATTTGAGTAAGGATGGGCTTTATTGTTCCTACTTTTTCAAGAGATCTTAATCATGAAAAGTGTGGGATTTCACCCAGTGCTTTTGTTTCTTCTACTGCGATATATGCATGATTTTCTCTTGTATTCTGTTAATGGTTGTGGAAGCGGAAATGCTGCAACTAATATTCAGTGGGTTTCAGCACTCAGTGTGTTCAAGCCAGCTTCCAACTGACAACCTCTGTAGTTCTTTCCTGAAGAGCTACCTCGGAAACTGTAAAAACGCTGTTCTTCCCTGCACAGAAGAGTCTTGAGGTACCTGGGAATTAAATCCCTGTGTTTGACCCAGCACCAAAAACCCTTGATCAATTGGGAGGAACTGATATTTAAATACTCCAGCTTTTCCTTGATGAGGATATCTGTGAAATGTGTTTTATACCATTGTAAAATTTTCCCGTAGTATTAAGTTCCATTTGCTGGCAATGGTAGCTGACTGGATAGGATGCCTCTTTTACTATTTTCTCTTCCTCATACTTTCTCCTTCCCTATTGGTGACTCCTGTACTGCCCAACTACATTAATTAGACTCAAATCTTTATCCCAATATCTGCTTCTGGGGGAATCCAATCTAAGACAGTTGTGAATTTTATTGTTCATTTTTCTGATTTTAAACTAACTTTGCATTTTTTGAATAAACCATGTTCATTTCAGGTGATGCATTATGTGTTGTTGATTTGTTCTGGTATTAATTACTTTATGGAAGTTTATTTTTTTTCTTTTTTTACTGTTGTTTTTAGACTTGCTATCAAGGTAATACTAGCCTCATAAAAGGTGAGGGTATTTTTCTATTCACCGAAATAATTTGAAAGTTTGGAATTGTTTCTTCCTTGAATATTTAAAAGGATGTTTGAAGCTCTTCAGGGGCTCTTACTTTTTTTTTTTTTTTCATACAGTTTATCTTCCACCCTTAGAGTGTATGGCTATTTTTAAGACCTTAAGAGTACTGCTTCTTCCTGATCTCTATCTCATCAGCATAATGCCATCAATATAACAGATCAGTAGAATATCCTAGGGGCTGGTAAGGCCAACTAAACTGTGGCACTGACCTAAAGAGTCAACTTAACTTTGAGGCAAGATGGTAAAGGAGTACTTATTCCTGCCAAACAGAAAAAAATAAACACTTTTATTTTTATTCTAATTGGTCTATATTAGAAAATTACCAAGTTATTAAATGCTGGGAGGTGTGCTAATTTGCACAATTAAGTAACCTATGTTTGGATCAGCAGCTACAATTGTACTCTGTAAGCACCTAATTATGCTTTTCTTTTCAAGTGTGTTGTCGACTTACATTTTTTTCTTTTGAAAATTTGATTATGTCACTTATTTCTGCCTTTCCTCCAGAGATTAGGCATTGCTTTTTATTGACTCTTTTGGTCTGGAGGAAATATGCTAGGATCTTTCTTATATTGTATTCAAAGTCATTACCTTACTTGCCAGGGAACCAATATAGAGTTTCCTCCATTGCTAAATGTATACATTTTAACTGTGTTTTTAGGAGCTGAGGAAATAATAACAGGTGGGTATGATGTCTCAATGGAGTTCATAGATAGTATAAATGATTAACACACTCAGCTACTAACCTAAAGGTTAGAGGTCAAGTCCACCCCAAGGCAACTCAGAAGAAAGCCTGGCATTCTATGTCCTTAAAATCTGCTGTTAAAAACCCTGTGGAGCACAGCTATACTCTGATGCACATGGGATCACCATGAGTCAATATGAACTTGATGTCAACTGGTTTTTTAACTGGTTTATAAGGTCTTAATGGGCCCAAAGTAGACTCAGATAAAAATTATATTCATAACTTGCCCTCTAAGTCTTTGACTTTTTGCTTAGCTACTGAATGCTTTAACTATTGCATCACCAGAGCTTCCTAGCCCTCCACTATGTCTTTGAATGAGGCATCTCAGTGGCATTCTGTGACTCCAGGAAATAGTATTTGCTCCAAACCATTGTCTGATAACACAGGCAGGTCTGGGCTTTTCTTTTTTAGAAGCAGTTACACTGGCAAATGGCTTCAGTTCCCTTTGGGGAAAACAGGATGATATTTCCAGTATGCACTTAAAGTGTTATTTTGGGGATCTTCTTCAGGGGTACCATGCAATCAAGGGGCTCTGAGTCAGTGAACTGTCTGGTAGTGGAATTGAATGAAAGCTGTGACTTTATTGTGGTATTTTGAAATTCTCCTTTCAAGAAACAGAGAATTTTTCTTTTAAGGTTATCCAAATCAACTGTGACCTCAAGAGGTTGTCCTCCTATTTCATTTCCAAAGGTCTCATAATTAGTGGACCACTCAAAAGTGGGTCAAGCTGTCCTGATTACCTTTCTAGGATTGCTTCTTATTGCAATCACCATATATGCTTTTCCTTCAGTGATTAAATGTCATTATTTCACCTCTGCCACAACCAATCTCTGTTGAAATTAAGGATTCCATTTAAATGTCAGTGTTTTCCACTGCTTTGCTATACAGAGGCAGCCAAAGATGTCTTCAAATATGCTGGCATGCTATTTTGCAATGTATTTATCAATGCTTGGAAGAAGGAACTGTCTCCTGGACCTCAATGGCTGTAACTAGGGGTTGGGGATATTTCAGTCATAAGAAGGGGGTTCAGAGGATGACAAGCTATAAGATACAAACCAAGAAAATAAAACATATAAACCACAGATATGTATAATAACTCCATTATTCCCCCACCCTAATATGAGTCATGGCCACTCATTAAATAAAATATTTTTCCAAAGTAGAGTACACTGAAGACATTTTTTTAATAATCTCTGACGTCCTTGTTTTTAATAATATGAGTTTCAAATTCCATTAAATTATTGTTTTATATTACATATTCTCATTTAATTATTTTTTCCATCTGAATAAAATTTTGTAATGAAATACACCTGTTACTTTTTTCAGATTGTAAGTTGTAAAGTCAATTTAATGTTTCATGAAATTCATTAACAAAAAAGAAACAACAAAATAGAAAATATTGGAGTGCATTTCATGCACAAAATGAGGGTAAGTATTGTTTTGTGAAACTTTTGCGTTTGTTTACATACAGTATAATACATTAAAATATTGAATAAGTCCTTATATTTAATACAATTTCAAAGCTCATATGGTAGACAATTTATGCCTATTTATTTTTAATCTACCATTTTTGATTAATCTGTCATTTGAAGAATAAAGACGAACATTGTTTTCAGGAAAAGTACATACATATTCTTTTTCTATGAGCCTTGCATATCTCAGAGGAATTGTTTTTCCTTGACAATGAAAATACAACTTGACTAAGTATAAAACTATTTTATCACAATCTTTACTCTGGAAAACACTGTATTTTTTAATCTTCTGGGATGTGCATTGTAGAGAATAGTAAGAACTTATTTTCTGATATTTTATAACCTTTTCTTTTTTATTCTGTGTACATACTGTAGAATTTTTACCCTCCCTCTACCTTTTTAATTAAATGTTTTTCCAAGTGTCTAGATGTGAGTCTCCTTTATTTCAGTCTGTCTACCCTTTCAATTTACACACTTATGTCTTTATTTCAAATTCTATTTGTAATTATTGTAACTAGTCCAGTGCTACGCTCAGAGCAGTCGCAATTATCTTTCAATATTTCCTTTTGCCCTCAAAATGACCAATTGTAACTTAGCATTAAAATGTTGAGTTAAATTTTCTCATGCCTAATGCAGCTCTGCAATTCATACAAAATTATAATGACCATTTGGGAGATTTGATACTGTTCTCAAAGAAGAAATGGTTACAAGTAAGACTACATAATAAGAGGTGAGAGAAAGCTCTGGGCTGAGTCTGGGTCCTGCTTTCAGAATGATAATCCACAGTGGGATTTTCATAAACTAGTGCTCTTGTACTGTCCCTGGCATAGTCTCATTGGACTTTCTCTTGTCTGTCCTAATCAAATACCACTCTCTCCCTCACTGTATTCTTGCCCTGACTGCTTTTCTAGTCCCTGAACAAGCCTAGATATTCCATTTCAGGAGTTCTGCATGGCCTGTTGTTCTACCTGAAAGACTTCTCCCAGATCTTCCCTTAGTTGTTTCTTGTCTTTCAAGCTTTATTTAAATGCTCTTTGGAACAGCTTCCTCTGACTACTCCTACTCACACCCTTTCATGTCATTCTATTAGGCTTTTTTAGAATTTAAACTATCCTGCATTTTCTTGTCTTTGAATGTTCATTATCAGTTTCTCCTTGCAGACAGGAAAAGACCTTGTCTGCTTCATTGCTGAAAGTAATACATATACATACATTTTTTATAGTTTAGTGCTCTTAATTCTTGTGTTATCTCAGACACTACATTTACCTTATTTAATTTGTTTTTTCTAGGAGAAGCTATTACTAAATTATATTTAATATTTAATTTAAATAAATTTTAGAGAAGTTCAATAGCAGGGTCATCTAATTGAATGGCATCTGTATATTTTTTTGCAAAATTATATTTTAAGGTATTAACGTCCATTCTAAAAATTCTACAAGCATCACCCCATATCTATTACTTCATGCTGCATATGACAAGCTTCAAGGAAAAATTCTTCTGAATTTAAAAATATATATTTTCTTTTGGCAAAAATACATATGACCTAATATCTATTACTCTAATCATGTCTTGTTTCCAAGAACTTTAAGGCAAATCTATTCAAAATTACAATAATTAGGTCTTCATGTAGACTCAAGAACCTCCAAGTACTTTTTTTTTTTTTTTTTTTAGGCCAGCAAATCATAATCAACTAACTTTCAGAAATAATGAATATGAAGGACCATCTCCAAAAATCACATACACAAATGCAGAGATATGAATATAATATCAGTGGAGTCAGGAACTCCACCAAGCTCATTGACTAACCAGAGTAAGAACTCCTGCTTTAGACAATTTTTGATATTTTATCCCCAAGTGTTTCAGTTTGCATTGTTGTACTTTTCTTTAGTAAAGAAATAAAGTATTCAACTTAATTTAAAGTAAGAAATTGTTTTTCAGCTTCTTATGATTCTGTCTGGTTAAGGACATTACATAACCTTGGAAAAGTCAGATAACTTTTTTTTAATCAATATTTATTTTTTTCCATATTCATTTTACATACAAAGTTCTAGGCCCAGAAAGATGAAATATAATTTGAGAACTATTAGAAAGCCTCCTTAGTATGTTACTGTTTCTCTTTCAATATTTAAATTTCCATATTAAATTTTTGAGTTCAGGTAAACAATAATAATGTACTGTGTTCTTTCCAAAAAGGAAAGTGTGTCATACTCTTGGAAGCATAGTGACAAAGGAGTCTTCATGAAAATTGGACACTGACACAATGAGGCTTGTGAGGTCTCTTCCCAAACTAGTATACATGTCCTTCATTATGGTTTGATTTACTTCATGACCTAAATTTTGAGTAAGTAATTTACTCATATTGGGTGCATTTTCCAAATTTGACTGAAGTTGAATCATATGTTAATTTAAGCTTCAATATATGTAATCTTGAATATTCAGATGGACTTGATGAAATCATCCTTATCTTATTACTTTATATATTTTTAAATATCAAACTTTGAAAGAAAATAACTTTCTAGGTTAATAAAATAGAACAATAAGAACCTTTATTTTTCTTATTAGACTGAAATAATAAACCTAATCTACCAGGACAAATGGCAATAAAAGATTTTGCATGAAACATTTCTCAGAACACAATGCCAAGAATATTATGAAAATATGCACATAGCTCTTAGTTGAATAGCATGAAATCAAATGCATTTACCTTTGAGAAGCAGAGGTTTTCATTGCCTTCAAGCTTCAGTTCTGGACCTTAGGCTGGGAGCTCTTGGTCACACATAGATAATCTTCTGGTTTTGTAAGGAAAGAAAATGGAAGAATCTCTCTGGAAGGAAAACTTAGGTCATTTCTATCTCAATTTGTATTATTCCACATTGTATATGGAACACATTAATAGTACTCTCCATTTTTTTTTTGTTGTTGTTGTTCAGAGCAGAAAATAGATTCTAAATAAAAAGTCTGAATTATCATAAACCAAAAAGTAAGAATGGTATATTTAAAATTATAATTCACTTAAGTAGGGAAAACTGATCACATTATCCTCCTTAGTGATTGCAGTCATTCTTTGCATATTATATTTAGCCAGCAACCAAATTTTAATTTTTAATTAGAGACATTAAAATGTAATTAGTAGCAAATAACAGAGTGACAAAGTTACAAAAATTCATAAAGGTCAAAGGAAGCAGAATTTTTAGCCATAGCAAGAAATGTTCTTCCATGAATTTAGGGAATCATGATGATCTCATCACCTCCTCCACATTCAACATAAAGGTAAAATTTGTAGAACAAACAATACTTCTTTGACAATAATAATAATAATGATGCAACATCAGAGTGGACATTCTTCAGAGTCAAAAGAAACCTCGAACTTTAATAAACACCATATATGAAAAGAACATAGCAAATTCCAACACAGCATACACATAATAAAATTAATTCATTTGTCAGAGGCCAATACAATGTTTAATATGCATTTTCCAGAAGGAAGCAGAGGGCAACAGAGACCATCTGCAGCTGTCAAAGCTGTGGAAGTGAAACAATGCATTATGAAATTCACACGATACATGAATTATAAATGAAGAACAAATGCTTTATAAAAATGTTGGTTGGTGGCTTGACATATAGATATTTATATGTATATATATATGTATATATATATATAATGGTAAAAATCAGCTTGCATGAGGGTCATAATACATCTACTTTGAAGTTATATCACACATACTTTAAGCAATTTACAGAATTTGTCAGATTTGCATATACAGGCATTGTGAAATGAATGAAAATACATTGAAGTGTAGAACACTAAAATTGTTTATGTAAACCTCCCAAAATTAACAGGGATTGGCCACATTCAGCACTTGCTGCCATTGAACAAGAGATGTGCCAAAAAAGAATAAAATTTCAAGAAAAGGGCAATTAAAAAAAAATATTTCTTTTGTTATTCCTTATTTAAAATAATGTTCTCTTTATTGACTTGCAGTGTTGATAATTTTGTTCTTGCCCCGACATCGGGGTTTTGTTTGATGATAGTTTGTGTTCTATATCCTTTCAATCTCTGTTTGCTTCCTGCAGTGAAAGGGTCTTTGAGTAAGTAGGAATCAGTGGTTTCCATAGTAAATATTTACTAGACTGATGACATTCAGGCCAATCCCTGAGCAGTCAGTGAGCAGATGATGCCTTTAATTGCCGAAAGAAAAGAAAAGAAAAGAAAAGAAAAAAGGAAAAAAAAAAATAGATCTTGCTGTTAGAAAATGTCCTATCGCTTCACACTAATTCTCTTGAAATAAAAAGCTCAGTGATTTGCCAAAGAAAATGTTATCAACAAAACATGTGATAGCCTCTTCGTTTATGCTTCCGGAAGCAGGTGCTCCTTGTGTAGGTAATTAGAGTACAGTGGGTGCAGAATGGTGCTTGGAGTTTAGGGTCAACTTTGCTGTCCGCTCCGTAGATTTTACAGGCGATTTGCTCTTTGCTTTAAGAAGAGAAAGTGATATTGGAAAAAAGTCAGCACTTTAGATTAAAGCAAAGCACCCTTCACAAAGCCACAAACAAGAAGCAGGACAGAAAGTCCATGGCTTGTAGCTATCCTCGCACCTGCGGAAGAAGTTATAAGATATTCGCTCATCTTGAAGATTTCCAATGCTCCTTATTAGGCTGTTTTAAACACATACATATATATATTTAATTAGCTCGCCAGCTTGGCTCTGGTGCTCATGAATGTCTTGGCATGCACTGCAAATAACAACACATACAAAGTATTTCAGTCCCAGGAAGTTGGTCTTGTTTGTTTTGTTTGTTTTCATACAATGCCATCCCACAGTTGGGAACACAGAGGAACAGATCCAAATAACTTTCCCTCAAGTGGTTTCTTGAGGATCATTCTCTATTGCCATTTGATTTGTTGCTATACATAGGTACCTAAAATTTCATCCCCTGTTTTGCTACAACATAAGCATAAAACTACAGGAGATAAAACAAAAACTGAGCACAGTAGTTTTAGAATGATGAGGAATGTGTTCTAAGGTAGGTGAATTTTGATATTTACTTTCAGAGTCATATATTTCTCAATTGTACATCTTTGAAATCTCAGGAAAAAGTTAGACCTATTAAGAATTAGAAATTTTGAAAGGGCCCTGGGACTAAGTATGGGATAGAAGTATATTGAAATTTCTCTTCATATGTTTTGTCCAATAAGCTCATAGCTATAGATGACATATTAACTACTTTATTAGTGAAAAAGTTAGAAATGTGTCGGATCACAAAACTTTACAGTGTTTTTTTTTTTTTTTTTTTTTTTTTAGTTGAAAAAAGGCTGGAAGGGTTTGAGGAAGGTAAAGGTGGAGGAATTTATTTTTTTAAATATTTCAGCTAAATCCATGTTCAGAACCACACTAACAATGATAAAAAGCTTAGGCAAACACATGTTCTCAAAAAAGTGATTATAGAATAAATATTTTGGGGTTCTAAAATGGCCATTTAGGACACTCACGTTACTTTATTTGTTTATTTTCCAGGTTACTTTAGTATCATTGGCATTAATTTGCCTTTGTTAAGTGAGCTATATATACTGAATACATTATCTCCTGACAGTAACATAGTGGCTGAAGAAACAGAATGTTGATGGTCAATCTTTGTGAGTGTTCCTTCATTTGAGCTGGTTGACAAGGTTCAAAAATATAAAAATAATAGCCTGTGCTTTCATCGCTGTAAGTACAAATATCATGCAAGGAAAATATATGCAGTCTATGTGGAATCATTGCCATTAGACCTTTCCAAAATTAAAATGTGTTACTGTAATCTTTCAAGAGAGTTACTTCAACAAGGATTCTTTATATGAAGAAAATGTAAAGTAAACAATTATATGGTTCTGTAAATAACCCGTGCCACTTGATTTGCCATAAAATATTTGGTTTCAAATAAAAGTTTAAAAAATGCACAAAGGAAAAAATAATTCATTCTTTGAAAAAGATTTCAGGAAATAGTAGTTTTCTTTTCAGTATGGGCATTGCAATTGGTTCACATTTGCTGAAACTGCACCATGTAATATGCTGCCCTTTTCCCAGTTAGTCAACACTTCACAGGAAATTTCATCATCCCTGTAAGATATTTCATGTTTGACCCAACATTTCCCATCATACTATGTCTAGCATATGCAAGTTAAAGCAAAATTTACGTAAGTGTTATAAGTGGAAACAGCCTCAACTATGTACTGTAAAGTAAACATAGAAAATAGAGTATTCTAAGGCTACTAAAAATTTGAAATGCCATCAAGTATGAAATGTACCATTGCAATATGGTACTTATTTTTCAGGTTGTAATCAGTCATCCATTCTAGATATGTGCATTTCCTAGCATGTTTTTAATAAAATAAAATTTATTTCTACCACCTCAAGTATAGATAATAATGTGTCTTTTCCTACATAATAAATTATAAAATAAATCTGTTTTTCATCAAATCACTGGAAGTTTATCTGTTTTTTGTAATCCTTATTGAATTATATGTATTAAATAATATTGAATTATATCTATTGGATATATGAATAATATGAATATATGAGGAGATCTGGTGGTGTAGTGCCTAAGGCATTTGACTGCTAAACAGAAGGCTGGAAGTTCAAACTTACCAACCACTCTTCCATAGGGATACTACCTTCGGAATCTAAGGAGAGATCCCTATGAGTCGAATTGACTGGGTGGCAGTGAGTTGTTGTTTTTTTTTTTTAAATGAGTATATAGCCCTAAAGCCCTTAATACATTGAAATCCGAAAATCCACATAACATGTAAATTTTCCTGTGTTATTTTAACAAATAATTATTTTAGCCATTTTCATTCAGGTTTACATTTTCCATCTGCATCATTTATAATAGTACAATATTTACAGATTTATAATAGTTCCAGCTGCGCTACTGCTGTTTCTTAAACATTGTATAATCCATGGCACATTCTATGGAAACTTTTTTTTGCATGGGAGCACTTTGGCCACTCATCATGCTTTACTCTCATTTTCACATTTAGAAACATTTTACTTTTGTGAAAGGAGAGTTAGAATTGCAGCCAGGAGCCCCAAGAGGTCTAATTTCCTCTACTGCCTCTTGCTTTTAAGATCCCAAATAAGATATTTATTTCTTCATGTTTTCTAAAATTAGCACAATAACTGTTCATATATTACAGTATTTTCATATTAGTATGCCAGACACTGTGTTGGAATAAGATCACTTCTTTATTTTTTATTTGCTGCCTTTTGCTCTATGCTCAGGCCAAGCAGGATAACCTATTATATGCCTAATGAGATCATGTATTTGAGCAATTTTTGCCCTTAAGAAAACTGCTATCCATTGCATCCATTCTCACCAGTAAATTGTAACCTCTCTCTCCTCTGAATTTCAGTAGTACTTTATTTTTGTTTTTCCTATGGCTCAAGTAGACTTATAATTAATTATGTTCAAAGTGTATCTCTCTAATTAAATTATAAACTCATTAAAGACAAGGGGTAACATTTTAGCTTTATTATTATTATTATTATTCTCAATGTCTAAAACAATACCCTGCCAGTTTAAAAAATTTGGCCCCCATATAAATACCCTGTAAAGAGGTAAAAGAGATGCTCTTATGTCAATTATTTTAGGAAATGTTCTACAGGGAACAAGACTAGATGAAGAGTAGCCAAATAGTACCTGGAGATTTCTTCTTTCTGACCCCCATGCCATTTCATAAAACCTCTCTACTTCTATTTAATGACAGTGACTTTCATTTGCTTTTATGCTTGAAGATCTTCATAGTTCTCTCTCATGTGTAATTCCCTATGTCTTTGTAAGAAGCCAAGATATTAGCAGGGCAGATACTTTCTCCATTTTGCAAATGGAAAGGTCTAAGACGTTTCCTTAGAAGTCTAAGTAGTGCAGAAATTTAGCTTCTCTTTATCATCCTGTTTTTCTTCACCTTTTTCTGCCTTGTGCAGTACCTACTGTTGGTATCATCTTCTCTAAGATGAGGACAAGTAAGCATTTCTCAAGAGCACTTGTGACAGGTGAGTTTGTCAAACAAAGGAGAAATAAATGACAATAACAAAAACAAAAAAAAACAAGTATATTATCATCTCTATAATTATTACTTCAAAGAATAACAAAAAAATACCATCTACTCCTTTAAAACAAAATAAAGCAAACAAAAATAGTACTTGAGACCCTGGCATCATCAGCAACTAGGCCAAAGATGATTAGTTCTACTATCCTCAATGTAGCTCCTGTTGTAAAAGCTGTGCTGTTCTCTATATCATCAGAGGAAGTCACTGTTATAGAGTGGTTGGTATGCTGTATCACTGTCCTCACCCTATTTCAATTGACCACAACATCCCCCAGGAAAATCAGCAGCAGTAGTCAACTCTTCACCCTCCATCCTGTTCCTTGCCCCTCTCATTTATCTGCCAAACAGAAGAAATTAGCATCTTTTTACATTCACCAATGAGTTGACTCTGACTTATGGCAATACGTGTGCATGAGAGTGAAACTGTGTTCCACAGGGTTTTCAATGTCTAATTTTTCAGGAGTAGATTGCCAGACATTTCTTCTGAGGCATCTCTGGGTAGATTCCAACCTCCAAATTTTTGGTTAGCAGCTGAGCAAGTTAGCTGTTTGGACAACCCAGGTACACACCTCCATTTGTGTTATCTCTTCCCTGTGTCTATGATCACTAGCCTGAAAAGACATTGGGCAGATTTAACAAGATTACATCCTTCTTCCTCGCACAAGTCTACACAAAAGACTATATGTCAGGCTCTATTATGTGCCAGACATTATGCATTAGGATTTATGTATGTATTGTTTCAGTTAATCACATCAACAACCAGCTATAGTAAATACAATGATCCTCCTTTTACAGATCAAGAAATGTAACTCAGAAACATGCAGTAACTCAGCCTAGTTTACATGGGTAATAGATAGTAAAGTACAGAAATAAAGAAACAGCAATACAGCCAAGTCAACATAGAATATGGATCTGTTTCTTTCTGAAACCCCTAATTTCCCCTCATCTGTTAAAGTGAGATATGAAGTTATATATACTGGTCTTTTCAGAGAAAATGTACTGGATATAACATAGTTTAGAGAGGAAAAAAAAAAAAAAAAAACTAACAAAAGTTCTCTTTTAACAATTCTAAACATAAATATTTGATATAAAACATCAGCATCTTAGTTTTCCTAAATAATAGTAAATAAAGTTTATTTTGGGAGCTCTGGTGGTGTAATGCCTAAGACGTTTGACTGCTAACCAGAAGGCTGATGGTTCAAACCCACCAGCCACTCCTCGGAAAGAAGTTGGGAAATCTACTTCTGTGGAGATACTGCCTTGGAAACCCAAGGCAGGGGCACTATATTTTATAATGCAATCATATTTTGAAATATTCATATCATAGATTTTCAGAGCTTAAAGTTTCCTCAAAATTCACTTAAATATTTGAGTGAGCCGTATCTCCACCATTGTTCTGAGATGTCCCTCTTGTAGCCAATAATTTATCTTTTCCCTGTTTTAGACTGTGAATTTGATAGTTTGGAACAAAGGAAGGGAAAATTGACTATTCAAAGCACCATCATTAATTAGTGGAAGGGAGAGAATGGCAACCAGATGTCTTTGGGTACCAGGGAAGAATATCAGAAGGAGATATGGGTATTTCATTCAAAGAGTTAAGTGGAGAGTTGAGACAACTATCTATACCATTTAGCCTACCTAAATTTTACTAGCTCTTCAATTATTAACATTCTCTTAGCTTTTAACATTTTCAGGTGGATCAATTTCCCACATGAGTACAAATTTTTGTTGGTTTAGATATTGGTAAAATTCATTACTCAGGGCATCTATCTGCAACTTTAGGTGTGATTCTCCATAGGTTTTTCTCTTTTTATTATTGTTTAAGTATCTAATGGAACCCAAAATGGGCAAGAAAATAATTTCTCTCCCTTTCTGGCTCTACTGTCTGACTCCAAAATCTTTATTTTGTGAAAAATACTAGTGACTCTTGACATGAACAAGGGACTTGGTGGTTCAGTGGAAGACTTTTTGCCTTCCATGAGGGAGACCCGGGTTCATTTCCAATCAATGAACCTCATGCATAGCTATCATCATTGTTAGTAGAGGCTTTTGGGTTGTTGTGATGCTGAACAGGTATTAGCAGCACTTCCACACCAAGATGGACTAGGAAGAAAGGGCTAGTAATCTACTTGGAAAACCAACCAGTGAAAATGCTATGAATCACAATAGTCCAGGCTTTCCATGATTTGGGGGCTAACTTGACAGCAGCTACCAACAGCAAACAACATAAGAACAAATATAAAAATGGAATACTCTAATAGTAAAAGAAACAACAAATAATATTGTCTGTGAAGATGCCAATGTAATAAATGAGTGTCTATTACAGCCCTCAGAGCAGCAAGCCCCATTTGACATACTTCTTTATTACAAATGCCAGCTTTAAGAAATGGAAATAGCTGTGTGAGAAAATTGTAGCTACCTTTTAATGAAATTTTTATTCAGGTTTGCACACACTAAATCACAATTTAAAGCTAAAGGTCAAATAATAGGATGATTTTATCCTATAATTTTTTGAGAAGAGTATCTTTTTTTATTAGAATTCTTATGGGTCCAGGGCCAATTTCTTCCAGAAATCCATTTTTTAGAAGAAATCTACTTCATTTTGACCTAATACATAAATAGCCCATTTTATTGTGCCTTGGCGTTTTGGCAGCAGCTGTTTAAATTTTCTGTACTGTGTTCCTTTAGTCAGCAAATTTACAGTTCTATTCTTGTTATGAGGCCTCTTATTGTAGCTAAAGGAAAAAATACAGTTGTCCATGTATACAAAGTTTAAATGGTAAGGTGCACAGTGATACCCCATTCACCCCATTCACCACAGAATGTTCCAGACTTTTTTCTTACAGTCACTGTAGCCTTTCAAGATTTCTACCTTCTACATTATGTAAAGAAGAAGCAATATGGTTTCTCCCTAATGAGACCATTGTTGTTGTTGTTATGTGCCATCCAGTGGGACTCGACACATAGCAGCCCCTCCTTGGGTTTCCAAGGCAGTATCACTAAAATATCACTGGAAGTAGATTGCCCCATCTTCCTTCTGAGGAGTGGCTGGTGGGTTTGAACCACCAGCCTTCTGGTTAGCAGTCAAGTGCCTTAATGAGACCATTGTTGTTGTTGTTATGTGCCATCCAGTGGGACTCGACACATAGCAGCCCCTCCTTGGGTTTCCAAGGCAGTATCACTAAAGTA
>NW_006921664.1:1678344-1694417 GCF_000298275.1 Orycteropus afer afer | reverse complement strand
TTGAACCACCAGCCTTCTGGTTAGCAGTCAAGTGCCTTAGGCACTATGCTACCAGAGCTCCCGATGAGACCATAGCGTACTTTAAAACAGTACATTTTCATTGTAACTCACCCATCCAAGTAAGAACTGATCTTGGTGCAAATATGATGATGATAGCAACAGCTAAGATTTTTGGAACACTGATCATTTCTTTACCCTTTGCTATGGTCTTAAAGGAACTCTGATGGTGCAGTGCCTAAGGGATTTGACTGCTACCCAAAAGGTTGGTGATTCAAACCCATCAGCCACTTCAAGGAAGGAAAATGGGGCAATATACTTCTGTAAAGATTTACCACCTTGGGAACACAGTTGGGGAAACCATGAGTCAAAACAGACTCCATGACAGTGGATTTTTTTTTTTTTTGGTTATTATAATCATTTTACTCATAAGCGAACTGAAGTTGAGAGGAGATGTGTGGCTTTTATAATTAATTCAGCAAGTAAACTCTAGGTCTGGGATTCAAATCCAGTTCTCTTTGACTCTAGAACTTAGTATCAATTAATTTGCACCATAATGTTTTCATCTGATGATTCTTCATACTTGGTGACTATACTTTCCCAGTTCTGCCTATAGGAATATGGAAACATGAATGGTTTTGACAAAATGGAAGTAAGGGCAATCTAAACTGGTAGAAAAAAATAAACAAAATTTTTCAAATGATTGAAGTTTTGCTACTACATATGTTTAAAAACTTCTTTAATAAACAATAAGAATGATTTATAATTAGCACTGCAGGTGTTGTTGTCATTGTTGTTATTTGCCATCGAGTCGGCCCGACTCATAACGCCCCCTCCTTGGGTTTCCGAGGCAATATTACTACGCAAGTAGGAATGCCCAACCTTCCTCCCGAGGAGTGGCTGGTGGAGCACTGCAGGTACTGGCGTATAAGTAAATACTGCTAAAGTGCTTGAAACTGTTTACTCATGGAGTTTGAATATGCCTCCTGCAACTGTATCTTCATTATTGATTAGCAAACCATTTATTTATAATGTAAAGGTTGATGTTAACCCAGACCTTGTTTTAATGATCACAAATTCCATATTAGAGATTCCAAACATGTGTGGTTCTGCTGCAATAACAACCATTGTTGAATAATGCCAGATTTGACTAAAGGCTTAAGTAAGTACATTGAAGTTGGGGAGTGGAATAAAAGGAAGTTTCAGGACAACGCTGTCATGTGGTCTGACATTGTTACAGGGATTGTGCTTCCAGAGAAGTTGAGATAGCATATTATATGTATCAGAAAACTGATACAAAGTGCACTACAGCTTTTATTGAAGACTATTGAGTGAAGTGGCAAGATAAATAGCTCCTAAATTTAGGAAGCAGGAAGTCAGTTTGGCGGCTGAAGGTTTGAGCACTCACTCACTAACTGGAAAAATAAATAATCTCTCTTCCCATTCCACTCTTTTCGCATTTTGTTATAGATGCCCATCTCCAACACCATGAGAGAAAATTTCATCATAAAATAGGGACACATATATCATATTCTTAAAGAAATGACAACTAAGGAACTCAGAGTCAAGAAGTAGAAGGAAAAGAAAGAGAAGGAAAGAAACATCTGTGAATAAGTAATTTCAATCCCCACATTATTTTATATTAACTGTTTGTTCCACCTAGGGATTGCTCTATATAAATTGAAAAGTAAATTAAATATATCACCATAGTTTACAAATGCAGTATTTTGCAGACATTGTTCAACAAAGTTTTTTTTTGAGAAAAAAAAAAAAAAAAAAAAAACACCTGTGAAGATCTCATGATGATAAAAATAAAACCAAACCCACTGCCATGCAGTACATTCCAACTCATAGCAACCCTGTAGTACAGAGTAAAACTGACCCATGGGGTTCCCAAGGCTGTAAATCTTTATGCAATCAGATTGCCACATTCTTTTCCCACTGAGTGACTGGTAGGTTCAAGCCACCAACCTTTTGGTTAGCAGCCAAGTATTTAGCCACTGTACTACCAAGACTCCTGTAATGCCAATAAGATGTAAAAAGAAAAAGGAAAAACAAAAATCAGTTTAGTGGCCTCATAAAACATAGTAGTTTTAACATAAGGTGCATGTCTTAAGACTTTACCCATGTATTTTTTAAGATTGAGCCAACAACTTTGGAAACATTTACCCGTTTCCTTACTCTAGCTCTTTTAAAATGATCTAAACTAGAATATTTTATTTCACAACAGAAATTATCTTCTTAGCTACTGTAAGTAATTAACAGAGATAGTTGAAGCAAGATTTTTTAATCCATATCTTTTTTACCAATACATGCAAATAAAATGAAAGAAATAAATGGTTGCTGGTGACTGCTCATCAAACTTCCTAGACGTAATTTCTTGAACAAATACTAAATAAATTAATTTTACTGTTGTTATGTGTATGTAATCAAGGATAGCTCAAGTGTTATTTTCCAGGCCTGTGTGTCCATTAATGCATGTTATCTGGGGTTGTTTTCTTAAAGAATGGACAAATTACATAAAAGATCATCTATTTTCTTACCTATGATATTATTTTCAAAAGACTTAAGACACAACTCATACCTTCAAAACACAACATTTTAAGATCATTTGAAATAAACTGAGTTTTTAAATTGTAGAGCTTCTATATTTAGGTTTTACTGCGGTCCTTAAATGTAACATTTTTCAAATTAATTACTTTTAATGTTTGCAGAAGTGAGAACATTGTCTCTGTGGCATGAGATTTTGTTTAATCAGAAAAACTAAAAATAAAATATTTTGCAAATGATTGAAGAAATGTTACTAAGGATGTGTTGGTAAAACAACATATACAGAATAAAAAAGAATAAAATTGATCTCATAATAGAGCTCCTTATTGCACAGTGCTTTGCATCTTTATATTTTGAGATTTGGTTGCATTATTTATTGGTTTTGTTATTGTGCTAGTTGCCGTGGGGTTGATTCTGACTCATGGTGACCCCACGTGTTTAGAGTAGAACTATTCCACAGTTTGCAAGGATGTGACCATTTTGGAAGCAGATGTCCAGGCTTGTCTTTCAAGACACCTCCAAGTGAGTTCAAACTGCTAACCTTTTGGCTAGTAGTCAAGAGATTAACCATTTGTGCCACTCCAGGGACTTCTGTATTATTTACTATTATTTAAAATATTTATTTAAAATATAACTGGAAATATTTATTATTATTTGAAAATCAGTTGCATTATTTACCCTTTATTAGAAGGCTTATGTCCTGGAGATAATAAAATTATTTAATTTCATCTTTAAGATAGAAACCGAACGAGAAGTCTCTATGAATCGGGTCTGACTCAACAGCACATAACAACAACAACATAAGGTTTTAATTTCTCAGTACCTTCACAGCTTCATGAAATGAGAAATTTGATCATCACTCCCAGTTTTCATAATCTGCTTTAATTTAACCAAGAGTTTAATTTATATTGGGTCTATTTAAATATATAGGATCCTGAATTCATGCAAAAAATGCCCTCTCAGAATCTTTTGAAGCAGTCATATTAAGTGAAACTTAACTCTTATTTATAAATCTTCCTTTGTATTGATTTCCTGTGTTACTACCAATGACTGAACTCTGAGCTCCCTATGAAGTGGTCAAATGCCTTAGACACTATGCCACCAGAGCTCCTTATGAATTAGGGGGTCATGTGAATCATCAGTTGGGAAGAAAAATTAGTGCATGACATTTTTTCATGAATTTCACATGCAAACGATTCACTTGATCAATATATATTTATCAAGATCATACACATTATGTTTAGAAAAACAAAAAGAATAATCTCATGGTCAGATTCTATGGTCTGCCCCCAGGAGAAATAAGATATAATGTTCTTGATTTAATTTCTGAGTAGACTACTTTCATAGCACTACTTTGTGTGTATATATATGTATACATATATTGAATAATATGTATGTATATGTTTGCACATGTGTACATGGATGCATACAAGTGTATATATTTTTCATTTTGGCATGAGTTCCATAATTACACAAAAATATTATTTTATTTTGCCTTCTTTATTGGTTGAATGTATTTTATATGTTTGCTAATTTATCTTCTTTCTTACCAGCCTGTTATCGGCCCATTTTCAAATTTGGGAAATTTTAAATAATGCTCATTTTTTCTTAAAACAAAAAGAAAATACCTTATCATTGTTCAAATGCTATAAATATAAATAAAATGATTAAGTATTAAATATCATCCCTTATTGGGACTTTTGATGTATGTTTTTCATATATTTTCTTCTTTTTCAAGGCATATAATTACCTCAGATCCGTTTAACCTTTGTGTACTATATATTATTTTTTAATATAAAGTTGAGTTGTCTGTATTTTTTTTTTCACATTGCATTTTGAATTGAGTCTTTTCTATTTAAACATTCTTTGAAAATACGATTCTAGAATCTTCTTAGTAGTCTCTGTCTGATTTTAATAAACTCATTAGGTGATTTCCCTACTCTTGGATTTTTTTCAGTACTTCCAGTCATATAAAGAGCTCTGTGATAAATCCCTATTCATGAGTCTGTGTCTGCCTCACTATTGATCTTCCTGGAATTTCCTCCCAGAAGGACAATTTCAGAGTCAAACAGCCTGCACAATCAAAAGCCCTGTGACTGATCTTTCCTTCCAAATTTTCCTTCAGCGGGAAGTACCAATTCATCATACAGCTGATAATAGAGCAGAATGCTTCATTCACTGTACCCTTGCTGACACTTGTTGATTTAAAAATCTTTGTCAAGATTGTCTGTGTCAAGTTAAAAAAGAAAAAAAAAAAATGAGTAGGGATTTTGACTGGGACTGCATCAAAACCATAAATACTACTTTGGAAAAATCTGACATATTTATAGTTCTGAGACTAGCCAATGAAAAACATAGCATGTTTATTCATTTGTTCAAGTCTAAACTCTCTTAATCAAGTGTTCTGATTGTCTTCATATCTTTACCACTTACTTGTTACTACCTTAAAAAAAAAAAAACTACATATTGTATACCTTCTCGTTGCTAGTTCTGTGGATTACAAATTTTGCTCAAAATATTTTCTATTTGCTTTTAGTCATATAGAGAATTATTTTAAGTTTATACATTTATCTTGCATTTACACATTTTACATGATCATTTTTTATATTTCTATGTGATTTCAGTGAAAGATATCATCACAGCATCTGTAAATATTGGCATTTTTCCCTTGTTTCCATGAGTAGCAGACACAAACATTGTCTATTATTTCACTTCTTAGTAATATTTGATTTAATTAAACAGATGTTTTAAAATATTTTCAGTAATATGCTATTATTTTCATTTGTGAATTATTTTGTAAGTTTAAGGGTCAAAAGACTAAGGCCTCTGATTTTATGGTAGTCTTTGATTTTCTTTTTCTGTTTCACACTTTAATTAATTAGAGTCAATTTGAATGTATGTTGTAAATTGTGATAAATGGGCTCCTTTGGGCACTTATTAATTACATAAATGCTTCCTTAACTATTATTGTACTCATTAGATATTATATTGTTCTATATAGTTTTAGAGCTTTTCTGGCTGCTGCTGCTGCTTTTTTTTTTTTTTTTTTTACTTTCTTCAGTTTGTATACATATATGTGTCCATTTATTATCCTCTTAAATCATGATTGCTTAATAATATATATTATTATGCTTGCAAAAAGGAAGAGAACTAATAATTGTTGATTTAACTCCATTTGCTAGGTTTTAAAAATAAGAAACCAAACCTGTTGCCACGGAGTGGACTCTCCTAGCAACCCTACAGGACACAGAAGAACTGTTATGTAGGGTTTCCAAATCCGTAATCTTTAAAAAAGAAACAGCTGTACCTGTCTCCCATGGAGCAGCTCATGGGTTTGAACTGCCAACCTTTCAGTTAATAAACAAGTGCTTAACCACTGCACCACCAGGGCTCCTTATACTGGGTTTACTTTGCTAAATATTTAGAGTACATTATTTCTTTTAATGTTAAAAATGACCCTCGGAAGATATATATTACTATCCCAGTTTTGTAAATAAGAACTCTGAAGTTCAGAAAATTTTGGGAACAATTCACTCAAAGTAATAAGTTAGCATACTGTGAATGGAGGATATAAATTTGAATCTTTCTGCTACCAAAACTTATGCCATTTTTATTATAGGTTGCAATTCTTATTTTATTGTCTCCTCTTTTTAAAGCTCTTTAATAATATTTCTACTTGTGTATGCTTTCAGATGTATTTATAATTATGTCATAATTTTTAAAAAATAAGAGAGTCTTTCTTGAAATCTTGGATTCAATGAAGATAGCACCTTGTATGTATTATAATGGTTTGTAATTACATGTTATTGATTCAGGTCATACAGCTAATCTTAAAAGTTAATCTTGATTTTATTGTATTTTGCAATAAGGAGTTAAACCCTTTGCAAGTAATATAGCACAGCTATGTGGAGGCAAAAATTATCATCAGTTAATGGTGTCACAATAGTGGGAAAAAAACAAACAGACAATTATGCACTAAGAATTATAAACATATACTCAGTCTTGCTGTTTTTGCTCATCACCTGCACATACTCAATAAGAAAATATTGGCCCAGTAGAGCCAGGTAGTGTAGATAATTTACTCTTGTCATCTATTGCTGATAACAGTAATAAAATATAAGTACATGCAATAATATTCATATCACTGCAACAGCTACAGCTAATTATTGTTAGATGCTGTCTAATTGGTTCCAACTCATAACAACCATATGTACCATAGAATGAACACTGCCTGATTCTGTGGCATGCTGATGATCCTTGCTATGTCTGAACCCATTTTTTGTAGACACTGCATCAATCCATCTCATTAAGGACTTTCCTGTTTTTCATTGACCTTCTACTTTACCAAGCATGAAGACCTTTTCCAGGGACTGGAAATAATAACATGTCCCAAATATGTAAAACTAAGTGTTGCCATCCTTGCTTCCAAGGAGCACTCTGGCTGTATTTCTTCTAAGACAGATTTGTTCATTTTTTTATCAGTCCATGGTATATTCAATATTCTTCACCAGCACCATAAGTCAAAGGCATCACTTCTAATTTAGCTTTCCTTATTTATTAGCATGCATATGTGGTGACTGAAAATATCACGGCATGAGTCAGGCTCACTTTAATCCCCAAAGTAACTTCTTTACTTTTTAATACCTTAAATAGGTCTTTTGCAGCAAATTTGTTGAGTGTTGATTGTGAATCCAAGTAAAATGAAATCCCTGACAATTTCAATCTTTTCTCCATCTATCACCATGTTGCTGATTGGTCCACTTGTGGGGATTATTGTATTCTTTATGTTGGGGTGTACTTCATACTGAAAGCTCTTATCTGATATTCATCAGTAAGCGCTTCAAGTCTTCTTAATTTTCAGAAAGCAAGGTTATGCCATCTGCATATCATCGTTAACAAGCCTTCCTCCAAACCTGGCCCGTATTCTTCTTCATATAGTCCAGCTTCTGAGGTTACATTTTAAGCATATAGATTGAATAAATATAGTGAAAGGATACATCCCTGCTGAATACCTTTCTTGATTTTAAACCATTCAATGTCTCCTTGTTGTGTTCAAATGACTACCTCTTGGTCTATGTACAGGTTCTTCATGAACACAATTAAGTGTTCTTGAATCCCCATAGGTTTTGATTACCTAATGCCACTCTGATAGGAATATACCACAAACTGGATGGCTGTAACAAACCAGAGTTTATTCTTACAAGTTTTGGAGGCTAGAAGTCTGAGTTCTAAGTGCCAGGCTCTAGGGACTATGTGAGGGACTGTGTGAAAGCCACTCAACCTTGGGCTTCAACTCTGCCTCTTGCTCCTGGCCCACTGAAGCTAGAAGCATCGCTTCACTCAGGAAGCTACTGACTGCTGAGGCTAACAAGCCCAAGGTCAACAAACAAAACAGCACAGTCTCAATGTTCCAAACAACATGGAAGGCCATTGATTCAAGTTCATTGAAAGCCCCAAGATCGGCATGGCAGAGTATGACAGGCTGCTGAATGACTCAGCTACATGCAGGGTCTAAACATGCCATAAACTGGAGACCTTCCTCAAAGTTGCTTTTTATATATGGGAAGCAGACCGCATCCCTAAAGCAGCTACTCAGCTCCTCCAATAGATTCCACTATGGAGTTAATTACCAATCTCATCTTGGTGAATAACTACATTGAGCTGCCCAACCACTCAACCAGGCCCAGCCAAGTTGTCACACAAATTTAACTACCACACCATATTTCTGAATATCTATAATTCATTGTTATTTACATAACTGAATGCTTTTGCATAGTCAAAAAAAACCACAGGTAAACAACTTTCTGTTATTCTCTGCTTTTAGCCAAGATACATCTGGCACCAGCAATGATTTCTCTCATTCCGCATTCTCTTCAGAGTCTAGATTGAATTCCTTGTCTATGTACTGCTGCAGTCATTTTTTAATTATCTTCAACTAAACTTTATTTGTATTTGATATTATGCTTTTGTTTGATAATTTCCACATTCTGTTGAATCATCTTTCTTTTGAAAGGGCATAAATATGGATCTCTTTCAGTCAGTTGGCCAGGTAGCCCTCTTCCAAATTTCTTGGCATAAATGAATAAGCACTTCCAGCATTGCACTGTCTGTTGAAATAACTCAATTGGTATTCTGTCAATTCCTGGAACCTTGTTTTTCACCAATGTAGCTTGGTTTCTTCCTTCTTCTTCCTTAATCAGTTGATGATCACATCCTCAAATGGTTTAATGTTAATCAGCTCTTTTTGGTCAAATGTCTCTGTATTCCTTCCATTTTCCCTTGATGTGTCCTGCATTGTTCAACATTTTGCCCATAGAGTCCTTCAACAATGCAGTTCTAGGCTTGGATTCTTTCTTCAGGTCTTTCGGCTTGAGAAATGCTGAACATGTTGTTTTCTTTTGTATTTTTTCTCTCTGTCTTTGCACATTGCATTATAATACTTTGTCTTCTTGAGTCTCCTTTTGAAATCTTCTGTTCAGCTCCTTTAAATCATCATTTCTCTATTCACTTTAGCTACTCTATGTTCAGGAACAAATTTCAGAGTCTCTTCTGAAATCCATTTTGGTCTTTTCTTCCTTTCCTTTCTTTTTACTGATCTTTGGCTGTCTTTATGTATGATGTCCTTGAAGTCCTCCCACAACTCATCTGGTCTTTGGTCATTAGCGTTCAATGTATCAAATCTATTACGGAGATGGTCTCTAAATTCAGATGGGATGTACTTAGTGTCATACTTTGGCTCTTGAGGACTTGTTTTAATTTTCTCTTCAGATTGAACTTAAACTTTCATGTGTAATTGATGGGCTGTTCCACATTTGGCCATGACCTTATTCTGACTGATGATCATCTCTTTCTATAGATGTAGTCAATTTGATTCCTTTGTGTCTATGACATGAATACACCTAATAAATCACTGGTATTGAGTCTGTTCTAATTCATAGTGACTCTGTAGGAAAGAGCAGAACTTCCCTCATAGAGTTTCCAAGATTGCAAATCTTTACAGAATCAAGCTGTCTCAACTTTCTCCTGTAAAGCAGGTGGTGGGTTCAAATCACTGACCTTTGGGTAATCAGCCAAATGTTTTAAACACTGTGCTACCAAAGGTCTTTGAATATGGCTAATAGTTACCATTTACTGGAGTCAGTGGGTGGTGCAAATGTTTTGCATGCTTTGCTGCCAACCAACTCAAAGATTAGAAATTCAAATCCACCCAGAAGCACCTCAGAAGAAAGGCTGGCTGAGCTACTTCCCCAAAATCAGCCACTAAAGATCTAATGAGTACATTTCTACTCTAATACACACGGAGTTGCCATGAATTGGAACTGATTCCAGGCAGTACTTTTGTTTTCTTAAGTGCTAAACTCTGTGATTACATGATTTCATTTAATCCTCAAAACTCTATGAAGATTGTACTCTGGTTCTCATTTAAAAAATGCAGAAACTGAGACACACAGCTATCATGGAGAAGAGATGTGAACCCAAGTCTTCTTCCTTAACTCCTGTGCACTATTGCCTCCCCTGGTGAACAACCATGGCCAGATGCAAAAGGTCAGAGTAGCATCCTCCTTGTTCATTTCTGTCCTTTCTACAGATGAAGTGAATGCAGAAGTGTTAGGGTGTTGGTGGCAGAAGTATTCCAGGAGAAAGAGCTCTTGCTCTTCTCTTGTCTTTTAGGACATGAGTTATTTTGATTAAAAGAACTAATTAAAATGAGTTAAGTCTTTCCAGCAACCTCTCAACCATTCTACCATTTATCCAGGCAGCGACTCTATGAGACCTTCCTGAAATCACAAGCACCATGAGAAATTTAGGGTGAGAGCTTAAAACATTGAAAAAGTTGGCCTAATTATAAAGACCCCAGTAATTACAAGTGAATCTTAGTATGTTCAGCCATGAATTAAAAAGCCCAACCAGCCTAAAGGTAATCAGCTCAGTTTTGACTTTTTATTTTATGCCCAGCTGATTACTAAATTTCAGTAAGTAAAGTTAAATATGGTTTGCAGGAGAATTTGATCAGCGTAACTCTTAAACTGCATAATTCTGGTCCAAACATAATCTTTCAAAGATCCCTTGGCCTCTATTATCTGAATCATTACATCAAATCTATTTCTCATCTTCTTCATAGACACTTGATTTACATAGTAGCCATTTAACTGACAGAATTACAATGATCAAATTAATTTAGCCTGTGTAAGCAGCCAAGCTGGATCATTTAAACCAAAATCAACAGTAGGGTCTGAAATATATAATACGACTCTCTACCTCAGTGCAGTGTATCATTTACTCATCCATTAAATCAGGAAAACAATTTCCCTGTAAGACCTTCAGTCTAGATACACAGAAGTCCCTCATTTTCCTCCTCCCATCACCTCTGAAATCCTGTTTAAGATCATTCCTGCTAATCTGGCCGCTTTGGAAAGCTGCCATGTTTATCAGTTGCAGAGAAGCATCGGTGAGCTCTTGGCTTCTAGCAGCTGTAGCAGCAGCTGTCTCTCAACGCTCAGGTTCACATCATGGTGAAAACACAATAATCATATTTTGGAGTTCAGAGAATCAGCATTCCTGCTGAGTGACTACAGACTTCACACATGGAAACATAACTATAACCTTAACCATGGCCCCTTGTCTTACAAATACCAGCTGCTTATCACAGGAATGAAGAAGACAGTTTAGCCAAAGTCCATCCCGAAACTGGTAAAATAATAGCAAAGGAACAGAATATCTAAAAAATGTATTTTTCAGTATACTACACGCACACACACACACACAAATACATACAAACATACATGTGCACCTAATACATAGTAAATGATATTTTTTTCTCTTCTATAAAAATATTTTGAAGCTGACAATTTTCACAATTTACTGTACATAAAAATGTCTATTTCTGGTTCTACACCCAGAGATTCTGATTCAGTAGGTGCTGGTGGAATTCCAGAATATAAATTGTTAACAGGCATCCTGGTGAGTCTGACATTGGCAATCTACACTACATACTTTGAGAAACATAGCTTAGAAGCCTTGATTAGTTTTGGAATAGTGGCAAAATGTTCTATTTATGAAAACTAAATTATGAGGAAAAAAAGATAAAAAAAAAAAAAAATACCAACCCTCTTTATTTTCCATCTTCTGAATCCAAACATCACTGATCTCCACCATGTTCTAAGCACTTAGCTAGACTCAGAAAGAAGGAAATCTAGGTTACAATATTTGTAGCCAAGAAGTTATAGTTAAGGTGATCAGTGCTCCTGGTCAGCCTGAGGCTGAGAGGCTTCCCAGGAAGCGGGAATTCGTGTGCTAAACCAGACAAGTCCAGGGAAAAACTTCCAGAATAAAGCAAGATAAGGGCTTTCAAATAAGTATAAATAAAATTTGGTGGAAGCTTGGATGAAGAAACAACCAATTCTGACTAAGACAAAGAACAAACCTTTAGAAAAGAATTTTGCTTTGGACTAGGAATTCAACAAGTGGGGAAACACCCACACAAACAAAGCATTTACAAAGTTACAGAGATGAACAAAGTATCTGAATAATTCAAAAATACCAAGCAGGAAAATGAGAATGAAGATTAAGAATCCAGAAAAAAAGGGCTAGAAATCGAACTCGAAAATTTAATGGTGGTGCATTGGAAATAATAATTATTCAATATTTGTGCTGATATGATTTGTCCCTTGCATTAGAATTGAAATGAGATAGGGAAACTGCAAAGAGTGGTTGGAATAGATAAGAAAAGTAAAGAGAATGTTGAGAATGAAGCCAATGTTGGTGGAATCAAAAAGATAAAGAATTTTTACAGAATATTTTGGAGAGACAATGAGTAGAACTGAATGATTAATTCAGTATGACAACTGAAAATGGAGGATATAAAAACATGCTCATGGTATCTTCAAGACCTGTGATAGTGATGACATCATTAAAAGAGTTTTGGAAACATAGAAGAAAGAACATTTCTTTTTGGTGAGAAAGCTAACTCATTTACTTTTTAATATTTGAGATTTGGGTGCCTTATCTGCATGGTTGTGTAGTGCCTAAGGCATTTGACTGTTGACCAGAAGGTTGGTGGTTCAAACCCACTAGTCACTCTGTGGAAGGAAGACTTGGCAGTCTACTTTCATAAAGATTTACCACCTTGGAAATCTAATGGGGGTTGCTATGAGTCGGAATTGACTCTATGGCCGTGAGTTTTCTGGATATTTATTGTTATTTTTTTGTGTGTCATTGAGTTAACCCCATGTGATACAGTAGGACTGCCCCATAGGGCTTCCTAGCCTGTAATCTTTACAGTAGTAGATTGCCACGTCTCTCTCACTCAGAGCTGCTGAGTAAGTTGGAACTGTCAACCTTTCAGCCAGCAGCCAAGTGTTTTACTATTGGGTCAGCAGAGCTTGTTGTATCATTTCTGTGTAATAAATTGACCCAAACCTAGTACCTTACAACAACAATTTATTATTATGTCATGCTACTCTGTTTTGGTTGAGCTTAGCTGGACTGTGTTTACTTGAGATCTCTCAGGCTGCAATGAGCTAGCAGCTGGGGATAGCCTAAATGTCCAAGGTGGATTTTTCACCCACATGTCTAGTAACTTGCTGGGACTTCATTCATTAAGATAGTCTCAATATACTCGCAGTCCTCATATGATGGCTACTCTCCAAGGGACCAACTCAGGTTCAAGGGGAAGAAAAATAAACTTCATATCTTAATAGGCAGAGTGATGATAAATGTGCTGCCATTTTTAACCCATCACAGTTCTTGTGGGAAGCATATGTGGAGATGTTTTGGAGGTGATAGTGAACCCTGTTCTGAATCTCCATAAAGAAATCAGAGTTAGAAATGTGGATGGGAAAGTTTTCTATAGAAATGTTAAAAGTTGAGCCATGAAAATGTATGACATCAGGGAAATGAGAATGGGAATAATAACTACATTTAAGAGAGGAATTTAGGAGGAGAAGCCATCAAAAGAGAGAGAAGGATGGTAATAATTAATAAATGGGATACAGCCAGAGAAGACAAGAGAGGTAAGAGTGCCAAGAAAGAAGAATGATCAGTGGTGCAAAGAAACTGAGATGAATGAGAAACACGAGGGTGCTGCAATTGGGGTGTAGAAGATACCAGTGATTTACAAGAGATAATTTTCAGTAGGATTGTTAAGAGAAAGAAGGATTGAAGGAGACTGAAATGTAAGGAAGGAGTAACAGTGAGTATACAGAACCTGACCAGGGATGATGGTTGGCAGTAGTGAGTACATACTTGCAAATTTTGGCTCTGAAAGGATAGGAGTGGGCTTGAACAGGAAGCTTCAAGCATAGGTGTGTTTGTTTACTAGAAAACACTTTTAAGAGAGAGATGATAAAGGAGAGACTGAAGACAGAGGAACATTAGAAGGACTGATAAAAGTGATACACGGAGATGTCTGTCTTCTGAAAAAAATTAGGATACTGAACTAGATGGGAGGAAACATGTAGTGAGTGGTTTAGTATATTGAGATAGTTGAGGATGTATTGGAGAGGAGTTGAAGGATGTCCCCATCTCTTCTTTCTGTGAGGAAGGAACAAAATAATTTCATCCTGTCAGAGATCCTGTGGTTTCCCATTTCCAGTTATATTTGGTGCCATTTTCCTCTGTGAAAGATCTTTGTTCTCCATCTTTGCTCATGCAATTTTCCCCTATCTTCCCAGACCTTTCTTCCATGAGTCCTCCTCCACCTAGATAATTGTCCCTCCTCAGAAATTTTCTAGAACATTTGTTAAACTCTAAAGCCTTGTATTGCTTTCCCCATACATATAATCATTGGTATTTTCTCCCTCTTTTTAAGCTTGTGGTAAATTGAGCAAAACAAGAAAAAAAAAAAAAAGGTGGTAAGGTTTGATGTTAGCAATGTTGTTCTTGGGTACACAAAATCAGAAAGGATTAAAAGCAGTAGGTGACAAGAAACTCTTCTAGGGTTGCAAAATCTATCTTTACCTTTTGTTTTGGGGGGGTGGTTTGTAAGTATTGATTACCAAATGTAGATAGAATTAAAATAATTTAAAAATTATTCACTTAAAATAATTTGAAAAGAAATGTCGATAAAAAATGTAGGGAACAGTAGTAACATGCTTACTAAATAATTTAATACTCTAAGTCTAAGGCTATGAGAAAATTAAAAGGTAAAGTAGCCAAGCCTTTTGTAATGCAGATTGTTATTGTAGTGTTGTATATTCCATGGATAACCATGTCTTCTCTCCTTGTATTAGATGCCACATAGATAAAAGACTAGTACAGCTCTACGTCTGTGAAATCAAGTTTTTAATTTTTATGTCTTCACCAAGTATTGCCTTTGATTGGATAAGAAGAAATCAATCCATGATAAATAAAATTTATAAATATTTTCTCAGAACCTAAAATACAAACTCCTTAAGGAGAAGAAATAAGTTTTCCATTTTTGTGTCACTGTACCTGGCATATGAACTGCTTGAAGGGGTGGAGTGGTGAATAAATGAATTAATGAATGAAGCATAGGCATTGAAATAAGCTTTATTTGAAGTTAATCTGAAAAACTATAGAGCAGAGTTATAAATCAGGATGAGGGTATTACAGTGAATATAGCATGTAAATATCCATTTCAGACACTGTATTATATACAATAATTGTGCAAGCACAAAAACTTACACATGAATAAAATGATGTGGTAAATAGAATATATGGTGGGCCTCCCCAGGTTCTGAACTAGAAGTTAGAAAATATTGAGAGTATATCAAATAATTTCCAGTATTCACCAGTAGAAAAAAAAACAGATATTAAATATTTTGAGATATTTCAAATTAATTTTTCTATAACCAGATTTCTTTTAATAAAAAAGGTTCTAATGAAAATAGGCTCTCAACCTCCTTCTCTCCTTTCACCCTTAGTCTAGAAAAAATAATTTTGTACCTAAGAGTGAGTGTAGTGGTAGTGGGCGTGGTGAAAAATGAGCAATGAGTTTTATGGAAAATTGTTAGAAGATATATAGAGTTTGCCATTTTGTCTCAATCACAACACTAAGAAAGAGATACTAAGTTCATTGAGTGAATTATTTAATCCAGAAATTAAGAAAACAATTTTAGATTTTGAGCATTTCACTTTCTGGTTAGAATTCTTCATTTGGAACAGATAGTCTTCTTTTATTCCACAGAACGGATTTATGGTATCTAGCTCAGAGTATTCTCTTCAGGTTAATAATTTCACTTTCCATGAATGGGAGTTTTCACTAATTACACTGTAAATTGTCTTCAGGGGCTAATCTGTAATTTTTCATGTAGTGTCTAGGATGAAGGGACAGAGGGAACAATGCCTTAAAAGAAATTAAGTCTTTGTCAAATAATGACTACCAAAATTATAACTAAGGAATTAACATATTTATTTATTCTAGATATGATGGCTTTTGGAAACAAACAAAAAAATATGATAGAGGGTATAACACGTGGACTTCACCAGATGGAACACACAGGAATCAGATTGACTACATCTGTGGCAAGAGGCGGTGGAAAAGCTCAATATCTTCAGCCAAAACC
>NW_006921664.1:1656028-1675984 GCF_000298275.1 Orycteropus afer afer | reverse complement strand
CCAGCCACTCCTCGGAAGGAAGGTTGGGCAATCCTACTTCCGTAGTGATACTGCCTCGGAAACCCAAGGAGGGGTCGCTATGAGTCGGGTTTGACTCGACAGCACATAACAACAACAACAACAAACACATGAGGCATCAGGAGAAAACCTAGTTTGACATACATTATTTTAAAAACATTGTTCATGAATAGGGACTTAAAGATATCTATCTCACTCACTAATCATTCTGATAAGGTGACAAGATATTTTATTTAATGGCTGAAGAGACTTTGAATACTAGCAATATACTTTTGTATGATTATAATTTTCTACTCTTTCCAATAGCAATATCATAATTCTTCAGTGTTAAAATATACAGGCAAAAGCTCAAAGATAGATAAATTAAATATTTGTGTGTACCTTAAGTCCTGTCATATTATGTCAAGTGCTTGGGAAAACACACATACACACATACACACACACACACACAACAGCAATGAGGTTGTGTTGGTTATTGCTTATTCCAAGAAGACATTAATCTCACATCAAGGTTAAAACTTCAATGAGTTTCCATTGGCTGAATGGTTGCATAAATTAATGCTATTCAGAACAGCTTTAACTTGCACAGCTGACTTAGGAAGTGTGTGACTAAGCTTCTAAATTGGCATTAGAGGCACATTTACAGAAGTTGCCTTATCTCTGCACCACTTATTGCCTTTCATCCCCCTTCACTTTCTCCCATTATCATCATCATCACTTTCATCACGTGTGGCTGAAATTTCTCCTTCAAAATCAAAAGCCCTTGGAGAATAGTCCTGTGAAAGCTATGGGTCAGTGAAAATGTGGATGATACAGTATGTCTCTTGCATTTACATTTTGATTAAGCGAAAGTCTCTTAATTTGGGTCATTATCGATACATAAATTTGTAGAGAAAATGAACATGCATTTATAATGCAACCAACATTACGTGATTCATTGTTTTTATAATGCATAAATACAGGGGGAAAAAAAAGAGCCTACATCTTAAATCCCCTGGATACGAAGTGCTGCCAGTGACTAATGTGGCAAACTCACTTCCCCTATGAAGGTCAGCCTCAGGCTTGCAATGTCAAATAGCTCATTATTGCAACTGCACTAGGTCTCCAATTTTAAAAACCATCATATATAAATCTGTCTACTCTGTTGGGCTGATCTTCCTGTAGAGGGTTTGTGAGTAAAATGAAAGGCTCAAAATGGGTTTCCATACCTGATTGTGGACTTTGTTTGGGGATTTTGGCTACCGCTTGAGGGCTGGAGGTCGAGTGCGCACGCTGCTGATTGGCAGAGCTGTGGATGCTGCTGGGAACAGCTGAAGAGACGTTTTTGCGAGGTTTCATGTCTTGCAGCCACATGGGAGAGGCTTCAAAGGCCTGCATCCTCCGTGCATGGCTGTTGGTGTTGACTTTCAAGTAGGCCTGGGCCTTGTGTTCTTGAAGCTCTCCATAATTGGCATCGGTCACCCTGCACTCATATAAGCCTTCATCCTTTTTCCTCACTTTGGATATCTGAAGCTTGTGGGAGATGTCATTGCCTTGGACTTTCACTGTCTGAAAAATTGCAGGTAAAAAATATCAAGTGCTATATTACATGGTTTTGTTCATATTCTTCACGTGGAACTTGCTAATGTTTGAAAACTAAAAGGTGTTAATGTCTTATAGGTCCCTAGGTGCTGCAAATGTTTTGCATTTGAGTCATAACTTAAAGGTTGGTGATTTGAACTCATCTAGTGGTACCTACCACTCCTCGGAAGGAAGGTAGGGCAATCCTACTTCCGTAGTGATACTGCCTCGGAAACCCAAGGAGGGGTCGCTATGAGTCAGGGCTGACTCGACGGCACATAACAACAACAACAACAGTGGTACCATGGATGAAAGGCTTGGTGATCTACTCCTGTTAAGATTAAAGCAAAGAAAAGCAGTTCTACTCTGTAACACATGAGCCAGTGGTTTGACTTGGTTTTGAAGGACTTCACACTCATAATCAAGGAGGTTTTCTTTTCTTTTTTTTAATCTTCTCAACAATAAAATTTAAAGGTCTTTTTTTCATCCTATTCTACTAACAACTGGATTCACTGAATCAAAGGATCATGCGTTCAAACCATTCAGCCCCAGCTTCAATGACTCATTTTCCAGGTTCCAGTGGCAGCTCTGTTATTTTCTAATCATGGGACCAATGTCTGCCTAGTTCACTCAGTTGAATAAACCCACACTAAATGAGACTGACCAAACAAATTAAAATGAGACTGAGTCTATAGTTTATGTTGCCTCTTTTCTTCACTGTGGACTATAAATTAAGCCTCTCAACTCTGAGAGGTCACAAAAATATTTTGTTTGTCACAGTGGGGTTTATTTAGTTTATGATGCACCTTTATGTGCACATTGGAATGACTCCTAAAGACACTGAAAAAATAACCTGAGTACTAGAGAATTTTCTTCTCAACATTTTGGTGCAGTCTTATAGTGGCAGGATTAATATCATTTGAAGTCTGTGGCTGAGAGTATATAGCCCTTGCCATCACAGAGACTTTGTAGTACTGAAACTTAGGATGTCATCAATTAAACAATAGTGTAGTTTGTAAAACTGAAATTTACTCAGTTATTTCTTCTAATAATTTTTATTCCAGATTAATAGTGATATATGTATATATATATATATATATATACATATACATATGTGTGCGTGTGTGTGTGTGTGTGTGTATATATACCTATAAGTCTGAGATTTAACATATATTCATAATTGATAGATTAGTGGATTTTATAAAACATTCAGAATTTAATAATTTGGATGATTTTGAAGATAGGGAAAAGAAGTGAAGAAGTCAGAGATTTGTTTATTTGGTTACTGGCCATCAGCCATCACACTTTCAAGTGGCTATAAATGGTTAGAAAAACTTGGTAAATGTTCATTTGTTTTATACATGTTGAGATTTACATATAAATACTTTTCAATGTTCAGATCATAATCATAAATATGTATTAATGTAAATGCCAAATTACATATAACTGCTAATAGAAAAAATAATGGAAATTAATGATTTCAGGTATATTCTCAGTTGAATCTCCTAATAAAGTTTGAGGCAGCCAGAGTATTTATATTATTAATAGCCCATTTTAAAGTTGAGTAAAATAAGCCTCAAGAGGTTTGGGTCAGTGATTCCCACGTGTAGCTGGACATTAGAATTACCTCAGGAGTTTTTAAAAAATACTCTCACATGGGTTAATGCAAACTATTAAGTCTGCATCTCTAGGGGGTGGAGCCAGCATCAGTAGTTTATAAAACCTCTCTAGGGAATTTTAAGTTAATAACTGCTTGTTTGGGAGATCTTTTCAAGGTCACATCTTGGGTAAAATGGAGACTACTTTCTACCTATGTTTGTATCTGGAACTCTTTTCAGTTCACTAGATTTTATGAAATATTGACATAGATCATATCATTAGCAGTTTCATGTATGATTGTAAATGTAATTATGTATTTGTATTTATGCATCTTTAGGGCAGAGTGTGTGAGGCTATATTTTGTTACTGGTCTTTGGGAGATATGGGTATCTGTAAAGGTTGAAAGATGAGTTAACCACATATAATCTCTCCAGTTATATATATAAGCATGTGAAAAATGAAATATTTGAGAAAAATTTGTTCTTCATAATTGATTTTACTAGTAATTCTTTTCTGGTATTGCATTCCTGTGATATAAGAATAATTGAAATTAGAATATTCTAAAAAGTCAGTGCCTTTATGAATATAAATTGGAGTTGCTGTTTTATAACACATACATTTGATATTTTCTTCCGTGTTGATATTGCACAATTAGAACATAGAACTTGATTCTATGAGTAGAGTATATTTTCATACTTTAAGATATGTGTAACCCCAATCTTATACTATTTTATGTATTGTAAGAGATTTCACATAAATTTCAGTTTAAGAATATTGGATTCAGAGAATCATGGGATAATTAAATTTTTACTTTCCTAAAAAATATATATATATTTCTTCTTTCTTATTAAAAAAATAATTTCCTTTCTAGTAATAAGAACTTGTTTACTATTCATTCATAAGTGAAGTAGTTTTGTTAATATAAAGTGATTCTATGTGGCTTCTTTTGAGACATAATAAAAAATAATAATAAAATTTCCTTTTTTTTTTCAGTTTTATACTAAACTATTAAAAGTAATGACCTGTAGAGTAGAAATATATCTCTATATTTTCAATAGGTCAGCCTCCTCTGATTATGCTTTTCAGATTTATATCAGCATATGATTTTGAACCCTGGCATGAGAAATACATTGCATATATTTTATTGAGTATTATGAATGACATTCTGAAGTGAGTTTTATTCTTTAAATAGATAACCTCCTATCAGATGTTTTAACTTCATGGAGGAAGATTTGTCTATGGTAATATTTTACTTTCCACTAAAGAATAATTGTTTCAGAAGACATGAGGTGAAATGAGGTGAACATTTACACTAGGTAGATACACTCCTTAGAGAGAACAATCAAGGGAGAATGAAAGGGCTACATATGCACAGGGAGACAGCTTGGGGAGCAGGAGTGCATGGAAGGAAGGACACAGGGAAGAGGTAACTATGGGGAGGAAGTGGGAGGGGAGCTGTTGCATTGTGGGAAATTATAGTCAACGTCATGAGACAAAGTTTATGTGAACTGCTGTATGGAAAGTGAATTTGCTCTGTAAGCTTTTACCCAAATCACAATAATAATAATAAAAATGTTTCTGTAATTTTGAATAGATAATAATATTGCAGTCCTTTACTCTTACTACAGTAATGTAACTGTTACAAAGATCAGGGGAAAAAAAGTTTTATACAAAGTCTTTGGGTTACAAAATGATTCTCTAGCTCACTGGTTAACTATTTACATGAGTAAAATCTAAATTTGTTTCAATTATTGGTAAGAGAAAGACTGGCTCTCAACTGTGTTTGCAAAAGGGCCTTTCTCATGGACAGTAAATAGGGATAACATGAAAGGTTCTAAAATATCTGAAAATTCTTGAACTAATGTCCACCTCGGGTCTGCCTGGGAGCTGAGTAAGGCATGCTCCCCTGTCGCCTGTCCCTATGAATACTCACGCTAATTTTGGTCCCGTCGTTGTCCGGGTCTCTCTCAGGTAAGAGCTCCACCTGTGGGAGAAAGACACAAAAGCTCAAGCCAGGCTGGGCCCCAGACCCCTTCCCCGGACCAGATCATCCGAATAGTCCCTGACCCAGGCGCACCTGGCGCTAGGTCGTGCGGAGTCTATCATTCAAGACTAATGCCTCTGTGGTTATTGAAACATTCTAATTGAGGTGATTTGGAAAAGAGAAAGGAGAGGGGAACAAATGCCCCATCCATGTTCACTTCCTCCTCTAGAAATTTGGCTGCCTGCCTCAAATGGCAGTCTGTAGGCGGCCGATTCCTCCTGCTGCTGGATGGTGGCAGTCACGACTGCACCATTGGAGCCCTCGGCGGCTACTAGCGCGCGCAAAAGCTGCGTCCAGGGAGTTAAGCCAAGGGGCCGAGCGCACCTCAGATCCGACTCTTGCTGGGATCTGTGTAGGCTGGGCGATGCCTGGAGTAGTAAGGAAGTAAGGTTCGGTTTGTCCAGACGAGCGTGTGGGTGGAAGTTCCCGGAAGGAGTTCCTGCATCTTTGTCCCCTGTGGCTCCCAGCTGCCTTTCTCCTCCTGGTTGTCTTCCACTGGTTTTTTTTTTTTTTTTTTTTTTTCTCTCTCAGAGGGGACCACCGCCTCTTTTGCTCCATTCTGTCTCCTTATTCCGCTGCGACCTCTCTTTTCCTCTCTTCCCTCCTTCACTTTCCGTTTCCTCTTCTCCTTTCTCACGCGTTCCCACATTCCTCCCCTTCTCTCCACCCTCCTTTCTGATCTCTTTCCTTCTGTCCTACATCCTTCCCTCTCTTCTTTCTCCTCCCTCGTCCTTCCTCATATTTTCTTCCTCTTTCCCTCCCTTTCTCTTCCTCCTTCCTTCTCTTTCTCTCCCTCTTACATTCTTCCTTTCCTGTCCCCCTCCTTTTTTTCTCCTCCCTTCCCCTTCCCTTCCCTCCTCTCTCCTCTTTAGTCCTCTCCCTCCCTCCGCTTTGCCCAACCTCTTCACATTAAGAACAGATAGACGTGAGGATCTGGTCCATAGGGGGAATGAGACCCCCCCCCCCAGGATTCCCCACCCTACCCTGGGGACGGTCGACAAGGTCGTGTTCTACTGAACATCTTCTAATGTTGAATATCAAGAGGAGGAGCATCTTCCCCGTTTCAGACTTCCTCCTTGCCTTTACCTAGTGTCACTGAGGCAAATTCCCTCTCACTCTCTGTGGTCCCTGGATGTCTCTCACCCAGAGAGCGTCAGGCTGGTACCTGGGAGGCCAGGCACCATCTTGCCCCCACCCCCAGGAGTTGGGGAGTGAGTGGGGTAGAGACACAGGAGGTATTGCGAGCTGTCTGATTCTACTACCTGTGCACCAGCCACCTCGGCCACAGGCTCCAGGTCCTCAGGTCCTCGCAGGAACCACCACTGGATCTCAAGGTACACTGAGGCCGAGCCGCTCTGGAAAGCACAGGACATCTCCACATTCTGCCCCTCTATCGCAGTCACGTTCCGTGGAAACTCAGTGAATTTTGCTGCAAAAGACAAACACATCCTTTTGGAATATCTACACCACTCTTGCCAACGTCTCTTTCTTTGAGAGCTCCCTGCATTTTTTTTTTTTTTCACGTAAAACAAACACAAGAAAAACCCTCTCTGACATTTGCCTGGCTCCCCAACTCCTTTTCTTTTTCTTATTTTTGGTATAGTGCCTAAATCACTTTGTTGCTGATCAAATCCAGATAATGGAAAGGTTAAAGAGCTTGCCAATAACTAGCCCTCTGTTAGCCAAGATGATCACAGTTAGATCCAAACACCTTTTGTCAGATTGCAGCATTCCCCAAAACTTACTGTAGGATTCAGTACAGTATAATTTAGACAATCTGTCCAGTTGATATATGAGGAGAGCCTCTAGCCTCTAAGTTTCTAAACAAGTATGACTAACTGAATGTTTCACATGATGGAGAAAAGATCATGAATAACTGTCAAAATGCACATTCCTGATACATCAAAAGAGTTATTAACAATTGAGATTCAAAGCCTACAGCAATGAAACAACTTGCACACTTTCTAAGCTGTGTATATTTTTCACTCTCCAAATTAAACTTCATATTTGTTCCTGTCAAGCCATGTATCTTAAATTGCAATAACCTCACATTTAGATTTAGTACAGAATATAGATTATTTTGAAGTAACAACAGATTTTATTTTTCAGTTTTTCATTACAAACCTTGCCATTTCTAGTTTGCAAGTTTTCATGGAGGCATGGTGAAATTTATAAAAATAAAATATTTCCTTCCTCCCAAAGACATTTCTTTAAAGGGATAGTGGTTCTTATCTTCTCTAAGGGATACTTACAAAGAGCTGACAATTCTCTGAAAGTAGTCTTAGAATGGTTTGTGCCTGAGGAGAGTGCACAACTACAAAGCACGCTTATGAAGAGAAGAACGGAAGGGACTGCAGGGCTAATTTAGGGTGGATGCACTTTCCTCCCACTTTTTAAAGAGAGACACCAGCAATGTCTCTTTTCAAAATTTTATGAATTCT
This sequence comes from Orycteropus afer afer, assembly GCF_000298275.1. Taxonomy (NCBI): domain Eukaryota; kingdom Metazoa; phylum Chordata; class Mammalia; order Tubulidentata; family Orycteropodidae; genus Orycteropus; species Orycteropus afer. The sequence continues at coordinate 1,668,322 of NW_006921664.1, read as the reverse complement.
CAAAATGCTCTCTATTGAGCAGCACTGTATTTGTGCTTTAAAAGGGGAGGGGTGGTGTTAAGAAGACATTCTAATCTGAAAAGGACTTTTCTGTTCAGGCTGGGAGGAGTATGGCATTTCTGCTGGCAGAGGTGATGATGCAGTCTTCTGGCAGCAACGATGTGATCTGTTCATGGTACTGAAATGATCACTGCAGCCTGCAAAGTCCTGAACAACTGGATTCAGCAGGGCTACACTGATGCTTGCAATGCAAGTCGTGCCTTTTTATAGGTCCTCAGAGAAGTCTACCATTTGATAAACACACAGGCAAACAAAGTCACCAGAACCCAGAAAAGGAAAACTCTAAACCCATTCTGCCTATATGGAGAAGAGGGACTGGCAATGGAGAGTCCCCCATCCCCAATTCTCTGTTTGTGATGGTTATGTATGCATGAGTGGTTACCCTGTGCATGCACACAGATAGAAGAACAGATACACACATACACACACACACACACAGAGAGAGAGAGAGAGAGAGAGAGAGAGAACCCCATGCCCTATTTGTGCTCACTCAGGAACCCACTCCATTGGCAGGCACCAGCTAGGTTTATCTCAAACATAGCTTGCCTAAAATTTTATAAACTTTAAAGAAAAATGCCAGACAGAACACTCTTCATAAAACCTAAACCCACTGTTACTTGAAATCTTATTACATCTGCCTGGCCATTCTTTGAATGTGCAGAACACACACACACACACACACACACACACACCAAACAAATGTATATTTGCCAGTGAGCACAGACTTACCTTGGGAAGAAAGCCCTTGTTGTACATATAAAACAGAAAAGAAAACAAATCCAACATATGCCAAAAAGATCCCCATCATTCCAAAGGGAGGGGGTCACATCAGTGTAGCTAGCAGCCAAAAAGTCCTAAAAGAAAGACATGCAAATCTATCAGAAGGCTCAGTCTCAGAGCCCTGGGCGCGACACTGCAAACATCCTGCTGCTCGCTCTGGGAGGACTGTCGTTGGGGAGATGGGATTGCAATTCGCGAAGGTTAAAACCAGCTGGCTCAGATTCCGAGAGGCTTTGACTCCAGACCCAGGCTTGGAACGCTGGACGTGTTTCCGCTGCTTCGCTGCCTGCTTTCAGCTACCTGATAGCTCGTCCAACGTCAGTTTGCTGCTCCGGCTTGCGTGATCACTGCCCTCCCTGAACACCAAACCAGCTTGAGAAGTGGGGAGTGGGCAAGGGGGGAGGGCTGGACTTCACAGGGCTTACAACGCTGCAACTTTTCCCTCTAATGGCTGCGATGATGCCTTTAACTCTCAGCGCGCTGGACAGCTCCCCACCTGCGGGGATCTCGGCTTGGCAGCCCACAAGAGAGAAGGCTTGGCTGCTCCGACTCTGTTCCTTCCAGAGCCCAGAAGCATTTATTTATTTTGCAGTTTGGCCCCTACCCGTAAATTGAATCGTTCTTGCCTTGGAGGATCCGATTCCTTGGTGCTAAAGAGGACAATACAGTTGTATGTAGGTTTGCATTGTTTGCTGGGGCTAGGAGCTAGAGATTTGAGGAGGAAGTTGGGGCATTGTTGCAGAGGAGGGGAAGAATGGGATGGGATGAAAGAGACTGTTTTGAGGCGATGAAAACAGCCATTTGAGGGAAATGTCGCTTAACTAGTTATTAACTGCTGTAACTAGAATGATCACATGCTATTATTTCACGGGAATTTATTGCTGCACAGCCTCCAGGGAAAGAGAAGCAGCACATGCAGGCACCATGTCACTGTAGCTGACAAATGGAAGGGAGAAAAAGTACAAAAAGTCACATATTGAGAGAATTTTCCAGAAAAGAAACCCCACCATACTATGTTTACTTTTTTATTGTTGTTGCTTATTCATATACACCTCTCTACCTTCCCTGCTTCCACCCCACATGTATTTTGGGAGTGAGGGACAGCTTTTAAATACCATCGAGGTCTTTATTACATGATTTGTTTTTGTTTTGTTTATTTGGTTTTCTTTGGTTAACACAATAATTATGTAATCTTCCTTGGGATCATATGAATAAGGGATATTGCCTTAGAAACAAAATAACAAATAAGTTATCCACCCTGGAGAAGGTGTGGGATGTATGTCACATTTCTTATCAAGAATCTAAACAACAGTATATATCATGGTAAAGACTCTATTTGTCCCTATGGAATCCAATATTAGTGAATTTAAATATTTTTAACAAAATTAAGAAAATTTGTCTCCTAAGCAGAGTACCAAATATTTTACTCCTATTATTCTTTCCAAGTAATTATACCACAAATCACGAGTGCTATTTGAAAATATGAGTCAGTATTAACAATGCTGTCAGGAAACCAATGCAGTACATATATTTTCATTTCACAGATAAAGAATTTGTAGTTGAATAATGCCTTGACTGGCCGATAATAATAATAATCTTCACATACCTGTTGGGTTTTTAAAAACCTACCTTTTTACTGCTGGATGCAGTGCAGCAGTTACTTCAAAGATAAGAAAATAGATATGACAGATTTCATAACAATCTTATTTATTTTCCAAAGACACATTTATTTTTCACTGTAGGTAGAGGCAGAGTATGAGATTTGGAGAAAGTCATAAGGAATATTTTATATGTGCTCATATTTAGACCAGCCAGACTCTAGATTCTCCTTGGATTCAGCAAATGGTTTTGAAGTTTATCATTACAAGAGAAAAATCTCTTTGGACCCAAATTTCTCTCAAGGAGAATGTGTTCAGAATATAAAGACACAATCTAAGATAATGCACTTACCATCAACAACACAACTTTACAAGTATGAGATCCTCAGAGTTAAAATTTTATACCTAAGATATTCTTAACGCTTAGCACAAAGTTTTGGCTTTATTTCAGTAATTAGTGTAAACATGACCTGAATTATCTGCTGTTGGAACTGTTTTCAACATGAAGAAAAAGGCATCCATCTTAAGCAAGGGAAGTTCTGAAATAATTTAGAAAAGCAGTTCAACTGATTTTTGGAGGGACACTAGCTGTAAAAGCATAACAAAAGTATGACTAAAAGTGTGAAAAATAAAGTATGAGAAAGTTTTTATAGGACAGACAAACTATGAAACTACTTTAAATAGAAGGTTATACACATTTAAGTTGCCAAAAAGAAAAGAAGGAAGGGAAAGAGAGAGAGATGATAAAATTGGAAAGGCATTTATTTTACTTTTTTTATGAAAAATGATGCATTTAATTTAATTTATTTTTTATCAAGGATATGTCCAGAATAAGTTTTTATTTGTACAGTATTCTGTTAATATTTAAATAATATTAAGATGTTAAATAGGAATATAATTACCATAAATACAGCTATTGAAGATCCAGTAAAATGCAGAGACCAATAAGGATATTCTGCAAATATTTTGCATTTGATATTGTTTTATTTAGCTATTTATTTATATTGTGATTTGGGTGCAATTTTGCAAAGCAAGTTTTTTACACTCGATAGCTCATAAACATTTTGTTTCATGGCATTGATTACAATCCCCATAACGGAGCAGCTCTCCTCCGACCTCCTCCTTCTGGTTACCCCTTCCTTGTGTCCTTCTTACCTATGCTTCCTCATCTATCCAGCTTTCCCCCTGTGCAAATGCTGCCCTTCTGCACTCTCACTTTCATCTGTTTTAAGGAGTACATCTCCCTGGTGTAGCTGTTCAGTTTGTAAGCTTGTCAGTTGTTTGACTGAGAACTAAGTCTCTGGAGGGTCCAATTCCATGCCAAAGGGTAATCTTGTGCTACAGTCACAAGGGTTTCACCAGTCTCTCTTTAACTAATAATTCTAGACATTTTTATGTTTTAGTTTTGTTCCACATTTATTTCTCTCATTCTATCTGGGATCTCTAATTTTGATCCTTTTCTGAGTGGTTGGTGATGGCAGCTGGGCACCATCTACTTCTTCTTGTCTCTGGGTCATGTAGGCTGAGATTTCTGAATATATTTTATGTTCAGTTATGCCAGTGTAGATACAAATTTATCTTAAATGTCTGTTATATCTTTTCAAGTGTTGGTAAATACATTTGCATTATCTCTGATAGAGCATTTATTTGCCTTATAGAAGACAAATAAATCCTCTATATTAAATGCTTGAGGGAATCCCTGGACAGTGCAAATGGTTAAGCTTTTGACACCAAAATGTTGGTGGTTTGGACCCACCCAGAGGCAAAAAAAAGACAAGACTTTAGATTTCCTTCTGAATGGGACCTCCATTAGAAGGAATTAATTCAAGGGCAACTAACAACAAAACATATATATCAAAAACTTTAAAAATATTCAAAATAGAAGTTTAAAATGCTAAAAAACATCAATTAAAAAGTAAATTTATCCAGTATATCAAAGGACATAGTACTGGTATTTAGTTCTGTTAGTTTTAAATTCCCTTTAAAACATATTATTCTACAAGGTTGGAGGTAACTTATCCAGAAAGACAAGTTGTCTGCATCGGGATGCAAGAGAAATAGCTCCTGCTCATTTTCCTCTCCCAAATTATTATTGATGCCTTACATTATAAAAATGACTACAAATCTCTTCTTAAAAAAGAAACATTTATGAAAATATTTCATAAAATATTATTTCATCTTTCAGCTGTTTTCTTGGCCTGTGAATTATTTTTTGGTCATTATTTTGCTTTTTTTAAAAAAAAAAAATTTAAATCCTTGGATGGTGCAAAAGGATAAGCTCTTTGACTACTAGCCAAAATGTTAGTGGTTCAAAACCAACGCAGAAGCATCTGGAAAGACAGGCTTGGCTGGCTGCTTTTGGAAGGTAACAGCCTTGAAAATCTCATGGAACAGTTTTACTCTAGGCATATGGATTTGCCACGAGTCAAAATCAACTAGACGACAACAAACAACAACATCACCACAGCTATTTTTCCTCTAAAATTTATAATAGAAATTCTTACCTAAATATGTGCTTAACTTTCTCAGGCATAATACAATCTGTTTGAATTTATTACATTGCCATCCTCTGTCTTTTATTTAGACTGCATTTTATTCTATCTCATAGTCATTTAATTTTCTCTTTCAAATACATTGTTTTCTTATGTAAGTTTTTACATAAGCTTTCAGAGCTATTGATCTATCAAAAACCTAAACTGGACAAGGGGGGTCTTCAAGATCTGAGATTAGAAACTACATCATCTTTTCCATTAGAGAGCTTTGGGAGCATATTTGTATCTTGAACTTGATGGGAATCATCATATTTGCCTCCTGTGCACACATGATTGGAAGGCTTTCCATATCACACCTTTTTAATCTTGTCTTTAGGCGTATGTGTCAAATATAAGCTTTTAAATTTTCTGAATAATTGGAAGATGCAAAAATTAGGTTCTTTTTTCAGCAACAGCTTTTAAAAGACAACCATATAAAGAATTGAAAGATGATCCTTGTGGATGCTAAGGGTCAAGTTTCATCTCTTTACATCCTCACAGGCATCTCATTGGGTTAGATGAGCTGCATATGTTTTTCCATGCATGAATTTGGAGGTATATCCTACAGAGTTCCTGAACACACTCTTTGGTGATGCTCTAATCTGTACATAGAACAATATTTTCTGAATCTGAGGAAAATTTTCACCCATAGTCTCATGTTGTTTGTTGTTGTTTGCCGTCGAGTCGGCCCCGACTCATAGCGACCCCTCCTTGGGTTTCCGAGGCAGTATCACTACGGAAGTAGGATTGCCCAACCTTCCTTCATACTTGAGTGAATTTTTTCTCACTTGGGGAAATAAAAGGTAAGACAGTAGACAGTCTTTAAATATGGAGGAATAAACAATTAGCACAAAACACTCTAATTCAAGTGAAGACAATATGAGTTCTGGAGAAACTCTAGCTCTTGTCAGGTGAAGATGAGCTTTTAAACTATGTTTTCTGTTGAATTATACAAGCCAGTGCTTTGGCAGTGCTGGATGTGCTGGGCTCCTCTGTTGTTGTTATTGTTGTTGTTGTTTGCTGTCGAGTAGGCCCCGACTCATAGCGACCCCTCCTTGGGTTTCCAAGGCAGTATCACTATGGAAGTAGGATTGCCCAACATTCCTTCCGAGGAGTGGCTGGTGGGTTTGAACTGCCAGCCTTCTGGTGAGCAGTCAAGTGCCTTAGGCACTATGCTACCAGAGCTCCTAACATGTCATAATTTCAAACATAAGATAGAGTCAAGGACACATGACAATAGAAGAAATCACATAATTTCTCTTTTCATACATGTACAGAACATGTCTTCACATAATGAGTGGACTTCAGAACTGGGAGGGAGCTTATTGTTGTTATCTGCCATTCTTGTGGTGGGTTCATATACATGGTAACAAAATGCTGCCCAGTCCTGCCCTAATCATCATGAGCAATTGGGGATCAGACCATTGTGACCCATAGGGCTTTCACTGGCTGATTTTGGAAGTAGATTGCCAGGTGTTTCTTCCTAGTCTGTCTTAGTCTGGAAGCTTCACTAAAAATTGTCCACCACATGTGACTCTCTAGGAATTTGAAATAATGGTAGCATAGCTTCCAGCATCATAACAGCATTCAATCCTCCACTCCAGAGGTGTATTGGCCCAGCATTGACTCTGGTTATTCAGCATGGAAGTAATTAATCGAAATTGCTTATTCTACAAGTGAGAGACCTGGGGCCTCTGGTCTAAGCCAGTCAGTTGTGCCATAAAAGCAAATCAGTACATTGTTTCTTGAAGGTCTTTATATCTAAATTCCTTAAAATGAGGGGTAGAGGATGAAATATTTTAAGGTAAGTCATACATGCCATTGGTTCTACAAATTATATAGAAACAGTATACTTTTCAAACAAAATCAAGGGCACTCAAACTCTTTCACAGACACTGGTAAGCAAGTCACTTGAAATAATGGGTCCTGAGATATAATAATAATTCCTCAACACAACTTCTTGCTATCTCATACTTGAGTTTTATAAAGTAAACAATCCACAGAGTGAGAAAAACTGATTGTCATTGGAAATGATCAAATAGATGCTGACTGCCTATTATATGGCTACTGCTCATTTTAATCTTCCAGATGGCATCTCTTCCTTTATCTTTTCCTTTTGTATGTGATTGAAATGTAAATTACTTAGATCTGGCTGTTATTCTGTGGAACTCCACGTAACTTTGTAATTGAAGTTCACCAAGTGAAAACTGAAATTATTCATGAGGTCATGTTATGTCATTTTAAAACTGTAATATCTGGCCTACAGGTGACCTCTGAAAACAGCAAAAGGAAACTTCACATTTTCCCCAGAAACTTAATATCACAGTCTGCTTAGATGCCCTCTACAAAACTAATGGACCCTCACATTAATTTTTTTTTGTCTTTTATGAGAAATTAACATGGGCCAACAGTCATATATAAGATGTGTCTGCATATAGTGCAAAACTTGACTTAATTTCTATATTAGCAAAATATTAACATGAGTGTTATATGTCAATACCCTAATTAAAAAAAAAAAGTTAGAATCACAAAGTGGGAAAGATTGAAGATGTATCTTAATATACTTTCCTCTTGCTTGGAAATTAGGCTGAAACTGAAGTGCAGAATTTGTAATATTACATTAATTTCAATATGTGTTGTTTTTTTTTTAAAGAAAATCCTGTGGGTTTGATTAGACATGAATAACTACCTTCTACATCTATTTTTGTGCAACAGATAATTATTTGGGGAAATAAAATGAAAATACAAGAAAAGCAGCAATTTTTAGTAGAGCCTATAATTTCTAAGCTTGCCTATGATTCCATGCCTATATTTACAATTTGAATGAAAGTAAATAAAAACTTACAATAATGTTACTGAGTGTCTTTCAAGAAACACAGAGTAATTTACAAACATTTAAATAACTTTACAATTTCAGGTATAGTTAAAAGTAGTTTTTGAATCTTACAGATCTGGGTTCAAGTTTCTCTTCAACATTTTACTATCTCTATATTTTTAAGCAAGTGGTTTAAGCTCCCTAGGCCTTACTCAATTTCCTATTAAATAACAGTTTATGCCTAATTATTAATAGCACACCCTTTTGCTTCAAAGAGTGACCCTCTATGGATTACAAATGACATAACTACCCTCTAACTCTATTTAAAGAAGAACATAAAATCCTCATATCCACTATCAAGTTCAGAATCATGACTAAGTAACTTGTAATGAGAAGGCTTAGGACTATTCAACCAAAACCCCACAAAACTCATTGCCATGGAGTCAATTCCAACTCACAGAGACCGCATAGGACAGAGTAGAACTACCCCATAGGATTTTCAAGGTTGTAAATTTCTCAAAAGCATACTGACTCATTTTTTTCTTGTGGAGAAGTTGGTGTGTTTTGTTAGCAAACCAATACTTTAACCTCAGCACCACCAGAACTCCTCAGGACTATTTAAGGCACCTTTAAATGGCTGTGTTTAGTTGGGAGGTTATTTGAGGTTGGATGAAAGAAAATTTTGATCCTAAGTTAAAGTGTTCTAAATTCAGAGAACAGGAGTCAGATCACATCTCTGTAGAGAGACCCACAGGCTCTGTGGGAGTAGCCCTTGATGGCTGGGCTGAATCATCAATTAATTAGTCTTAGTAATTGCTAAGAAGGAGCAAAAGGCTGTAGGTTTAAGAAAACACAGATACAAGGAACTATTCTTTGAAAAATTGTTTTGTAGTTTAAGGAGAAAAGGAAAAGATTAAGGAAGTCTTCAGAAGTTCATGTCTTCATCTTGTATTTTGAGGAATTGATTCTTAATTGTGAAAAGTGTGTTCACTATTTCAGTTGAAGTAGACTTGAGGGAGGGGTACTGCACCAATGACTTTTAGGGGTACAATGGGGCAGGGAAAAGAGAAGTAAATGTAGGATTAAAAGGACAACTGCAGCTGTCACTCTTCCAATATTTCATCCAGCTCACTTTTCTGGACTACATTTGCTGGACACACTTGTTTATCAGGCAAGATGTGTGCAGACTTCTGCCTTCTTTGGCACCCTCATTCCCATGATATTCTAGATATTCTCCATTGATTCTACTGGTTGAATCAAGAAAAATAAATCATGCAAGGAAAAAAAAAAGTTCAAATAAAACTGTCAATATATTCCATAGATATAATTATATATGTAGAGTTGCCTGTTCTAATGTTAACAAACTTCTTTAAAGGTTCACCCTCTCAATCAAGGTTTTTATTCCCCCCTCCCTTCACATTTATGGCTCTTTTTGTATTCTATGAACATTCTTTTCCTATGGAGACCACGTTTGCTCTTAATAATGAAAAATCATAACTTTCAGATCTAATTTCTCCACTATGCATTTAACTATGCTCCTCTGAAGCTCATGCCATTTAATTTAGAATATACCTCTTTTCTCATTTACAGACTCCTTCTTTCATTGAAGATTTGGCATTTTACCCCTTAAACTCTAACCTATAGCTTTCCTTCATTTCTTACTTACTTCAACTTGCAGTTTGATGATACTTTCGAAATTTTGACTTCCTAGATCTTTGGTTTTACAGTCTTCATCCTACTTCAACCACAAACTTCCTTATCTTGTCATGAACTTTGACATTTCCTTAAACTTTCTTGCATTTGAAGTAATAAATCTAGTCAACTTACCAAACCTTTTATTCTTTTAGGTTTTTCACTCACCTGCTCCCAAGACATTAGTAGGTTAACTGTTTCACAAAATCCATCCCAGTTTTTCCTCTAATATTTCCAAATATATCATCATATCCCCATTGTCACTTCCTTCCCGTTGAAACTTAAATTCAACCAGTCTTAGTCTCACTCCTTATTCCAAGGAGACAATATAGGAAATATGCAAATTTATGAATACATCTATGCCAATATTCATTCAGAAACCAAGGAAATGGCCAAAAGGCTGTACCATGAACCCATTGCATTGAACATTCCTTTGGTAAACATTTATTACCATAAGCCCCCACTCTGGTGAACTGTGATGGCACTTCATTTCCCTAGGTGTGGTTGTGTCAGTGGACTTCTTTAAAGGACAGGACCCAGATACTCCTTTCCACCACACATCTGTCAGTTTGTCATACTGTGGTGGCTCACACATTGCTGTGAGGCCGGAGGCTGCCACAAGTATTTCCAATACCAGCAGTGTCACCCATCGTGGACAGGTTTGAATGGAGTTTCCAGACTAAGACAGACTAATTAAGGGATGGGGCCATCCACTTCTGAAAAAAAATTGATGAGTGAAAACCTTATGAATAGCAATGAAATACAGTCTGATATATTCTTGGAAAACTTTATGAATGGAAACATTTGCCACGACAGCCCCGGTGGGGTCCGCGTGACATAGTCACCGGTCTGAAGCGGCTGTTTCAAGGAAACTCTAAGCTTCCCGGGGTGAAGTGTGCTCTCTCAATTTTTACCATTTGTTCCTGTTTGCTGATGTTTTTGATAATGTTGTTTGGTTCAATAGTTGCTAGTTACAATAAGAACAATAAAGATTTCTTGGAGCAGAGAGACGTCAGAGGATCAGGCAATGGCATTGACCTAAAACCTACCTTGGGAGAGGGTGTATTTTCCACAGAATCATGGATGACTTACTCCTGGAAAACATTCCAGAGGAACAATTGCCTCCAGTACTTCAAGCAATTTTAAAAATGGACCATAAGAACTTAACTAATGACCCAGTTGGAAATCTTTTCAATGATTTGGAACAAAGTGAACTCATGCTGGAAAAAACCAAGGACCACCACAACATCTCCAGTGACTGTACAAAAATATGAGAAACCCTTGGTGTTTATTAACTAATGAACAAAAGGCAAGTTTAAAAAGTGGCTCACAGCATTAGTGAAAAGATACAATGCAAATTTCAAAAGTAAATATTTCCAAAGGACAGAAAAAGAGTTTGTTTAGAAAAGGATCCTGACGTAATTGGGAAGTCTCAGGGCATACGACAAAAAGGCCAAAACAATAATTATGATCATTGTTGTAGTACTTAGAATTGTGATGTAATGGGAACTTGTAAACTTACTGTTTTTGATCAGGTACTTTACTTTCTGTGTTTTTGCGTAAACCTGTGCTTGACTGATCAATATCTGAAAGGTCAGTGGTTTTGTAGAAGGAACTAACATGCACCATAAAAGCTTGGCCCTATAACTCAATAAACGCTCTCAGTTGCAAGCAGCCTCTGAGTTGTTTGTCTTCTGTTAGCCAATTCGCCGACTCCCTATTCACCTATAATCTTCTTCGAGTTATAGAACCGAGCCCAGTGACTGTGCTGGTCTGCGGCAAACATTATCTGATATAATGCCAGAAGATGAGCTTCTCAGGTTGGAAAACACTCAAAATATTACTGGAGAAGAGCTGCCTCCTCGAAGTAGAGGCAAGCTTAATGATGTAGATGGAGTAAAGTATTCAGGACTTTCATATGCTGATGGGATATGACTCAAAATGGAAAGGAACAGCTGCAAACATCCATTAATAATCAGAACGTGGAAGGGATGAAGTATGAATCTAAGAAAACTGGAAGTTGTAAAAAATGAAATAGAATTCATAAAGATCAATATCCTACACATTAGTGAGCTGAAATTGACTGGTATTGGACATACTGAATCAGACACTCATATAGTCTTCTGTGCCTGGAATGACAAATTGAAGAGAAATGGTGTTGCATTCATTATCACAAAGAATGTTTCACAATCTATCCAGCAGTATAATGCTGTCAGTGATAGGATAATATCCATAGGCCTATAAGCAAGATAAGTTAATACTACTATTATTCAAATTTATACACCAACCATTAAATCCAGAGATGAAGAAATTGAAAATTTTTACCAAATTCTGCAGTCTGCAATTGACCAAAGAGACAACCAAAATATACTGATTATTACTAATGATTGGAATGCAAAAGTTGGAGACAAAGAAGAATCATCAACAGTTGGAAAATATGGCCTTGGTGATAGAAATTATGTCAGAGATCACATCATAGAGTTTTGCAATACAAATAACTTATTAATTACAGATTCCTTGTGTGTGTGTGTGTGTGTGATTTGGGTGAAAGTTTACAGAGCAAATTCCACTTCCTCCTGATAGTTACCTGTTCCCTGTGTCCATCCCTCCATGCACTCCTGCCCCCTGAGCTGTCTACCTGTGCATAAACAACCCTTCCTTCTCCCATGATTGTTTTCTCCAAGAAGTGTATCTACCTCAGGTAAATGTTCAACCCATATGCTTGTCTTTTGTTTGGTTGGAAGCCACAGATGTGGGTTCAATTCCAGACATGATGGGTAGCTAGGGGCCATAGTCTCAGGGTTTCCACCAGGCTCCA
>NW_006921664.1:1621581-1652093 GCF_000298275.1 Orycteropus afer afer | reverse complement strand
TGATACTTAGTGTATTTTTGTCTTTATCTCTAAGGTGTGTCTCTTGTAGGCAGCATATTGATGGGTTTTGTTTTCTTATCCAATCTGCAACACTCTGTCTCTTGAGTGGTGCATTTATTCCATTAACATTCAATGTAATTATTGACAAGCATGAATTTGTTGCTGTCATTTTGTTATGTGTCTTTTCATGGTTTCTTTGTTCAATATTATTTTCTGTGCTGAGCTCATTATGTTTATGAGTTGTGTTATCATTTTCTTCTTTGCTATTGTTTTAGTATTTGCTAAATATTTGTGCTTGTCCTCTTTTTTATTGTGATGTGAAGGTTTATCATTTTTCTTTGATGTTACACTGTGATTTATACTTTTGTCCCTGAGTTTAGAATGCTCAATTCTATCTTGCAACTCTCCTGACTTCCTCACCATTTAGAAGTTCTGTAACTACACAGTATTTCCTCTCTTTTTGGTTTGTAGTTTACCTCATTTGCCAATTGATGTCCCTGGTTTCCTGTTTACAATCTTGCAAGCTTATTTTACTTTGGCTATGCCCATAGCTGTGGTTTCTGGGTTATGTCACTTTGTCTATTAATGGTCAGTTGTTGTTTGCTATTTTTAATTCTCCTTTCAAAGGACTCTCTTTAGCATTTCTTTTAAGATTATTCTGGTTTTAACAAATTCCTTCAGTTTCTACTTATCTGGAAATCTCCTACTTTTACCATCATATTTGAGGAACAATTTTGCCAGGTATATAATTCTTGGTTGAAATTTTTTCTCTTTTGGGATTTTATATATACCATCCCATTGTCTTCTCACTCTCATGGTTTCTGCTGAAAAATCAGAGATTATACTTACTGGTTGTCCTTTGTAAGTAACTTTTTGTTTTTCCCATGCTGCTTTCAGGATTTTTTCTTTGTCTTTGGTTTTGATGAGCTTGATGACAGTATGTCTTGGTGATTTTCTTTTGGGCTATATCCTATTTAGGGTTTATTGGACTTCCTGAATGGATATATTCTCATCTTTCATCATATCAGGAAAGTCCTTTTCCAACAAATTTTGAACAATTTTCTCAGTGGTTTTATTTTTCTCTTCCTGTTCTGGAATTCCAATGACATGTAAGTTATTCCTTTTGATGGATCCCACATGAGGCTTAGGCTTTCTTCATTTTGTTTTTATCTTTTTTTTCTGATTTATCAGTTTCCAAATAAGTATTTAGGTATTTGTCCTCAATCTCATTAATTCTTTTCTCCATTGCATCAATTCTACTTCTTTGCTCTTTCAATATGTTATCTATTTCTGACAATTTAATATTAATCTTCTGGATTTCTATCTGTAAATTTTTAATCCTTTCTAATTTTTCATTTATTTTGTCATTTTGTTCTTGTATTTTCTTCCAAAATTCTTCTAGGATTTTTGTCTGTGTTTTCCTTGGTCTGTCTCTCAATCCTTTGAAGATATCCAAATATAATTATTTTGGATTCCTTATGAGGGAGTTCCAGTGCTGCTTCTTCCTCAGAGATGTGTTCTGGGTCTGTGTGCTTCTTCCTTATTTCTACCACTTTATCTTGCTTCTTTGGACTGTGATGGTCTGTTTTCTCCAAAACATTGTGACATTGTTGTATTTAGATCTCTGTTAACTGTTTGTAAAGAGCAGCTAAAGGTGAGTCAGGCTCTTCTTGGTGGTTGTTTATCCTTGGCTCATTGGTGGAGAAAGAAGTGGTGGCTCTCACTCAGTAATTGAAGCTGCAGGAGGTGTGGGTATAGTTGTGTCATATGGGGACTGTTGCTGTCTCCCACTTAGTTAGACAGAAGTAACCATAAAAAAATAAAAGCAAATGGAAAAAAACACATATCATGTAATCACACAGGAACAATAACCAAAAAAAGAAAAAAAGGGGAAAAAAACAACCAGAATATCTGGGAAGAGGGCAATAAGAGAAAAAGGTAGAGTAGGAGAATAATGAAGAAAAAAAAAAAAAAAAAGGAAAAGTGCAAAAAGCAAAACAAGGACTGGGTTACCCATGAGAAGAAAAAAAAAAAAAAAGAAAATGAAACAGGGAAAAGAGAAAAAGCTGAAAACTAGAACCTGTGAAAGGACGGACAAAGAATAGTAATAAAAAGTACAAGGGTAATACTAAATACAGTAGTTTAAAACAGACAAAAACAAACAAACTAAAAAAAAAGAAAAAAGAAAAAAAAATTGGGGCAGGGTAGGGCAGAGCACCAAGGCTCCATCAGAGCACAGAGAGTGGGGTGGAATTCCTGCCAGCCTAGGTGGAGCGTGGGAGTGAGGGATGGCTGCACGTCCATTCACCAAAGGATGTGGGGTATAAGAGTAACAAAGGGAATGTTGCACCTTTCCAGTTGTCAACATCTGGAATGTCCTTGTGGTTTCCGGCAATTGGAGCCTGTTCTTAAATCCCTAGAATCTGGGAGAATGCTGTTGTTTTAAATATCCAAAATGGCTAAACCATTGGAGGTTCAGAGAAAAAGGGGTAGACCCTCAACAAGATGGATTGACAGAGTGGCTGCAATGATGGGTTCAAGCATATCAAGGATTGTGAAGATGATGTATGACCATGCCTTGTTTCATTCTGTTGCTATGAGTTGTAGCCACCTAAATGTCACCTAAAAACAACAACCCAACAAGACACACCTTTAAGCTGGGGTTTTGAGCTTGTGATCTTGAGAATGGAGTGAGAGAATATGTATATGTATATGTGTGTGTGTGTGTGTGTGTGTGTGTGTGTATATATATATATATATATGTATGTATTTCTTTTGTAGTAACCTAAGTTAGGCTTCTGTTCACAAATCTAAAGTTTTTCTAATTGTAAAGATTAAATACTACTTTACAAGAGTAGTTATCAGTTTAATTTCTACAGCCATGATAATCAATTGACCACAACTAGTTTTCTTTGTAGGTCATAACCCTCTGATGGCCACATCATCCCTTTGGCTTACTGTTTCATATTTGTGGTTAAGTGCTGCTACCAAGTAATCATTACTATTCAAAAAAGAGCCCTTACAATGATGTCCTACAGAAGATTGACATCATAGATTTGAAGTCGTGGAAACTGGTGATGCTACACTATTTCTCAAATGCCTTAGTAAATGAGGTGTCTTCCAAGACCTCCCTGTGGAACAGGTTAATGTGTTTCACATAATGAGTACATACAACATCTATATCTCTTTAAATCTTTGTATATCTCTTTCCACATCATACTATGGAAGTTTAGCATTTGACCTCATTGCATATATGCTCTCTTTAAATCCAAGTTTCAATCACCCAATCAAGCAAGCTTTTAAAGTAGCTTTCAACTTGTCATGTTGTTGTTGTTGTTGTTATGTGCCGTCGAGTCAGCCCCGACTCATAGCGACCCCTCCTTGGGTTTCCGAGGCAGTATCACTACAGAAGTAGGATTGCCCAACCTTCCTTCCGAGGAGTGGCTGGTGGGTTTGAACCACCAGCCTTCTGGTTAGCAGTCAAGTGCTTTAGCCATTATGTTACCAGAGCTCCCACTTGTCATGTTAGCATATTAAATCTTGAATTCCATTTAGTTAACCATTGTGATAAATTAATAAAAATGTGATAAAACGAAATATTTATATTTTAAAAATTGTTTAGCACACAAGGATTATATTATGACATTTTTTATCTGACAAAGAATATCTATTATACATAGTAATAACAAATACATTTAATAGTGGAATGTTAATGCATACCTTTGAAATTGAGACTTAGACAAAAGTGACCATAATCTTTGCTACATTTCACTATCACTGGAAGTACTATTGTTGTTAGGTGTCATTGTGTTGGTTCTGACTCATTGTAACTCTATGTAGAACAGAATGAAACACTGCTCAGTCTTGCACCATCCTAACAAACATCACTATGTTTGATCCCATTGTTGCAGCCCCTATGTCAATCCATCTCATTGAGGGTCTTCTACTTTTTTGCTAATCCTCTTCAAAGGATGATGTCCTTGTCAAGGATCTGGTCCCTCCTGATATAAGTTCAAAGTACGTGAGACTAAGTCTTGCCATCTTTATTTCTAAGGAGCATTCTGGCTCTACTTCTTCTAAGACAGATTTGTTTGCTATTCTGGTAGTCCATGGTATATTCAATATTCTTTAACAATACTTTAAGGGCATTGATTTTTCTTTAGTCTTCCTTATTCATTGCCATCCACATTCATATGAATGATTGAAAATACTATGC
Source organism: Orycteropus afer afer (assembly GCF_000298275.1). Taxonomy (NCBI): domain Eukaryota; kingdom Metazoa; phylum Chordata; class Mammalia; order Tubulidentata; family Orycteropodidae; genus Orycteropus; species Orycteropus afer. The sequence goes on along the minus strand of NW_006921664.1, from coordinate 1,647,877 downwards.
TTGGGTCAGGTGCACCTTAGTCCTCAAAATGACATCTTTGCTTTTTAACACTTAAAGCAAATCTTTTGCAGAAGATTTGCCCAATGTAATATGTCATTTGATTTCTTGCCTGCTGCTCCTATAGGAGTCCATAGTGGATCAAGTAATATTAAATCTTTGACAGCTTCAATGTTTTCTCAATTAATAAAAATTGATTTTTGGTCTAGTTGTGAAGATTTCTATTTTCTTTATGCTAAAGCATAATGCATACAGAAGTCTTTGATTTTCATCAGTAAGTACTGCAAATTCTTTTCTCTTTCAGGAAGCAAGATTGTGTCATCTGCACGTGTTATTGATAGGTGTCATTGAGTCAGTTTTGACTCACAGTCACCCTATGTACAACAAAATGAAACACTGTCTGATCCTCTGTCATTCTCACTATCATTGCCATACTTGAGCTCATTGTCATTGCCATTGTGTCAATCCAAATCCTTGAGAGTTTTTACCTTTTTCATTGACCGTCCATTTCACCCAGCATGATATCCTTCTCCGGGGATTGGTCCCTTTTGACAACATGACCAAAATACATGAGATGAAGTCTGGCCATTCTGGCTTGTAAGAAGAATTTCAGCTGTACATCTTCCAAGACAGATTTGTTTGTTCATTCTTCTAGCAGTCCATATAGTACATTCAATATTCTTTGCCAACACCAAAATTCAAATGCATCAATTCTTCTGTGGTCTTCCTTATTCATTGATCAGCTCTTATATGGATATGAGGTGATTGAAAAGACCATGGCTTGTGTCAGACATGCCTTAGTTTTCAAAGTGACATCTTTGCTCTTTAACACTTTAAAGAGGTCTTTTGCAGCAGATTTTCCCAAAGAAATATATCTTTTGATTTCCTCACTGCTGTTTCCATGAGCATTGATCGTGAATCCAGGTAAACTAAAAGCCTTGATAACTTAAATCTTCTCTCCATCTATCATGATGGTACTTATTGGTCAAGTTGTGAGAATTTTATTTCTTTTTGTTGAGATGTAATTCATATTGAAGGCTGTAGTCATTGATCTCCATCAGTAAACGGTTCAAGTCTGCTTCACTTACAACAAACAAGATTGTGTCATGTGCATATTGCAGGTTGTTAATAAGTCTTCCTCCAATCCTGATGCCACATTCTTCTTCATGTAATCCAGCTTCTTGGATTATTTGCTCAGCATACATGTTGAATAAGTATTGTAAAAGGATACAACCTTGACACACTCCCTTCTTGATTTTGAACCATGCAGTATCCCATTGTTCTGTTCGAATGATAGCCTCCTGATCTATGTACAGATTCCTCATGAGTACAATCAAGTGTTCTGGAATTCCCATTCTTCTCAATGTTAGCCATAATTTGTTATGATCCACAAAATAGAATGCTTTTGCATAGCCAATAAAACATAAGTAAAGATCTTTCTGGTATTCTTTGCTTTCAGACACGATCCATCTGATATCAGCAATGATATCCTTCATTCCATGTCCTCTTCTGAATTCAGCTTGCATTTCTGGAAGCTCTCTGTCAATATGCTGCTGCAATCATTTTTGAATTATCTTCAGTAAGATTTCACTTACATGTGATATTAATGACATTGTTCTATAATTTCCACATTCTGTGGGATCACCTTTCTTTGAAATGGGTATACATATGGATCTCTTCCAGTCAGTTGGCCAGCTAGCTGTTTTCCAAATCTCTTCGCATAACCAAGTGAGTGCCTCCCGCAGGGCATATCTGTTTGTTGAAATATCTCATTGGTTGTGGTAGTTATGTTTGTGTGTCAACTTGGCTGGGCCTGGTTGAGTAGCTGGGTAGTTGGTGGTAGTTATTCCTCATGATGAGACTGGCAATCAACTCCATGGTGGTATCTACCACAAGCAGCTGAGTAGCTGCCTTTGGGATGTGGTCTGCTTCCTGTATATAAGCAGAAACCTTGGGAATGGTCTCTAGCTTATGGCACGCTTGGACCCTGCATATAGCTGTGTCACTGCTCAGCATTCTACTATGCTCTGCCGAGCATGGGACTTACAATGGACTTAAGTTAATGGCCTGCCATGTGGTTTGCTAACATTGGGACTGTGTTTTTTTATTTGCAACCTTGGGGCTTTTCAGTCTCAGCAGCCAGCAGCTGTCTGAATGAAGAAATGCCTCTAGGTCAGTGGGGTGGGAGCAGGAGGCAGAGCTGGACCCCAAGGTTGAAAGGTTTTCACCAGCCCCTAGAGCCTGGCATTTTGAACTTGGACTTAAAGCCTCCAAACTGCAAGAGAATAAACTCTGTTTGTTAAAGCCATCCCATCTCCCTGTCAGAGAAGCACTAGGTAACCAGAACAATGGGTATTCCATCAATTCCTGGAACCATGTTCTTCACCCATTCCTTCAGTGCAGCTTCAACTTCTTCCTTAAATACCATTGGTTCTTTTCTTTATATTGAGATGTAATCCATACTGAAGGATGTAGTCTTTGATCTTCATTTTTAAGTGCTTAAAATTTTCTTCACTCTCCACCAGCACAATTGTGTCATCTATGTGAAGCAGATTGTTAATTAGTCTTCTTCCAATCCTGATGCCATATTCTTCTTCATATAGTCCAGCTTCTCAGATTATTTGCTCAGTATATAGATTGAATAAGTATGGTGAATGGATATAACACTGACACACACCTTTCCTTATTTTAAATCATGCCATATTCCCTTGTTCTATTTGAATGACAGGCTCTTGGTCTATGTACAGGTTCCTTATGAGCACAAATAAGTGTTCTAGAATTCCCATTCTTTGCAATGTTATCCATAAATTTTTTGTGGTCCAACACAGTCAAAATCTTTGCATAGTCAATAAAACACAGGTAAACATCTTTCTGGTTTTCTTTGTTTCCATCCAAGAGCTATGTTACATCACCAATTATATCCCTTGTTCCCTATCCTCTTCTGAATCCAGTTTATACTTCTGGAAGTACAATATACTGGTGCAATCAATTTTTAATTCAACAAAATTTTACTGATTTAAGACACCCTGTTCAAGATAACAAATATTTTAGTTGCCCATTCTCCATCAAACCATTACATTGAAGATGGTATGCAACATGGTATGGTATGTCTATTTAATATGACATTTCTTGGCCCATTGTTGCACCCTGTGGGCTATAAATTGTGATCTTTGGTCTGATTAAATATAATTTGGTGGCCCTAATTGGTACAGTATCTTTTGTTCCAATTGTTTGTTTTTGGCATTTGCATCTGTCACAGGATATGCAAAGCCCAGTCCAGAGTAGGTACTTTACCTGTGAGTTGTGTGCCTCCCCACATTCCCCTTTGTAGCTTGTTCTTGTATGAATATTTTCCATTTTATTATGTAACTATTTTGCTCACCCAAGATATTATGAGTATTTTAGGTCTAAATGTACTTTTATGTCCTTCTGTCATTGAGGAAGTCTCAATGAACACTCAATAGTATTTTCCTTCCAAATACCATGCATCATGCGGTAGCATTGGGGAATTTTCTAATCTAAAATCCCAATATCCACTGTGGGGTTTTGCCATAAACTCCTGTCTGCATAAGCATGTGTGTTAGACAGCTCCAAAATCATGTCTGAATGTGGATTATAAGGGATTAAAACCAAGGGGAATGAGACTGCTTTCTGTAATTCAAACATAGCCTATTGTTCAAGCACAATTTTCTTCCTAGTGGTTTTATGGATGGCATACAGCAATATTCCCAGATGTGGAACATTTGTTCTCCAGAATCCAAATAGACCAACTAAATGTTGGATCTCTTGCTTAGTCTTGGGGATAGGTAGTGAGAGCAGTAAATTCTTGGTTGCCTGTGGAATGTCATGGGTGGTTCTTGCCCAAATATTCCAAAGAATTTCACTGTTTGGGCAGGGCCTTGCATTTTTGCTGGATTTATTAACTGGTCTATGTTGGTAATGTGCACTATAATTGTTTTCAAATCTACCCTAGCCTGTTCTTCTGTGTTTGCTATCAATGTAATGTATTATTACACTTGAGATCTGCACCAAGTCCAAGTCTCTTCTGTGTTAGACTGGGTTCTCTAGAGTAACAAAAACCAGTAAAGCTTATATTTTTATATATGTATATATATATAGAAATTTATCTTAGGAAAATGGTTCACACATTTATAGAAGCTGGCAAGTCCAAAGTTCCTAGATCAAACATCAAGCTGGAGGGTTTTCCTGGCTCTTGCAACAGCAGGGGCTGAGGAGCTCAAGGCTGGCAGGCAGTACACTGGCTGTTGACTCCAATGAATGACATATCCAAGACCTCCAGGGCAAACGGTGGACTGTTCACTCATGGACGGTTGTAGGCAACACAACAGAATCCTGATCCACAGAAGAATGTCTCTCTTCTTAAGATGTCCTTGCATATACTGGAAGCGTGCCATACTCCTAGGGAAACCCCCCCTCAACAGATTGGCCACTCAGAACATAGTCATCTGATCCCATCCTGGGAACAACCACACCACAATAGTTCAAACCACACAGAATTGTGGTCCAGCCAAGTTGACACACAGCTCCAACTATCACACTTCTAACCAAACTATGGTAGATTCCCGTTGATGTATTGCTACAGTTGTATTTGAATTATTGTCACCAAAATTTTACTTGTGTGTGATTTTAATGATATTGTTCAATGATTTACACAATCTGTTTGATCACTTTTCTCTGGAATGGGCACAGATATGGATCTATTCCAATCGGTTGGCTAAGTTCCAAATTTCTTTGCATAGAAGAATGATCTATATCACTTTCGCATACATTTGTTGAAACATCTCACTTGGTATTCTGTCAATTCCTGGACCCTTGTTTTCTGTCAATGCCTTCAGTGTAGCTTGGATTTCTTCTTGTAACACAGTTCTTGATCACATGCTACGAACTGAAATAGTTGACAATTGAGCAAACATTTTTGGTACAATGATTCTGTGTATTATCTTCTTTTGATACCTCCTGTGATGTTCAATATTTTGTTTCACTGTTGTAACTTGAGGATTAAATGTTTTCTTCAGTTCTCTATGCTTGAGAAGTGCCAAACACATTCTTCCCTTTTGATTTTCTATCTCCAGGACTTTTCACATTTCATCATAATACTTTACTTTGTCTTCTCGAAACTTCCTTTGAAATCTTCTGTTCAGCTCTGATATGTTATCATTTCTTCTATTAGTTTTAGCTACTCTATGTTTAAGAGCAAGTTTCAAAGTCTCTTCTGATATCTATTTTGATCTTTTCTTTCTTTCCTATCTTTTTAATGAACTTCTTTTTAATGAACTTCTGTCTTTCTGCATGCATAATTGCCCTTGATATCATTCCACAACTTATCTTGTGTTTTGGTCACTGAAGTTCAGTGCATCATATATAGTCTCTAAATTCATGTGGAATATATTCAACATGCTTTGGCTTTCATGGACTCATTTTAATTTTCTTCACCTTCAAGTTGAATTTGCATATGAGCAATTGGTAAACTATTCTGCCCTAGGCCCCTGGCCTTATTCTGACTGATGATATTGAGCTTCTCCATTGTATCTTTCCACAAATGTAAGTCATTTGATTCCTTCATATTCTACCTAGTGAGGTCTATGTGTAATCACCATTTGTATTGCTGAAAAAAATTATTGTAATGAACAAATCGTTAGTCTTGCAAACGTTTATCATGCATTCTCTGGCATTCTATCATCAAGGCTATATATTTCAACTTCGAATCCTTCTTTATTTCTAAATTTCAAATTCCAATCACCAGTAATTACCAATCCATCTTGACTGCAAGTTTGATCAACTTCAGAATGCAGAAGTTGGTAAAAATCTTCAATTTCTTCATCTTTGGCAATAACGACTGATGTCATTTAAATGTAAATTTAAATAATAGTCACATTAACTGCTCTTCCTTGTAGGTGTATGGATATTATCCTATCACTGACAATATCCTTCAGGATAGATCTTGGACTGTTCTTTTAGACCATGAATCGGACACCATTCCTCTTCTCTTTGTCATTCTGACATTGCAGACCACATGTTTATCCATATCAAAATGACAAATACCAGTCCATTATAGATCACTAATGCTTAAGATACTGATCTTTATGTTTTCCATCATTTTTGATGATTTTGAATTTTTCTGATTTGTACTTAGTACATTCCATACTTCAATTATTAATGGGTGTTTGCAGCTGATTTTTCTCCTTTTGTGTTGTGCCACATCAACAAATGAAGTTCTTGAAAACTTTACTTCATCCAAGTCATTAAGGCTGATTTTACTTTGAAGAGGTAGCTCTTCTCTAGTCATATTTTGAGTGCCTTCCAACTTGAGGAGCTTATCTTGTGGACTAAATCAGACAGTGTTCCACTGCTTTCTGTAAGGTTCTCACTGGCCATTTTTATTTTCAGAAGTACATCATCAGGTCCTTCCTAGTTGATCTTAGTGTGGAATCACCACTGAATATGTCAATGGGTGCACATGTAGGTATTTGAGATACCAGTGGCATAGCTTCTAGCATCACAGCAACACACAAGTTGCTATCATAAAACAAACTGACAGGTGAGTGATGGCTGGAAGTGCTAGCTATTCTATTAAGAAAAATAAATAAATTTCTGGATATGATGTCAGTATATCAACTCAATTCTTTTTCTGTTAAGAGCTCTATACAGAAAAAGACCAAAATAAAATAAGAGTGTTGTTGTTGTTGTTGGGTGCCATCAAGTTGTCTCTGACTCATAGTGACCCCATTTTCAAGAGAACACACTACTTACTGGTCTTGTGCCAGCCCATGATTCTTGCTACAACTGAGCCCATCATTGCAGATGCCATGTCAATCCATCTCCTTGAGGGCCTTCCCCGTTTTGGTTGACCTTCCCTTCATCAAGAATGATATCCTTTTTTAGGGGATGGACCCTTCTGACAACATGACCAAGATAGATGAAGTCTGGCCATTCTCACTTTCAAGGAGCATTCCACCTGCACTTCTTCCAGGAAAGATTTGTTAGTTCTTTTATTAGTCCATGGTGCTTTCAGCATTCTTCACCAACACCACAACTCAAAAGCATAAACTCTTCTTTGGGCTTCTTTATTCATTGTCCAGCTCTCACATGCATATGAGGTGATTGAAAATATCATGGATTGGTTAGGTACACCTTAGCCTTTAAAAAGACATCTTTGGTCTTTAGCCTTGAAAGAGGTCTTTTGGAACAGATTCAACCAATGCAATACATCATCTGATGTCTTGACTGCTGCTTTCATTAGTGTTGATTGTGGAATCAAGTAATATAAAGTCTTTGACATCTTCAATCTTGTCTCCATTTATTGTATTGCTGTTTATTGGACCAGTTGTGAGGATTTATATTTTCTTTATATTGAGATGTAATCTGTACCACGGAATGTAGTCTTCAATTTTCATCAGTAGGTGCTTCAAGTCATCCTCATTTACCACAAGCACAGTTGTGTCATCTGCATATTGAAGGTTGTTAACGAGTCTTCCTCCAATCCTGATGCCACATTCTTCTTCATGTAGTCCAAGTTCTCAGATTATTTGCTCAGCATACAAGTTAAATAAGTATGGTGAAAGGTTACAACCCTGACACACTCCCTTCCTGATTTTAAACCATGCAGTATCCCCTTGCTCTGTTCAAACGACAGCCTCCTGATCTGTGTACAGCTTCCTCATGAGCCCAATTAAGTGTTCTGGAATTCCCATTCTTCTCAATGTTAGCCATAATTTGTTATTATCCACACAATTAAATGCTTTTGCATAGTCAGTAAAACACAAGTCAGTATCTTAGTGGTATTCTTTGCTTTCAGCCAGGATCCATTTGACATTAGTAATGCTATCCCTCGTTTCACATCCTCTTCTGAATTCAGCTTGCATTTCTGGAAGTTCTCTGTCACTATACTGCTACAAACTTTTTTTAATTATCTTCAGTGAGATTTTACTTGAGTGTGATATTAACGATATTGTTCAATAACTTCTACATTCTGTGGGATCACCTTTCTTTGGAATGGGTACAAATATGTATCTCTTACAGTCAGTTGGCCAAGTAGCTGTCTTCCACATCTCTTTGCATAGCTGAAGGAGTGCCTCCAATGCGGCATCCATTTGTGGAAACATCTCAATGGGTAGTCTGTCAATTTCTGGAGCCTATTTTTCTCCAGTTCCTCCAGAAATCTCCTGGATTTCTTCCTTCAATAACATTGGTTCTTGATCATATGCCACCTCCAGAAATGGATGAGCATCAACCAATTCTTTTTGGTACAGTGACTCTGTGTTGTCTTTTGGTTTTCGAACTCCAGATCTTTGCATATTTCATTACAGAAATTTACTTTGTCTTCTCAAACTGCTTTTTGAAATCTATGTTCAGCTCTTTTATCTTGCCATTTCTTCCATTTGCTTTAGCTACTATCCATTCAAGTGCAACTTTCAGAGTGTCTTTTGACATCCATTTTGGTATTTTATTTCTTTCCTGTCTTTTAAATGACTTTTGCTTTCTCCCTGGATGATGTTCTTTTTAATTTTATATTATTTTAAGAGTTTGTTTTACATTTAACATTACATGTACATTTAGTTTCACTCCCCATTTACCATGCTCAACCCTAACCCAGTCTCCTCCTCTCCCTGCCCAGTAAACTTCTCCCTGTGCCCCTCATAGTTATGTACTCCTGTTTGTTCTGCGTTTCCTCCATGTGAATGTTGCCCTTCTGGTGCCCCATGGTCTATTGCTCTAAGGGATGTATTTCCACAGAGTATGTTGGTGTGTCACACTGGATTGAGTGGTCTGTGTGTACATCTTGTTAACTATTGGGCTGAGAGCCAGCCCCTGGTAGTGAATTTTATTCCAAGCCCAGAATGTATCCCAAGGCCATAGGATTGGGGATGATCTTGATGTCATCTCACAGTTCCTCTGGCTTTTTGTCATTAATGTTCAATGTATCAATCTATTGTTTAGAAGGTCTGTAAGTTCAGAATTGGTATAAGCAAGGTAATATTTTGGTTCTTATTAACTTGCTTTAATTGTCTTCAATTTCAACTTGAAGTTTTATATGAGTAGTTGATGGTCTGTTGTGCAATCAGCTCCTGGCCTTGCTTTGGCTGAAGATATTGAACTTCTCCATTGCCTCTTAGCACAGAAATCAGTCTGATTCCTGTGGACTCCATCTGGTGAAATCCACATGTACAACTGCCATTTGTGTTGCTGAAAAAAGGTATTTGCAATGAATAAGTTGTTGATCTTGCAAAATTCTATCATGCGATATCCAGTGTTATTTCTATCACCAAAGCCATATATCACAACTACCAATGAGTCTTCTTTGTTTCAAACTTTTGCATTTCAGTCACCAGTGATAATTAACACATCTCAATTCCATGTTTGGTCAATTTCAGACTGCAAAAGTTGGTAAAAATCTTCAATTTTCTCATCTTTGACTTTGGTGGTTGGTGCACAAATTTGAATAATAGTAGTATGAACTAGTCTTCCTAGTAGGCATATGGATATTATCCTATCACTGATAGCATTGTACTTCAGGATAAATCTTGCAACATTCTTTGTGATGATGAATGCCACACCTTTCCTGTTCAATTTCTCATTCCTGTCATAGTAGATCATATGATTGTCTGATTCAAAATGTTCAAACCAGTCTATTTCAGCCCACTCATGCCTAAGAAATCCATCTCATGTGTTCCATTTCATTTTTTACAACTTTCAATTTTCCTAGATTCATACTTTGTACATTCCATGTTCCCATTGTTAATAGATGCTTGTAGCTGTTTTTTCTCACTTTGAGTCATGCCACATTAGCAAATGGAGGTCACAAAAACTTAACTCCATTCACATCATTAAAGTCGACTCTACTCTGAGGAGGTAGCTCTTCCCCAGTCATATATTGAGTGCTCTCGTACCTTATGGGCTTATCTGGCATTAATTGGACAATGTTTCACGGCTATTCATAAAGTTTTCCAATAATATATAAGTGTTTCACTGCTATTCATAAGTGTTTCACTGGACAATTCTTTGAGAAGTGGATGGCTTTTTCCTTCTTCCAAGTCTATCTTATTCTGGAAGCTCCACTGAAACCTGTACACCATGGGTAACCTTGCTGATATTTGAAACACTGGTGGCATAGCCTCCAGCTTCACAGCATCATGTGAGCCACCACAGTACAACAAACTGACAGACAAGTTTGTTTCCCTTAGTTTTTCCAAAGCACTCTGCTTGCTTCCTGGCTTCCCTTAGCTGTTCCATACTAACACTGGCTCTCTTCCTGTCCTCTCTTAGTTGTTCCAAATGACTGCTGGCTCGGTTTGGATGAGAGTATTCCCATGCTTATGGACTGGAAACTAAATTAATATATGTATTTAGGCATTCTCAATCAAAATATAAATAAATTATTTTTAGTAATTCATTAGCTGATTCTAAATTTCTTTTGGGAATATATGGTCAAGATAGCAAAAGAACTGTTGTAAAGGAAGAAAGATGACTTTGTCTACTGAATATAAACATTTAGTATAAAGAATTGCTGGATAAAGAGTTACAGTAAGATGGTGGAATAGGCAGAAAGACTGCACAGACCCTCTTCAACAAAGAAAAGGGGAACAAATTAATACAGATACAGAAGATAATCCTGGACCCCCGAGTTTTGAAGGGAAGAATATAGAAGTGAATTAAAGTCCAACTAGCAGAAGAATTTGCATGAATACACTGTTGGTGACCAAGAAAAAGACCACCAAAAAAACAGGATTGCAAGGCACATGTTCTAACAACAGCCAGGAGAAGGCAAGGCCCCTCTTATGATTGAATGTTTGCTTGGCTCCAGCTCTGTGTTCCTGGGACAGAAAGTTGCCCCAGCAGAATATTCTCCACCTGTTTCTGTGGAGTAATGTTTTGCCCTAAGAATAACATACCTTAGTAACTATTCTTTAGAATCATGTACCTCAACAATCATATTATGTTTTAGAGTGATGCATTTTAGTGATTATTTGCTATTCCTGTGACAGATATTAACCCAATTTTGGGGCATGGGAAAAGACTTCCAGGTACGGGAAGGAGTAAAATTTTAACTTTTAGAGAATACCTTTATTGTTATAAGGAAATATTTGATTGAACTGTAAAAGAATATTTGAATGAATAATTGATTGTTTTAAGGAAATAATAAGAATAATGACAAAATTGTGTGCTTAAGTATAAATAAAGCAGGAAAATGCATCACAGGTCACTCTGGCAGAATATGCAGAGTGTCTGCCTGGTCCTCGTTCCTTTTAAACCATTAATCCTTTCATGTTGCTTTGTTTTGTGACCTGTGTTGTTTTGCCAGATGCAGCAAAATACCAAAAAAGGAAATAATCTTTAAGGCACAGACAGCTTGGGTATTGCCGAGTGGTGTTAGGACCTAAGAATTAACCTAAAAATCATCCCTTCTAGCCAGGGACTGCACGGAGACTGCTCTGGTGCCTGGTGAATAAAAGGGGAAGCAGCAAAGAAGAAGGCAAGCTGAGCTGGAGACTTTTGCCTGTCTAGAGGGTGCAGCCATTTTGAATGTTTACAAGCAGTGCCACTATTGTGGATAATTAAAGCACAGCGTTCTCCCAGATGCCATGGACTTAAGGACAGGCTTCACTTGCCAGGAATCCCAAAAAGTTCCAGACGACCCTCTTGGGTGAACACAGGTGCACCCATCCCTCATTCCCACCCTCCTTTTAGGCCAGCAGGAATTCTATCCCAGTCTGTGTGCTCTGATGGAGCCTGGGTGCCCAGCCCTGCTCTGCACTGCCCAGATTCTTTTTCTTCTTTCTTTTTTTCAGTTTGTTTGTTTTTGTCTCTTTTAAAACTGCTATTATTGTTTTTTTGTCCATCCACTCAAGATGCCAAAAGGAAAGAAGGCAAGGGGAAGAAGGTGGCCCCAGCCCCTGCTGTTGTCAAGAAGCAGGAGCCCAAGAAGGTGTAAATCCTCTGTTTGAGAAAAGGCCCAAGAATTTTTGCATAGGACAGGACATCCAGCCCAAAAGAGATCTCACCCGCTTTGTCAAATGGCCTCACTAAATCGGGTTGCAGTGGCAGAGGGCTATCCTATACAAGCGGCTGAAAGTGCCCCCAGCTATTAACCAGTTTACCCAGGCCTTGGACTGCCAGACAGCTACTCAGCTGCTGAAGATGGCCCACAAATATAGACCAGAGACAAAGCAGAAGAAGCAGTGTCTCCTGGCCTGGGCTGAGAAAACAGCTGTTGCCAAAGAGGAAGTCCCCACCAAGAGAACTCCTGTCTTTCGAGCCGGGGTTAATACTGTCACCACTTTGGTGGAAAACAAGAAGGCCCAGCTGGTGGTGATTGCACATGATGTGGACCCCATTAATCTGGTTGTCTTCTTGCCGGCCTTGTGTCATAAAGTGGGGGTTCCTTACTTCATCATCAAAGGGAAGGCCTGACTGGGGTGGCTTGTCCACAGAAAGACCTGCACCACCGTTGCCTTCACACAGGTGAACTCGGAAGGCAAGGGAGCTCTGGCTAAGCTGGTAGAAGAGATCAGGACCAATTACAATGACAGATATGATGACATCTGTGGTCATTGGGGAGGCAATGTTCTTGGTCTCAAATCTGTGACTCGCATTGCCAAGCTGGAAAAGGCAAAGGCCAAAGAACTCGCCACCAAATTGGGCTAATGTGTACAGCTGGCTTTTCTGTACATAAAAATAAAACTACTTCAGTCCATGTCCATTTGGAATTGTGGGTTGAAGATATGCATGTTTGTGGGGGTTGTGGCAAGTGTGTTCAAACTGGGGGGCCTTTTTCTTGTAAGGGTAGTAAAAGCTGGGTGAATCTTAACATTCAGCAGATGACTCAACTCTGTAAAGTGTTTTGCTTGTTGATCAGGTCTGGAAAAGCTCAAGATTGTTTAGTCATGGATAGATCTTGAATATTCTGAACCAGACCAGGATTTTCCATATACCAGTTAGAGATAAATAGAAACCAAGGTACAGTGTGTGAGCCCACGAATTTTATTTCTGCCATGGGATCCAACATGCAAAATCTTGAAAGATGCACATTCAGTGACTGATTACTTCAGGGGCAGTATCTCTGCTATCTCAGAGGAGTCTGATGTATGAATTTCTTAAACCATAGCTATGCAGTGGCTGCACAAAGGCCATACCTGGGGTGGAGAGATTAGCTAGGTCACCTTCTGAACTGGAAGTGGGAGGTGGGTAGCAAGTTAGGGATTCACCAGGTAATGATGTACTGCAGATGTTCATTTCTCAATGTGACTCTTGTCTGGCCTCCAATGGACCCTCCAGGGACTGTGCTCTCTGTAAGGACAGGACCATCCTCATAACCATAGTGGCACCCCCGCCCCGAACACACACAAACTAGTTTGTTAAAGAGAAAGGAAAAGGGAGGGGCTCTGGAAGGAGGAGGTGGGCTTTTGCTGGCTTTTGGCTCTGTTGCTTTCCTTAGCAGTGATTGTTGAATAAACCCTTCAGTCTTGATACTAAAAAAAATAATAATAATAAAAAACCCTGCTATTATTATCACTACTTTTATCTTTATTTTATTTTACTTTTTATTTTTATTGTGATTTGGGTGAAAATGTACAGAACAAATTCACTTTCCATACAACAGTTCACATACACTTTATCTCATGACATTGACTACAATTTACCCCAAGGCAATAGCATGCCTCCTACTTTCTCCAGGTAGTTATCTTTTCCCTGTGTCCATCTCTCCATGTACTCCTGCCCCCTGAGCTGTCTCCCAGTGCATAAACAGCCCTTTTTTCTCCCATGATTGTTCTCTACAAGGAGTGTATCTACCTCAGGTAAATGTGCAACTCATATGCTTGTCTTTTGTTTGGCTGGAAGCCACAGGTATGGGTTCAATTCCAGACCTGAAGAGCAGCTAGGGGCCATAGTCTCAATGGTTCCACCAGGCTCTCTTAGACCAGCAACCTGGTCCCCCCACCTTTTTTTTCCAAATGATTTTGAGTTTTGTTCCACATTGTTCACCCTCTCTCTCTAGGATCTCCTACACAGATCCCCTTCCTAGTGGTTGACAGTGGTAGCCAGACACCATCTAGTTCTTCTGGTCCCATAGTCCTATAGGCTGTGGATCAGATGGCGTACCAGTTGCTAAGACTAATTGTTTCCATATATCTTTGGTTTTCTTCATTCTTCTTTGCTCTGGACCGAGAAGAGACCCATCGTTGTATCTAGATGGCTGCTTGCAAGCTTTAAGATCCTAGTCACTACACACCAAACTGGAGGTGGAACAATGTTTTGTATAGTATGTTATGCCAATTGAGCTTGATGTCCCCTGTGACTATGGTCCTGAGCCCACAGGTTCAACTACTCGCTTCCTCTGGGTAGCTGGTTGTGACCAAGAAGTAACTACAACCTTGTCCCTTTTCGGTTCTACTATATACCTGGGAACTCTTATAGATCATACAAATACATTTATAGGGCCATTGTCTGCCAACCCTCTGCATGGTCTTGGGTAAACTCCTCGCTTCATAGACATACCTAGTAGTTCAGCCTGTCCACCCATCTATCCACCCACATACCCATGTTTGCCTTCACTGACAATGCAGTACTGTATGCGCAAAAGGGTTCATCTTTGTTGTCTATACCTCTCATGTACCTCTCTGTCTTCCTCTTCCTCAGTGCCACCATGTTGATCACTCACATTTGGTACATTACCCTTCTCTTCACCCAGATCAATACTTATCTCTACCTATCTAACAGTGTTCCCTCCCCTCCCCTCCCACCCCTGGTAACGAACAGAGAAAATTTCCTTCCATAGATAAACCTTTCCTTGACTTTTACAATAACGGACTAATACAATATTTGTTCTTCTGTGATTGATTTATTTCACTCAGCATAATGTCCTCTCCAAGTTTATCCATGTTATGTGGTGTTTTGCAGATTCTATGTTATTCTTTAGTGTTTCATAGTATTTCATTATGTGTATGTACCATAGTTTGGTTATCCATTCCTCAGTTGATAGACACCTAGCTTGTTTCCATCTTTAGGCTATTGTAAATAGTGCTGTGATGAACATGGATGTGCATATTTCTGTACTTGTCATGGCTCTCACTTCTTTAGGATATATACCTATTAATGGAATGTCTGAATCAAATGGTATTTCTAATTCCAACTTTTTAAGGAATCACCATACAGCTTTCCAGAGTGGTTGTACCATTTTACAGTCCCACCAATAGTGTATGGGCATCCTAGTCTCTGATGCCAGCATTTTTTTTATTTTCTGTCTTGTTGAACTTAGCTACTAGTGGTGGAGCAACATGGTATTTGCATTTCTCAATGGCACATAACAACAACAATGGCTAAGGGTCGTGAGCATTTCTTCATATGTTTGTTGGCTGCCTGAATATCTTCTCGGTGAAGTGTCTATTCATATCTTCTGCCCATTTTTAATTGGATTATTTGTCTTTTTGTTGTTGAGATGTTGGAGTTGTCTATAAATTCTAGAGATAATTTCCTTGTCAGATATGTCATTGCTGAATGTTCTTTCCCAATCTGTAGGTTCTCTTTTGACTCTTCTGGAGAAGTCTTTGGAAGCACATAAAATTTTAATTTTTAGAATGTTCCATTCATCTAGTTTATCTTCTGCTGTTTGTGCATTTTGGGTTATGCTTGATAGTCTATTTATGCCATATATTAGGGCCCCTAAATTTTCCCCTAGTTTTTCCTTGAGGAACCTTACAGATTTAGGTTGCACATTTAAATCTTTGACCCATCTGGAGTTAGTTTTTGTGTATGGTGTGAGGTACAGATCTTGTTTCTTTTTTTCTGCAAATGGATATCCAGCTCTGCAGGCACCGTTTATTAAACAAACATTCTCTTCCTCATTTAATGGACTTAGGTGCTTTGTCAAAGATCAGCTGACCATAGGTCAATGGATCTGTTTCTGTGTTTTCAATTCTAATCCATTGGTGTATGTATCTGTCATTGTGCCAATACCAGGCAGTTTTGACTACTGTGGCTGTATAGTAGGTTTTGAGATTCAGCAGTGGGAGAACTCCTACTTTGTTTTTCTTCTTCAATAGTGCTTTGCTTAACCAAGGTCTCTTTCTTTTCCATATAAAGTTAGTCATTGGATTTTCCATAGCCTTAAAAAAAAGTTGATGCGATTTGGATTGGGATTACATTGAACATATAGATTGCTTTGAGTAGAATTGACGTTTTCACAATGTTCAATTTCCTATTGATGGGCATGGGATATTCTTCCATTTATGTAGATCTCTTATGTTTTCTTGAAGTAGTTTTTTATAATAGTTTTCTTCGTACAGGTCTTTTGTGTCCCTGGTAAGATTTATTCCCAAATATTTTATTTTATTTTTTGGTAGCTATTGTAAATAAGAGCTCTGGTAGCATGGTGCCTAAGGCACTTGACTGCTAACCAGAAGGCTGGCGGTTCAAATTCACCAGCCACTCCTCGGAAGGAAGGTTGGGCAATCTACTTTTGTAGTGATACTGCCTTGGCAACCCGAGGAGGGGTCACTATGAGTCTGGGGCCGACTCTACAGCACACAACAACAACAACATTGTAAATAGTATTATTGCTTTCTTTATTTCTTTTTCAGGAATCTCTTTGCTGCTGTTGAGGAATCCAACTGATTTTTGGATATTGATCTTGTATTTAGCCACAATGCTAAATCTCTCAATTAGCTCCAGGGGCTTTTACTGAGTCTCTTGGGTTTTCTGAGTATAGGATCATATCATCAGCAAATGGGGGATAGTTTGACTTCTTCCTTACCAATTTGAATGCCTTCAATTTCCCTTTCTTGCCTTATGGTCCTGGCTAGGACTTCCAGTACAATGTTGAATAGAAGTGGTGATAGAGGGTATCTTTGTCTAGATCCTGTTCGCAAAAGGAATGGTTTCAGTCTTTCTCCATTGAGAATAATGTTGGTTGTTGGTTTTGCATACATGCCCTTTATTATGTAGAGGATTGTCCCTTCTATTTCTATTTTGCTGAGAGTTTTGATCAGGAATGGGTGTTGGATTTTTTCAAATGCCTTTTCTGCATCAATTGATATGATCATGTGGTTCTTCTCCTTTGTTTTATTTATGTGGTGGATGATGTTGATTGTTTTTTTAATGTTGAACCATCCTTGCATACCTGGTATGAATCCCACTTGGTCATGATGAATGATTTTCTTGATATGTTGTTGGAGTCTATTGGCTTGGATTTTGTTGAAGATTTTTGCTCTATATTCATGAGGGATATTGGTCTGTAGCTTTCCTTTTGAGTGATGCCTTTGCCTGGTTTTGGTATCAAGGTTATGCTTGCTTAATAAAATGAGTTAGGAGGATTCCATCCTTTTGTATATTTTGGAATAGTTTGAATAGGTTTGGTGTTGGTTCTTCCCTGAATGTTTTGTAGAATTCTCTGGTGAAACCGTTTAGGCCAGGAATTTTTTTAGTTAATAATTATTTGATGATAATTGATGTTCAATTTCTTCTTTTGTGATGGACCTGTTCAACTTTTCCACATCACTCTGTGTTAGCCTTGGTAAGTGGTGTGCTTCCAGAAATCTGTCCATTTCTTCCAGATTTTCAAATTTGTTGGAGTACAGTTCTTCATAGTATTTATTTCAGTTGATTTTGTTGTGATATCACCTATTTCACTTCTTATTCATGTTACTTGTATTCTCTCCCTCTTTTCCTTTGTTAAATTTGCCAGTAGTTTGTCAATTTTATTAATCTTTTCCAAAAGCAACTTCTGGTCTTGTTGATTTTTTCTATTGCCCTTCTATTTTCTGTTTCATTGATTTCTGCTCAAATCTTTATTCTTTCCTTTCTTCCAGTGACTGTAGGCTTTTCTTTTTCTAATTGTTGGAGATGTTGGTTTAAAGTGTTGATTTTGGCTCTTTCTTCTTTTTGGATGTTTGCATTTATTGCTATAAATTGGTCTATGATCACTGCTTTTGCTGTGCCCCAAAGATATTGGTATGTTGTGTTTTCATTCTCGTTTGATTCAACGAATTTTTGAATTCCACTTTTTATTTCTACTCTTACCCAATCTTTCTTAAGGAGAGTGTAGTTCAGTTTCCATGTGTTTACTCTTTTTTCTGTTGATCTTCCTATTGTTGATTTCTAATTTAATAGCATTATGATCTGAGAAGGTGCTTTGTAATATTTCAATGTTTTTAAATTTATTAAAGCTTGCTTTATGGCCTAACATATGGTGCATCATGGAAAATGTACCAAGTGCACTGGCAAAGAATGTATATTGTGCTTTTGTTGAGTGAAGTGCTCTGTAGATGTCTATAAGGTCAAGTTGATGGATTGTATTGTTTAGCTTTCTGCATCTTTTTTTCAGTTTCTTTTCAGTTGTTCTATGTTTCATTGAAAGTGGTGTATTAAAGTCTCCTACTATGACTGTTGAGTCATCTATTTGCCTTTTCAACTCTTTTAAAGTCTGATTTATGTATTTTGGGGCTCTTTCATCAGGTCCATATATATTTATTATGGTTATATCTTTTTGTTCAATTGATCCTTTAATCATATAATGTCTTTCCTTTTCTCATATGGTTATTTTTTTCTTAAAGTCAATTTGATCAGAAATTAGTATTGCCACTCTTGCTCTCTTACTGTTGCCATTTACTTGATAAATCTTTTTCCAACCTTTGATTTTTAGTTTATTTTTGTCTTTGTCTCTAAGGTGTGTCTCTTGTAAGCAACATATTGATGAGTTTTCTCTTGTTATTCAATCTGCAACTCTCTGTCTCTTGAGTGGTACATTTAATCCATTAATATTCAGAGTAATTATTGACAAGTATGAATTGGTTGCTGTTATTTTGGTATGTGTTTTTTCATGGTGTCCCTGGTTTCTTTGTTCCATATTATTTTCTGTGCTGAGCTCATTATGTTTATGAATCATGTTATCATTACCTTTGCTGCTGTTGTTTCAATATTTGCTAAATATTTGTGCTTGCCCTCCTTTTTATTGTGATGTGAAGGTTTATCATTTTTCTTTGAGGTTACCCTGTGCTTTATAACTTTCTCCCCGAGTTTACAACGTTCCATTCTATCTTGCAAATCTCCTGACTTCCTCACCATTTAGAAGTTCTGTAACTACACAGTCTTTTCCCTCTTTTTGGTTTGCAATTATCCTTGTTTGCTCATTGTTGTCTCTGGTTCTCTTTTTACAGTCTTGTAAGCTTCTTTTACCTTGGATATGTCCATAGCTGTGGTTTCTGGGTAATGTCATCTTGTGTACTAATGGTCTGTTGTTTGCTATTTTTGGTTTTGTGTTCAAAGGACTGCGTTTAGTATCTCTTGCAAGGTTGGTCTGGTTTTAAAAAATTCCCTTAGTTTCTACTTATTTGGAAATCTCCTAATTTCACCATCGTATTTGAGGGACAATTTTGATAGGTATATAATTCTTTGTTAAATTTTTTTCTCTTTCAGGATTTTATATATACCATCCCATTGCTTTCTCACTTGCATGGTTTCTGCTGAGAAATCAGAGCTTATTCTTACTGGTCGTCCTTTGTAAGTCTTGGTGATTTTCTTTTGGGATACTTCCTGTTTGGGGTTCTTTGGACTTCCTGAATGGATATATTATCACCTTATATCATATCATAGAAGTTCTCTCCAACAAATCTTGGGCAATTTTCTTAGTGGTTTTATTTTTCTCTTCCTGTTCTGGAATTCCAATTACATGTAATTTATTCCTTTTGATGATATCCCACATGAACTTTAGGCTTTCTTCATTTTGTTTTGATCTGTTTTGTGATGGATCCCTTTACCAAAAAGTATTCAAGTATTTATCTTCAATCTCCATAATTATCTTCCATTGCATCAATTCTACACCTTTGCCCTTTCAATGTGTTATCTAATTCTGACAATTTAGTGATAATCTTCTGGATTTCTATCTGTAGATTTAGAATAATTTCGAATTTTTCATTTATTTTGACATTTTGTTCGATAATTTTATATGGAATGGAAAGAGACTTCAGATAAGCAAAGCACTATTGAAGAAAAAGCCCCTTCTGTTCACCACAAGACTCTATTAATTGGATAGGCATGGAAGACATACAGTGAAATATATGTTTATATCTCCAAAAAAGGGCTCATAGCCAGAATATTTTATTTCCACAAATCAATATGAAAAGATATACAATTTTTGAAAATTGGTAAAATCTTAATACATTTTATAAAATAAAATTCTATAAGGCTAATAAATATATAAAGTAATGATCAACCATTTTAGTAGTCAATCAAGTGCAAATTAAAATCACAATAAGATACCAATACATCCCCATTGGAACTGCTACAATTAAAAGTTGGAATGTCCATGTGTTGGCCAAGATATGAACTAGAGCAATCCTCATGCAATTCAGTGGGAGTACAAATTTGTATTACCACTTTGATGCATACATTGACATTCTTTTAATCTAACATGTATACACCGTGAATCATAAATCCACTCCTATGTACATATGCATTAGAAATGTAGATATACAAAATAGGAGGTCTCACACTGCCGAATCTCAAAACCTACCATACAACCAATGTAGTCAAAACTATCTGCTATTGGTACAATGATAGACACTTAGACCTATGAAATAGAATTGAGAACCCAGAAATAGATCCATCAACCTACAGTCAGCTGATCTTTGGCAAAGGCCCAAAATCCATTAAATGGGGAAGAGAATGTTTGTTTAATAAATTGTGTTGGCAAAACTGGAGATCCTTTTGCATAAAAATGAAACCAGATCTTTACTTTACATTGTACACAAAAACTAACTCTAGATGGATCAAAAACTTAAATGTGAAACCTATAAGTATAAAGTTCCTCATGGAAAAACTAGGTGCAAATTTTGGGGCCCTAATATATGGCATAAATAGACTATCATGCATAATCTAAAGTGCACAAACTGCAGAAGATAAACTAGATGAATGGGACCTTCAAAAAATTAAAATTTTGTGTGCTTCCAAAGACTTCTCCAAAAGAGACAAAAGAGAACCTACATATTGGGAAAAATATTTGGCAATGACATATCTGAAAAGGGAATTATCTCTAGTATTTATAGAAAGGTCCAACACCTCAACAAAGAAAACACAAATAATTCAATTAAAAAATGGGCAGAAGACATGAATAGACACTTCACTAAGAAGATATTCAGGCGGCCAATAAACATATGAAGAAATGCTTACAATAATTAGCCATTAGAGAGATGCCAATCAAAATAGCGATTAGATACCATGTTTCCCAGCACTAGTAGCAAAGTTCAACAAGACAGAAAATAACAAATGTTGGCAAACATGCAGAGAGGTTGGGACTCTTATACACTGCTGGTGGGACTGTAAAATGGCATAACCACTCTGGAAAGCTGTATGGCAATTCCTTCAAAAATGGGAATTAGAAATGCCATTTGACCCAGCCATTCCAATGCAAGGTTTATATCCTAAAGAAGTGAGAGCCATGACAAGAACAGACATATGCACACCGATGTTCACCACAGCACTATTTACAATAGCCAAAACTTGGAAACAACCTAGATGTCCAACAACTGAGGAATGGATAACCAAACTTTGGTACATTCACACAATGGAATACTATGCAACCCTAAAGAATAATGTAGAATCTGCAAAACACTGCATAATGTGGATGAACTTGGAGGACACTATATTAAGTGAGATAAGTCAATCACAGGAAGGCAAATATTGTATTAGTCCATTACTGTGAACATTAACAGAAGGTTTATCTATGGAAGGAAATTTTCTTTGTTGGTTACCAGGGGTGGAAGGGAGGGGAGGCAACACTGTTAGATAGGTAGAGATAAGTACTGATTTGGGTGAAAAGAAGGGCAATATACCAAATGTGAGTGATCAACGTGGTGGCATTGAGGAAGAGGAAGACATAGAGAGCTACATGGGAGGTACAGACATCAAAGATGAACCCGTTTGCACATACAGTACTGCTTTGTCAGTGATGACAATCATGCGTATATGTGTGAATAGATGGGTGAGCAGGTATAACTATTAGGTATGTTTACACAGCAGGGAGTGTACCCAAGGTCATGTATAAGGTTGGCAGACAATGGTTCTACAAGTTTATTTGTTTGTTCTGTAGGACTTCCCAGGTGTATAGTAGAGCTGACAGTAGATAAGTTTGTAGTCACTTCTTGGTCACAGCCAGCTACCCAAAAGGAGAAAGTAGTTGAATCTGTGGGCTCAGGACCATAGTTGCAGGGGACATCAAGCACAATTGGCTTAACATACAACACAAAACATTGTTCTACCCTCTACTTTGGTGAGTAGTGACTCTGATCTTAAAAGATTGCAAGCAGTCATCTAGATGCAATGATGGATCTCTCCCGGTGCAGAGCAAAGAAGAATGAAGAAAACCAAAGATTCGTGGAAACAATTAGTCCTAGTGACTGGTACACCATGCAATCCTAAGCCCATATGACTATGGGACTAGAAGAACTAGATGGTGCCTGGCTACCGCTGTCAACCACTCAGAGGGGTATCTATATAGGAGATCCTGGATAGAGAGGGAGAACAATGTGTAAAAAAACTCAAAATCATTTGGGGAAAAAAAAGGGGATGGGGGGACTATGTTTACTGATCTGACAGAACCTGGTGGAACCATGGGCCTATGACCCCTGGCTGCCATTCAGGTCTAGATTTGAACCCACACATGTGGCTTCTAGCCATACAAAGGACAGGTATATGAGTTGAACATTTACCTGAGGTAGATACACTCCTTGGAGAGAATGATCAAGGGAGAAAGAGAAGAGAATGATTGTGGGAGAAAGAAGGGCTGTATATGCACAGGGAGACAGCTCAGGGGGCAGGAGTGCATGGAGGGATGGACACAGGGAAGAGGTAACTATCAGGAGGAAGCAGGAGGGGAGCTGTTGCATTGGAATGAATTATAGTCAATGTCATGATACAAATTGTATGGAACATGAATTTGTTCTGTAAACTTTCACCCAAAACACAATTAAAAAAATATTGCTAGATAAGACAGTGTGATATTACCATAAGGCTAGACAAATAGACCAATGAAATTAAAATAGAGAATTTAGAAATGTCTCTATGTATGTATGAACTTTTATAAATGACAAATGTGAGGTGACAGGTGATTTGTCAAAGAAAAGTTTTTTTTTTTTAATTTTTGTTTTTAATTGGTGCTTGGTCAAATGATATTTTCATGGAAATAAAGTGAAATATCCATAACTTGCATTGTAGGGAAAAAATACAGGTAGATTATGATCTAAAGAAAACATTAAAGTGTTAAAGTCTCTAATGGGATAATATAGGTGAAAATCTTGATTTTGGCATAGTGATATATCGCATAAACAGTGTGCAAAAAGCACCAGTCACAAAGGAAAAAAAGTAAGGATAATAGTATTTCATTAAAGTCAACATGTCTGTTCACCACACATCAAAACCACACCAAACTCATTGCCATTGAGTTGATTCTGACTCATATCTACTTCCTTTGTGTTTCCAATGCTGTAAATCTTTACAGAAGCAGACTGCCTCACCTTTTTTTCACAGAGTGGCTGGAGTGTTCAAGCAACCAACCTTTTGGTTACCAGCCAAATATCTTAACCACTATACCACCAGAGCTACTTCTGTTCACCACAAGACTCTATTAATTGGATAGGCATGGAAGACATACAGTGAAATATATGTTTATATCTCCAAAAAAGGGCCCATAGCCAGAATATTTTATTTCCACAAATCAATATGAAAAGATATACAATTTTTGAAAATTGGTAAAATCTTAATACATTTTATAAAATAAAATTCTATAAGGCTAACAAATATATAAAGTAATGACCAACCTTTTTAGCAGTCAATCAAGTGCAAATTAAAATCACAATAAGATACCAATACATCCCCATTGAAATTGCTACAATTAAAAGTTGGAATGTCCATGTGTTGGCCCAGATATGAACTAGAGCAATCCTCATGCAATTCAGTGGGAGTACAAATTTGTATTACCACTTAGATACATATGTTGACATTCTTTTAATCTAGCATGTAATCACACCATGAATCATAATCCCACTCCTATGTACATATGCATTAGAAATGTAGATATACACATTAGGAGACTTGGGTAAGACCATTCACAGCAGCATTGCTTTTAGTAATTCAGAACGGGAAGTAACCTAGATGTTCATACATAGCAGAATAGACAAATTAGTCATAATGTATTCATATAATGAGATATCAAACATCAAAAAAAATTAACAACCTACAACTATGTTGTTGTTGTTATGTGCTGTCGAGTCAGACCTGACTCACAGCGACCCCTCCTTGGGTTTCCGAGGCAGTATCGCTACAGAAGTAGATTGCCCCATCTTCCTTCTGAGGAGTGACTGGTGGGTTTGAACCGCCAGCCTTCTGGTTAGCAGTTAAGTGCCTTAGCCACTATGCTACCAGAACTCCTACCTACTATCAATTTTATTGTCTATTGTCTATAGTCTATACCTACAACTATAGACAATAAAATTGATAAATCACATGAATAATATTGAGCACAAAAGTCCACATACAGAAGAAATAATGTATGGTCTCTGCAGAGCAATGGGTTTTCTTTATATATGGCCTTTTGGGGTATGGGTTTGTAGTTCTGCTAAGATCATTTACTAAGTCACAATCTTGCAAAAGAATTGGTTAGTCTTCTATGCAAATAAGGTATGTAAAATCCTTTTAGAGATTGGTCAGATACTATGCAAACTCAATGGCCAATTTTGCCATTTAAGGACCAATCCTGCAGAGATTGAAGGGGATCTTAATACTTTCAAGCAGAAGAGCCAGGAGTGGAGCATGTCCTTTGGACCTAAGATTCTTGGACTGAGAACCTCCAAGATTCAGGAGACAGAGAGAGCTGTAACAGTGGAGATAGATGTTGCAAGAGGGTATTACATGGTGCAAGACAGCATGAGTGGCAATAACCAGGATACCAAGACAAGATGACTGTAGTGTGTTTCCCAGCCCATGTAGTAGGGTAGCTACAGTGTGCTCACTGGCCTACTAAGCTACAGAGCTGAGTGCCTTCAGGCAGGAGGTTTTGTAGAGGGGGGTATGTGTGCCAGTGGGCACTAATCACCAAAGTGAAAGATTTGTAACAATTGTCCAAACAAGGCAGAGACTAGGCTCATGCAGAGTTGGGCAGAAGTGAAGAGTGAGGCCTACGTGTGGACACAGCCCAGAAGCTGAGAGTTATCTTGGTTGGAAACTGTTCTGACTGGCAAACTAAGTTGTCTCCTAAATTGTTTCTTTTACCTCCAAGTTGATCCTGATCCTGAATTGTAACCTGTTACTTCCCTAATAACCTCCTTAACTGTGAGTATGGTCTGTGAGTTCTATGTGGCCATTGCAACAAATTATCAAAGTTAGGAGGTAAGTAGAGAGGGACAGCTTGTATCAGGATTAGTAAAAAGTTGGCCAGTGGAGTTATATCTGACTTCCACCTGATAGGAATCAGTTCTTGGCTGATCCTGATCTTGAGGCTCATCCCCCAACTGAAGTGAGACAGAATATGACTTCAGATGCTACTACTATTACTACTAGATTATAGTACCATGTGATAAAATGTCAAGAACAGGTAAAACTATACTGTGGTAGAAGAAGTCAAATTTGGGAAGAGAATGAAGGATGTTGAGTGGGAATAGACTCAAAGGGACTAACCACATTCTATTTCTTGACCTGGGAACTTGTTAGATTAGGGTTACTTCTTTGACAATGTATTAATCTAGACACTTATGTTTCCTGAAGTTTCATTTTATAAAAACATTAAATAACAAATTCAACACATTCAATTCAAAATTTAAATAACAAAAAATTCAATAAATAACAAGAAACATTATAAAACTGGCACCATAAACATTCATTCTCACCAGGCTCAAATGGGCCCTCATTTACACCTGTAACTCTATTATTTTCATAATAATAATAACTTTACTATTTTCCTGTTTGGTTTACTTCACATTTCCCACAGTTACTATTTTGAACATTTCCAGCTACCTCAAACCTTCAGCTTCAAGAGTAGACCTTTTATGATGTGCAAATACCCTTTACTCCTATTCCAAATATTAAGTAGAAGCTATCAGAGGAAAAGTTCACCCAACTTTCTGTTACCAAATACACAAATTTATTTACAGGATTGAAGTTATTATTTAGGAAATACATGTTTATTATTTAGCATTAAATTCTGTTCAGAGTGAAAAAAAAAAAAAAACAAAGTAACAATACCTTCAACAAGGTCAAAGTTCATTTATCTGCCATGGAAACAATATCTGACTGTCAA
>NW_006921664.1:1614397-1620624 GCF_000298275.1 Orycteropus afer afer | reverse complement strand
ACTATTTAATCCAGTAGAATCTGGATTTTGCCAAAAAAAGTTTACTGAAACATATTTTAGCAAATCACTAAAAACTTCCTTGCAAGATAAAACAAATGGATGTTTTCAGGCCTTATCTAATTTGTACTGTCAGCATCATTTAACCCTGAAGATCAAATGATGCTTCTCATACAGTTTGTTTCCTTGATTTCTGAATGTGATGCTCTCTTGATCTTTTTCCTCTTATTTTATTATTATTTGGCTGTCCTTAGTGTTCCTTTTGCAGATCCCTCTTTTTCTGCCCTTCTTTAACTGCTAGTGTTGTAGACAACTATCTTACAATGCCTTCTTTTTCTTCTTTGCCAAAAATCTTAACTATCTTAACAATCTCACGTCTATTTTATTTACTTCTGTTTTAATTACTTTGTTGATAATTCTCAGATTTATATCTTTAATCAAAAACTTCTCTCCTGATATTCAGGAACATCTGATCTTGAAAATATCCCAGGCACACAACATGTCCACAACTTATTTTGTAATATTTTCTCCAAATCTGTACTCATTTTACTCTTTAATGACACAAGGCCAATATATAGTAATTCATTCTGTAATTCAGTCATTGTTCTCCTTTCTCCCCTCTCTTTTCCTCTCCTCCTTTCCCTTCCCCTCCCCTTCTTTCCCTTCTTCTCCCTTTCCCTCTACTCTCCTCCTCTTTCCTATCCTCTCTTATCCTATATTTTATTTCCCTGCATCCAACGAGCTAGCAAGCTCTGTTGATTTTAGCTGGTATTATTTCTTGAATTTCAACTCATAGTTAACACCAGGTCACTGGAATCTCTTACTTGTATTACCACACATACTTTGAACCTAATTCTTTACTTTCACTCTTGCTCTACTATAGGGCTTTTTCATACTGCAGTAAAAAAGATCTTCCAAAACTGCAAACATGATTTTGTAATTATTTCACCTTTGTCATTAGAATATTTGTAACAGTAATTTAGTGTGTCTTTCATGACGAGATTCCTACCTCTTTAGCCTTATTTCTTGCCACTGGCATATTTGAATTTTATATTCCTTTTTCATGTTTTGTAAAGAACTATGATTTGTCACTTCTTTCTTGTTCTTTATTCTTTTCACCCTGGACAACACTTCTACATATACTTCTCTCATTTCTAACTTTCACCTGGATGACTCTAAATCAACATAAAGATAACATTCATATACCCTTTCAGGAAACTTTCCTGATTGTTCTAATCTAGAATATACCACTTCTTTAATTACAAATCACCTCATATTTCTCTTATAAAACATACCATATTTTTTAGTAATTGCTTGTTTAATTGTCTGTCTTGCCTGATAAAATTTTAATTCTCTGTGTGCAAAATCTGAGTTATTTTGCTCAATATATTTTTCTCAAGAATCTAGCTCAATATCCTACAAAAATCTGTCTCTAGAAGGGGGTACTGAAACAACACAATAAAAAATGAATATCTAGAAGCTGAGTATGTTTTTTTTCTTTATTTTTCTCAATGCCTAGACCATGAATGAGACAAATAATTGCTATTTTAATAAATAAATTTCTATAAATCTATTACTCTAATTTGGAGATATTTTAGAATATGTATCCACATCAGTTTAAAAAATACATGAAAGACAAAGGCATACAGATATTTCAATGCATAAAGTATAGTTTTTTCAATAAATCATACTGGAAAATTAGACATCAATAAATAACAAACCTAGATATACACTTTACACCTTTCACAAAAGTAACTCAAAAAAATCATGAACATAAATGTACAACTATAAAACTTCTAAGAGAAAATCTGTGTGACCTTGAGTTTTGTGATGAGTGTTTAGGTACAATATCAACAGCTCAAACTATGAAAGAAAAAAGAGATAATTTTGACTTTATTAAAATTAAAAATGACTGCCCTGTGAAAGATATTTGTTGAAAGAATGACTAGACAAGCTACTGACTGGACCAAAGCACATATAAAACATATGTGTAATAAAGGACTTTTGTCCAAAATATACAAAGAATTCTTAAAACTATAAAGTAAGAAAACAAACAAGTCAACTACAATACAGACAAAAAATCTGAACAGATTCTTCATCAAATTAGATATATAGATGACAAATAGGCATATGAAAAAAATGCCCAATATCATTTGTCATCAGGGAAAATACAGACTAAAACAATGAGATTTTACTACACATCTATCAAAATAGCTAAAATCCAAAAATCTTACAATATTAATGCAAAACAATATTCTCATTCATTGCTGGTGGAAATGCAAAATGGTACAGTCACTTCTTAGCAGTTGTGTACAAAGCTAAACTCTATCTTATATGATCTAGCAATCATACCCTTAGGTATTTACTCAACTGATTTGAAAACTTATACCTGTTACCAAAATAATAATAATAAAAAAGCTCAGTTCCAGCCCTGAGGTAGCACAGCCAGTAGTCCACACCAGAGTTTAAGGAGCAGAAGAGAGGTTTAATCAAAAGGTACACCAAGGAAAGAAGAATGGGGTCTCATTGGATCCCAAAACAACTGCTTTGCTCAGGGCTTATAATCAGGAGCTCTTTTACTAAGGAAAAAGAGACACAGCACGTATATAGGGTAGGTTAACAATTTTCCACAAGTTAGATAGGACAACAAGTAGTTAAGACAGATATGTTTCCTGTGAGTTCCTGCCAGTCAGGGAATCTTTAAGAGGCTCCATCAGCATTTGTCAAAGTGCAGGTGGCCTGTCCCAAAGTCCAGCTGTGGAGACTTAACTGGCACAGATGGCCTGGTCATAGATCACAGGGTGGCAAGAACTGATAAATGTATCTTTGAGAACAGATTAATTATAACATAAAGTCAAAACCAGGTTTTAAAGAAATGGTATCTTAACTAAAAATATGGAATCTTATTCTAATAATATGGAGTCAGGCCTAACAAAGCAAAACTCTTTATCTTCACATACTTATACAAAAATTATCATGCCAATGTGTTACCAGAAGCTTTGATATAACTGAAAGCAACCCAGATATCCTTCTATAATGAATGAATAAATAAATAAATACCCATAAATCCATATAATGAAATACTCTTCAGCAATTAAAGAAATGAAATACCAGCCCATATAAACCATAAATGCCTAGTGCTAAACAAATAAATCAATCTGAAAAAGCTACATACTGTGTGGTTCCATTCTGTAAAAAAATCAGTGATTGACAGGGTTTCAGATAGTGGAGGGTTGGAGGGTAGAATAGGTAAAACATAGGGATTTTCATGGTGATGAATCTATTATGTATGATACTGCATTAGTGGATGCATATTACTCTGTATTTTTGAAAGCCTATAGAACTTTAGAAAACAAAGATTGAACCTCACTGTATGAAAAGAAACATTTAAGAGATGGGGAGTCCAGAATGGATTGCAGAACATGGTAAAATAACCATATTAAAAATGCATGATGGAGTGAGGAGAAATGTGTTGACCCAAGTACTTTGGACATGAGTTGAATCTGTGGGACTAAAGATAAAAGGAAATTTACATAAACACTAGTTGATAATATTCTTTCCCACGGAAGTACAGGTTAGCAATTCTGAAACCACTGTATATGCAACCTGGAATTAAATTATTAAGTAAATGAATTTAAAATGGAGAGAGCTCATTCTCATTGTTTAAGTTGGAAGCCAGAATGATCCATGTGGTAAGGGATTAGAGTTGTAGAGATGTAAATGAACTCAAAATAAACTTCCTATAGGTGCAGATGGTTACATATATAACACCCTGTACATATATATGGGTGTTATAAATTGAATTATGTCCCTCCAAAATGTGTTATAACTCCTAATCTCTATGCTAAGGGGATTATATTTATACTTATATTATAATTATATTTATTATATTTATATTTATTATATTTATATTATAATTATAATCCCATTTGGAAATGGTTTTCTTAGTACATTAGTGATGCAGGATAGAGTGTATTTTGAGATGATATCTTTTGATTTATAAAAGAAGTTAATCAAGCAAGTGAGAAGAGAGTGCAAATACCTTTTTCAACAACATAAGTGGTGACTATACACATGTGCCTCACCTAATGGAATTCATGGGAATCAAATTGACTACATCTGTGAAAAGACAAAATTCAGAAGCTCATTATGGTCAGTCAAAACAAGGGTAGGTGAAGACTGCAGAATAGATAATTAATGTTTCTGATTCATAACGACTCCCTTTGGGTTTCCAAGGCTATAAATCTTGGAAGTAGATTGCCCAGTCTTCCTTCTGCAGAGTGGTTGATGGGTTTGAACCATCAGCCTTTTGGTTAGCAGTCAAATGCCTTAGGCACTATGCCACAAAGCTCCTTAAGTTTAAGTAGAAGCTGAAGAATATGAAAACAAGTTCACTAGAGACAAAATATGACTTTGAGTACACCTCACTTTATTTTAGAGACTATCTCAAGAATAGATTGATGAAGAACACTAATGACCGAAGACCAGATGAGTTGTGAGATGATATTAAGGATGCTGTATATTCAGAAAGCAAAAGGTGATTAAAAAGACAGGAAAGAAGGAAAAGTCAAAATCAGACATTAGAAGTGACTCTGAAACTTTCTCTTGAATTTAGAGTTTCTAAAGCGAATGGAAGAAAAACAACAACAAAAAAAACCTTATTGTCATTGTGTGGATACCAACTCATATAGACACCTATAGGTTTTCCAAGACTGTAAATCTTTACGGAAGCTGACTGCCTCATTTTTCTTCTCCAGAGCAGCTGGTGGGTTTGAACCATTGACCTTTTGGATAGCAGACAAAAGCCTTAACCACTGTACCACCAGAGCTCCTTGAATGGAAGAAATGATAAAGCAAAACTTATGAATGTAAGATTTCAAAGGGCAGTTTGAGAAGGCAAAGTAAAGTATTATAATGAAATGTGCAAAGACCTGGAGTTAGAAATCCAAACGAGAACATGCTTGGCATTTCTCAAGTTGAATACTGAAGAAAAAATTCAAGCCTCAAGTTGCAATGTTGAAAGATTCTAAGAGCTAATATGGAACAATGCAAGAAGCATCAAAATAAGATACATGGAATACATAGTAATTATACTGAAAATGATTCAGTGACTTTCATCTCAGGAGGTAGCATGTGATCAAGAATCAATTATATTGGAGGAAGAAGTCCAACCTGTACTGAAGGTGTTGCAAAAAACAAGGCTTCAAGAACCGAAAAGATATCAATTGATGTCTTCCAACAAATGGATGCAACTCAGGAAGTGCTCATTAGTCTCTGAAAGAAATTTGGCCAACCAACTAGAAACCCACTGCAATATTGTCAATTCACAATACATAGTGACCCCTGTAAAGTTTCCAAGGCTGTAAATCTTTATGGAAAAAGATTAACTCATCTTCCTCCACAGAGAAGTTGGTGGATTTGAACCACTGACATTCTAGTTAGCAGCCTAATACCTTACCCACTATGCCAACAATGAGAAGAGATCCATAAATGTGTCCATTCCAAAGAAAGGGGAGCAAACAGAATGCATAAATAATTGAACAATATAATTAATATCACACATAAATGCCATTTTGCTGAAGACTACTCAAAAATGGTTATAGTAGTAGATCAAAAGGGAACACCTGGACATTCAAGCCAGATTCAGATGGAGATGTGGAACAAGGATATTGTTGCTAATATTAGATGGATTTTGGCTGAAAACAGTGAACACCAGATATTTACCCATGTCTCATTGACTATGGAAAGACATTTGACTGCTTAGATAATAATAAATCATAGATAATGTTGTGAAGAATGGGAATTCCAGAACACTTAATTCTTCTCGTTTAGAACCTGTACATAGACCTAGAAACATTTGTTTGAACACAATAAGGGGATACTGTGGTGTTTAAAATCAAGAAATATATGTGCCAGCATTCCATCCTTTCACCATTACTAAATTTATCTGTATGTTAAGCAAAATATATCAGACAGTTGTTGTTGTTGTTGTTAAGTGCTGTTGAGTCATTTCCGACTCATAGCAACCCCGTGCACAGCAGAACGAAACATTGCCCGATCCCGCGCCAGCCCCACAATCCCTGCTACACTTGAGTCCATCATCGCAGCCACCGTGTCAATCCATCTCCTTGAAGGCCTCCCCCTCTTTCGCCGACCCTCCACCCTACCAAGCATGACATACTTCTCCACGGAATGGTCCCTTCTTACAACATGACCAAAATAGGTGAGAC
>NW_006921664.1:1610603-1614017 GCF_000298275.1 Orycteropus afer afer | reverse complement strand
TTCTTTATATTGAGACGTAATCCATACTGCAGACTGTATTCTTCAACCTTCATCAGTAGGTGCCTTAAGTCATCCTCACTTTCAGCAAGCAAAGTATCAGACAGTATTTCAAGGCTATTCATAAGGTTTTCACTGGCCAATTCTTTGAGAAGTGGATGGCTTCTTTCTTCTTCAGAGTCAGTCTTAGTCTACCCTGAAGTACAATTCTGTCAGTGAGAAGATAATATCCATATGCCTACAAGGAAAACCAGTTAATACTATTATTCAAATTTACACACCAACCACCAAATCCAAAGATGAGGAAATTGAAGATTTCTACCAACTTCTGCAGTCTGAAATTGACCAAGTATGCAATCAAGATGTGTTGATTATCATTTGTGATTGGAATGCAAAATTTGGAAACAAAGAAGGATCACCAGTAGTTGCAAAATATGGCATTGGTGACAGAAATAATGCTGAAGATCACATGAAAGAATTTTGCAACATCAAAAACTTATTCATTGCAAACACTTTTTATCAACAACACAAATGGTAGCTATACACTTGGACTTCGCCAGATGGAGTACACAGGAAGCAGATCAGATCAACTACATCTGTGCCGAGAGGTGATAGAGAAACTCAATATCTTCAGCCAAAACAAGGCCAGGAGCTGACTGGACTGTGGAACAGACTGTCAATGGCTCATATGCAAGTTCAAGTTGAAGTTGAATACAATTAATATGAGTTCACGAGAGCCAAAACTATGACCTTGATTATATTCCACCTGAGTTTAGAGACCATCTAAAGAATAGATTTGATGCATTGAACACCAATAACCGAAAACCAGAGAAATTATGGGATAACATCAAGAACATCATTCACAAAGAAAGCAAATAGTGATTTAAAAGACAGGAAATGAAGAAAAGACCAAAATGGATGTCAGAATAAACTCTGAAACTTGCCCTTGAAAGAAGAGGAGCTAAAGCATGTGGAAGAAATGACAAGATAAAAGAGTTGAACAGATTTCAAAGAGCAGCTGGAAAAAAACAAAGTCGATTATTATTATGAAATGTGTAAAGACTTGGAGTTAGAAACCAAAAGGGAAGAAAATGCTCAGTGTTTCTCGAGCTGAAAGAAGTGAAGAAAAAGTTAAACCTTGAGTTGCAATATTGAAACATTCTATGGGAAAAATATTGAATGATGCAAGAAACATCAGAAGAAGATGGAAGGAATATACAGAGTCACTGTAGAAAAAAAAATGGTAGATATTCATTAATTTCAGGAGGTGGCATATGATCAAGAACCAATGGGATTGAAGGAAGAAGTCAAAACTGCACTGAAGGAATTGGCAAACAAGACTCCAGGAATTGACCGAATACCATTTAGATGTTTCAACAAACAGATGCTGTTCTGAAGGCACTCACTTGGCTAATTCAATGGATTTGGAAGACAGCTACTTGGCCAACTGACTAGAAGAAATCCATATTTGTACCCATTCCAAAGAAAGGTGATCCAACAGAATGTGGAAATTATTGAATAATATAATTAATATAATATACAAGTAAAATTTTATTGAAGATAATTCAAAAATGATTGCAGCATTATATTGACAGAAAACTTCCAGAACACAAGCTAGATCAGAAGAGGATGTGGAATGAGAAATAACATTGCTGATGTCAAATGGATCTTGGCTGAAAGCAAGGAATACCAGAAAGATGTTTACTTGTGTGTTATTGACTGTGCAAAAGCACTTGATTGTGTAGATCATAATAAATTAAGGATAACATTGAGAAGAATGAGAATTCCAGAACACTTAATTGTACTCATGAGGAATCTGTACATAGACCAGGAGGCTATTGTTTGAACAGAACAAGGGGACACTACATGGTTTAAAATCAGGAAGGGAGGGCATCAAGGTTGTATCCTTTCATAATTCTTATTTATCTGTGTGCTGAGCAAATAATCCAAGACTCTGGAGTGTTTGAAGAATGTGGCATCAGAATTGCAGGAAGACTCATTAACAACCTGCAATATGCAGATGGAACCCACTTTGCTTGCTGATAGTGAAGATGACTTGATGCATTTACTGATGAAGATTGAAGACTATGGTCTGCAGTATGGATTACATCAACTCTCAACACAGAGAGAATGAAAATCCTTACAACTAGACCAATAAGAAAAGATTGAAGTTGTCAAAGACTTTATATTACTTGACTCTACAATCAACGCCAATGGAAGACATCAGATGACGGATTACACTGGGCAAATCTGCTGCAGAGGACCTTGAGAGTGCGGAAGAGCAAAGATATCTCCTTGAACACTAAGGTGCACCTGACCCAAGCCATGATGTTTTCAATCACCTCATATGCATGTGAGAGCTGACAAGGAATAAGGAAGACCGAAGAAGAGTCGATGCTTTGAATTGTGGTGTTGGTGAAGAATACTGAAAGTGCCATGGACTACTGAAAGAAGTAACAAATCTGTCCTGGAGAAAGTGCAGCCAGAATGCTCCTTGGAAGTGAGAGTGGCCAGACTTCATCTCATCTGCTTTGGTCATGTTGTCAGAAGGGATAATTCTCTGGAGAAGGATGTCATGCTTGGTAAAGTGGAGGGTCAATGGAAGAGGGGAAGACCCTTGTAGTAGTTAAATTTGTATGTCAACTTGGCTGGGCCTCATTGAGTGGCTGGGCAGCTGGTGGTAGTTATTCCCCATGATGAGACTGACAATCAACTCCGTAGTGGGATCTACCACAAGCAGCTGAGTAGCTGCCTTTGGAATGTGCTGTGTTTCTTGTATAGAAGGAGAAGCCTTGGGGATAATCTCCAGCTTATGGCATGATTGGACCCTGCATGTAGCCATGTCATTGTTCAGCAGCCTAGCATGTTCTGCCAACCTTGGGACTTACAATGGACTTAGATTAATGACATGCCATGTGGTTTGGTAACATTGGGACTGTGCCTTTTTACATGTCAACTTTGGGCTTGCCAGCCTAAGCAGCTAGCAGCTGTCTGAGTGAAGAAACACCTCTAGCTTCAGTGGGCTGGGAATAGGAGGCAGATCTGGACCCCAAGATTGAAGGGCTTTCATCCAGCCCCTAGAGCCTGGCATTTTGAACTTGGACTTAAAGCCTCCAAACTGTAAGAGAATAAACTGCTGTTTGTTAAGGCCATACCATTTGTGGTATATTCTTGTCAGAGAGGCACTTGGTAACCAGAACAACCCTCAATAAATGGAGGATGAAGCAGGACAGGGTAGTGTTTCATTCTATTGTCACAGGGTGGCTATGAATAGGAAGTAACTCAACTTCACCACCAATAACAGAAAGTATACTAATGTAAGATGTTAATAACTGGGTAAACTCGTTGTGGGCTATGTAGAAATTTTTTACACTGGTTTTTCAACTTTTCTATAAATTTAAATGTTTGAAAATAAAA